>NW_026017922.1:0-56974 GCF_020466585.1 Dendroctonus ponderosae
CTAATTATACCTATTAAAATATTATGGTTACAGGTTTACTTTTTTATATTTGAAGCTGTTTGAGGTGCGACATCCGAAATTTGCCCTTAAAAAACTACAACTTTTGAACGAGAATCAATAACTTTGCTATATTTATGTTTTATGTCAAGTTGGAAAGGGTAGGGCTGTTCTCTTGGGTTTTTAAGAGCGGAAGGTTCTAATTTCGTCTTTCATTTTGTTTCATGAATTTTTTCAATCAAAACGGCTAAGCTTGACTAAATAGCAATTCAGATGCAGCAAACTGTTAAACAGTATTGTCGTTGTAATGGCCATTGAGCTTTCACGGACAAAAACCTGGGAAAGAAGAAAATTAACTCGGATTCAAAATTCGAGATGGCAAAAAACGGCTCATTGGCCAAATTTACTTTAAAAAACGCAAGCGAACAGAGTGCGAAACCGAAATACGTTTCCAAAATAGGGATGTAAAATAAAAGTGCATTAAGTTATCATTATAATGGATAAAAAAGAATAAATATTAATTTCGTGTCCAAACTTTTCGTTAAAATAATTGATAAACACGAAAATATTTGGATCACTAAAAGTAAAAATCATGAACACAAAATATACTTTATTGTAAATAATATATTAATTACTTTAATAAAAGTACATTTGAAATGTCTAATCTAACTGCTTACAAAGACAATTCCGATAACCTCATAAACAACTCTAGTAATGTTTGGGGTCAACTGATTGACTTTTACAACTAGCATTATTCTAACATCTAGCGAATGACAACTACACTTAACTGTGCTTAAGTTTATGCATCAAGAGCATATATTCTCACTCCTCCAGAAAGGTAATTAACGTCAGGATAAACTTTAAAATCAAATAATAGAAAACACAGGAAAACTACATCTTACTAGAAGGGGACTGAAAATATAAGCTTGTAACGAATTGCTTCATGTAACTGATCAATATAAAATATATGAATAAAAATTATAAATTTTTAAATGTATGTACAAAACCGTACACGTAGCCACTAACTACCTATGTACAAAATTAATAAAATATTAGTCCAACCGAAATCGAAACAGCTGTAGGTCTGCACGTTTAAACGGACAATGGACTTGATATTTTCATTCATACCGCCTTGTACACCATCTAGAATAATTTTGATGAGTCCAAAAATATTAATTTTAATCTTATCGATATCGTGATCATCTTATTTAAACGAACAATCTCCAATATCAATCAGTATAGAAGATGAAGTTCGATCAGTTTACAAAAATTTACATTTTATACACCCTTAAAAATGTTTGACCAATTATTCAAATCGCGGTCGCTTGTCATCGGATCCCTCTGAATCATCTCCCGTCCGCTTTAAGTCGTTGAGATTAGCTATTATAGCAGGTTGGAGAGGTATTTCTCCCGAATTTTCACTATTTACGGACAGCGTCTCCGCTTCCGGAATTGAAGATAAATCGCTGGAAATCTCTTCCTCTCTTGGTGTAATTGAGGACAAATCGAACATATCTGGAGGAGGTTCACTCAGGGAACTGCACATTTCGCCACCTAATGTTGATAAACCTTCATCAATAATGTCGCGTTCTTCCGACCTGCGCGAACTTCTGCAATTGAAAAACGATTCAATTCAAGATAAACTAACAGTGCTTGCGGCTGTTTAGCTATACCTTGGTAATTTGGTAGAACCGATACTAGATTGGCTATCGTCTATTATGTCATCTGCAAGCATCGACATTGAATCGAGTTCTCCAAAAGTGTTTGATTTTACAATTTCTTCCTGTGAAGATGTCATCGGGTCCAACATCGGCAAAGTACCGAAATTTGGACTAAAGCTACTTGAGCTACTTTTTAACCTGGTATTTATTCGTATTTTTCCCGAATCTGAAGAGGCACTGCCCTCCGGCTAAAAAAACGCAAACATGCCTTTTTGGATTCAACAAGTACATATCACTGTTTATAGCTTTTTTCACTACCGTAAAGTGTATTGAAAATGTTTTAAATAATTTGACCATCAAGCTGAAAAATTTGAAACATCATACCTCAACAACATCTTCAGTGAGCAGGGGCATACTGGTGCTGTACGACTTCTGCGAGATCCCAACAGATTCTTCTAGGCTGGGCAACGAATATGCGTAGGATGGGCTGTTAATACTACTAGTCACACTGTCTGGCATAGGAAGGGTAAGTTCCAAAGCTCCCAGACTGGCCGCTTGCTGATTGGCGACAGTTTGCGAAATATTCGGATCGGTGATTGTAATTGGTAAGTCCACGTTCTTTGGAACCTAACATAACAGTTTTCGTCAGTTCACTCTGCAAACATTTCACATTGTTCCTTGCACATACCTGACTTAAAATATCAGCTTCCGCGTCAATTTTCTTGCTGTTAGTGCTAGGGATTTCTAAAGGCGTCATTATAGGCGAGCTCAATGTCAAGCTCGTCTCTAACACATTTCCAACGTGCATGGGAAAGAGGGCGCTTCCCGGACTTACTTGGGAGGGAGACCCTTTTAAAATTGATGAGTGAACCGTTGGTTGATCGGTCGATGGAAACACGTCTGTGTTCGCCAACGCCGCGGCCAAAATATCTTGATTTGGCTTATGAGATGCGAACAATGAACTACTAGTAGTATCCTGCAACAAACATCATTTTTAGAAAAGCTAATTTGGAGACAAATTGTCATTACACAGCTTCGTTAATTAGTGCGTCAAAGTGCAGAAAATTCGAATTTTAACAGCACATTTATCAAAGTTTTTGTGTTTAAGAAGTGCATCATAAAATATGTTTTATGAGAAGAATGTAGTTTTCCAATTATTTCGAAAAATATAAAAGGTTTGGTGCTGCAGGGTATCGGAGAATTCGGTGCTGTACCCTAATATTTATATCGTCTACTAAATATTAAGGACAGTCTTAAACTCTGCTAAAATTAAGCAGTTCCATATCAATTTAAATCCTACCGTATTGCTTTCGGCGGTTCCAAGAACAGCCTGAGCAGAAGTATTGGTTCTTATTAAAATTTGCTGTCCATCCGCCTGTACTAAAACATTGCCATTCTCAGCGCTTGCCAAAATGTTAGCCAAATCAGTAGTTCCATCTGAAATGGATTCGAGGAATTTTCGAGTAGCAGTCGGGTCGCCTGTTACAATCAGCTGTTGGCCACCAGGTTCTAGAAAATAATAGGAATTAAAAATATTTCCCTATCGAAATAAACAAATGTAATAATTTATAATGACATACTAGCTACATAGAAAAATTTCCCCTTTATCAAGTTGAAGAAAAAAGACATGTTTTTATGGTCTTCTAATGCAATCACGAATTTTTAGTTCCGAACTCAATCGAGAAATATTAAAATTTCGGTTATCCTTTCAATAGTTCCCGATGTTGCTGCTCATTCCAACGTTCCGACAATAATTGACTATTTTGTTATGACTACGTAATTGTAAATTAATTCTCCATGCAGATGCCAATGCTAAAGGCCCGACGAATTTTCAGTTCCGAAATCCATCGGAAAATGTTTAATTTAATGAAAATCGGCAGAAATTTATTTTAAGCAATTTTAAGTGAGAAAATCGGTCTTGATTTTTCCCTAGAAAATTGCCTTAATGGTACTACATAATTTCAATATCTAACTAACAAAAAAAGGAATGAAATCAATAACAAAATAGAGTTTTTATAGGGCGGTAAATTTTTTCTTACCTCCAGGAAGAATGCCGTCCCCAATCACCACCTGTTGTTCTACTGTTATTGACGGAACTGCGGGCTTGTGCTGTTCAGTATTACTCAATTTCGGTTCTCGCTGGCTTGCTTTGAGCGCCGGAAGCTTCGATTTTTCATCGCCCTACGCAAAACAACAATAAGTTTACCACTGGATTAGGTTAAGAATTTAATTCTTACCGTCGACCAATTTTCCTTTGAAGCTGTAGTAGACACAGTGGGTTCCGCCGTGGGCTTTACAGCAGCAATGGTACCTTGAGTTTGATCGACTTGTAGCACCACGTTATTGATATCTCCACCAACACCTAAACTCGGGTCCAGTGACATTAGAGCGTCATTGTTTAAAGGTGTTAAATTTCCAGATTCATCAACGGTAACCAGCATGTAAGATTGAGGCTGGCCATCAACTGTTTCACTGGGAATTGCTGAAAGAATTCGTAGTAGTCAGAAAATATTTCACAGAGTTGGAAACACACAAAACAAAACCACTGCTCACCTAAAATTTGCCCGACAGTTACGGTTGTAAGATTTCCCAGCCCGTCTTGAATCACGACTTGTCTCAGTGGGCTTTCCGGTCTCTTATTTTCAGTTTCATTCGATGGAGCTGCTTGTTTAGTCTCGGTTTTCAACGAATCTTTCCCCTGTAAGACAGGAGCAATAGGCTGGTCCATTTTCTTAGATGCAACCTGTGTTCGAATGATCTGATCAGCCTTTAAGTTAAAGTAATTTACGTAAAACAGAAAACAACCCAGCCTTGTACAGTTAAAATACGTACCGGAGTTTTAGCAATTTATAAATTAGTTCCTTACCTGTAGTTGTTGAGACATCGTCGAAATGGGGCCTTCCTGCAACTTTGGCGTCTCCTCCTGCGTGGCGGCAACAGGAATTTTGCTTTTAACATGTTCAATTTTCTTACTAGGCGTTTTTCGAATTGCCGACGATCTGTTGCAAATTACATTACTGGTACTTGGAATTGGCCTGCAAAATTGCATGATTTTTTTATGCGTTTATCACTGATGTTCGCATATTAACATTAAATCTACGACGGACAGTATAAGTAAATAGAAAACCGAGGGGGATGGTGCTGCTAAAATTGCAGTCGACAAAAATGTTTTTCGAGAAACAAGAGCTTAGCTATACCGAAAAGGTACAAATCATACGTGGGCAGAGTAGTAACAACAATACAACTTTTGTAATTTGCACAAGTTAAAAAATTGTTCTCCTGGAAGTTTGATTAAATTTACCTATAAGTCCGGTATCGCATACAGGAAATGCCAATTACCTCTGAGAATTTGCATACATCAACGTACATTTTTACTGGAAAATAAATAAATGAATACACACCTGTTGGTATAATTGATAATCTCAGGCGTTTTGTTGGCTTGCTGAAGTCTTGCGCTAGCTTTTATTGCCTCAAGTTGTTCAGCCACTTGCCTGTCTAGATCGGCGTCGTCTGTTCCTTGAATTTTTCGCACCTTAAATAAGAAATTCATTATATTAATGTGTGCATGTTTTGCAACTTTTAAAGAATCAAACATTTTTGTTTCACTTACAGTCTGCCCTAATTGATTCTTGATTAAAATCGTCTTCTGTGGCTTAGACACCGGCCGCTGAATAGTTTTCTTTGGAGGAACAACGGTTTTGGAAGCTTTTATAGCAGACATCAGCAAACCTCCTGTAGTAGAAACTGATGCGGTTGCTCCTGTAATTAATAACGATTGTGAAATTTTCGACTAGCAAATTGATATTTGCCACTAAGCAACAGCGGGAATTATGTGAAATTAACCCGATTAAAAAATGAAAAATTCCAACCTTGTGAAATAGCGGCTGTGGTTTTGACTGCGACCCCACTCGAACCAGCAGCAGCTACCGCCGCTGCAGTCTCCAACAGAGCTTTCGGTATCGCGCCTTTAATAATGGTTTTAGTTTTGCAGCCAGCTTGTCCCTGCATAAACACTTTCTGTTGCTGAGGCGTCAGCACAACCCTTGTTTGCTGTCCTTGTGCATTTGTAACAATCATGATTTTATTTCCCACAATTTGACTTGGATCGGATGCTGGCGCAGTGCCAGACTGGGTCATCTTGTGGGGAATAGTGGACTTTTTTATTGTTGAAGGCTTCATAGATTTCACCTATGTGAAAAACGGATTTAGCCAAGTGGAATAATACAATGAGGGTAGTAATACATACTAAAGATGAAACTGATAAGTTTTTTGGGCTATTAGGATCGCAAAGAATATAATGTATTCTAGATGTTTTGCAAGCATGGGCAAATTCAATGCTCAATGCCCGAAAAGCCCATCAGTTTTGATTGATAAAAAAACCATTTTGATACATACTTGAGTTGTTGCCGGAGTCACAGCTGGAGGTACTAACACATATTTCGCCGGTTTACCGTCAGCAGTTGTTCCGGTAGCAATAAATGCCGTAGAACCAGCCTTGGAGAACTTGCTGAATGGAACAGTCGCTGAGGGTGTAACAGCTTTCGTCACTTTGGATGTTAGTTTATTTGATACTGGAGTAACCGAAGCTGAAGATGTAGTTTTGAAGATTATCTGTTGAGGAAAAGTTCGATTAGAATTAAAACAATCCCTTATCTAATTTAAAAATGTGTTTCCTTTATCTCATCGACTATAGAGATTAGGTCTTTAAAATTGAAAAACTGTGCACTAAAACAATGATAGAAACTTAAATGTTTGTTGAGTAAATTACCTGTTTTGTTCCTAAAGCTGTAGCGATTTTCTTTGGTAAAGTAGCCACAAGCTTTTCATTGGGCTTAAGCTTGGGCATAATGGCAGATTTAGGCACACCATCTTCGGAAAGAACTACCGGCATGTTTTGTATACTTTCCGCGGTGAGAAGATCGTCGGATAGCACTATAGGCATGGAGTTGATATCGAAAACCGATTCATCTGAAGCTGCTTGAATTTGGACATGCTGTAATTGCCCTGGACCTTTTACAACTGCAGTGGAAGCATGTGGTACAATTTCTCCTAAAACAGATCCTGCAAATCAACAATTATTTCAGCCAGAATGTGGATTTAATACCTTTCGCAGAAATGATAGTTTGCTGCAAGATTTTCGCTTTTCCACTGGCTTTTGAACGAAACTTTGCAGGCTTCTCTACTGGCATCGGCTGAGCAACTTCTTCCTCAACCGGTTTTTTTGCAATTTTTGGAATTATAAATGCGGTTTCGATGTCTTCCACATCTTCATATTGGCGCTTGATGCCTTGACTAGTTTGCTTTGCTGCTGCGGTGGTTGTTAAACCTGCAGGTCTGAAAACCAGAAATACATTTCACTTAGCCGAAAGCAACTAGAACTATTTCCATACATTATGCATATAAGTGGAATTTTCCTGTTTCTACACGATCCTACTCCAAAATGACAATAAAACGCAAAATCTAATTCTGTTTACGAGCTGGAGAACGTATGTTTTACTTAATAAATCAACAATTAACGTTTTCAAAAAAATTCCATGTGTAAATATTTAGCAAACAAGGAAATCTTTTACTTCAGGCAATAGAACCATACGGTTGCTGTGAATCATGTTTTTAAGTGTAGTAAACAAGGTGCTAATTAGTTGCCGTTTATTTGGGCGATGGGTGCTGTAGTAGTTTTCATTAAACATTTTGATAAGGATTTTTTATAAAACTCTAAATATGAGGCCGAAATGAAAGGAATCGTATACAATAAACGACTTACCTGATAATCTGTTCAGACAGTATAACGGGTTTGCTGCCTGGAATTTTGGAGGCAGCTCTCTGGCTTTTGATAATAATCTTTTGTCCGGGTTTAGGGACACCAAGTGAACGCTTTATAGTTTTACCCGCTAGTAATGCAGGCAACTTTTCCGCTACATTAACGTCACTTTTAACCAATATTTTTTGCGGCATCTACAAAAACGTTTTAATCTAGCAGGTTGTCGCATGATAGCAATGTTAATTTCTTACCTTAGAGGCCATAGAAAGCCTTTGCAGCAACTTAGGTGAATCCAATAGCACGCTCTCGGGTTTGACTTTATTAGACAAAACGATTTGTGAAGGAATTGCATCTTCAAAGTCAATTATGCCCTGTACGGTGCTCTGTTTATCATAATTATCAAAAGAGGTTTTGAATTTCTGTTCTGATCCGCTGGAAGTTGTAGATGAGTTCGAATTGCCTTCCAATATATCTAACAGCTCTGACTTGAGAACATACGTGTTCGGTTGAGTGAGTAGCGGACGATTATCGAACTCTTTCACCATAGCTTTGGTAGTAAATTCCGTTCCGACTGTCTCAGTAGTTTTTGTTTTAATGTCAGTTGTTACTTTCACTTGAGTAAGAGACACTGATTTTGCTTCCAATTTTGGAAAACCTCCCGAAAACGATCCCAAACTACTCGGTTGTTTTTGGTTGATTATTTTTTCGCTAGTAATTTCAACTTGTGCATCTGCTAGATCTTGTTCTGACATTACTGTTGGAGCTACTGAAATGGGAACCATTTCAGGTTGTTCAATCAGACTTGATCCGGAAACTCGAGAATCCAGTGAAGAAACCATTCCTTCCCTTTTAACATCAAACTGAGTAGGCATTTCACTCAGTAATTCATTTTTAATTTCTGGTAATTGAGACACGTGTTCGGGTTTTAGCAAAAATGATTTATTCACAATGGTTAGACTATTGTTATCGTCAGTTTCGTTTTTTCCTTCTACTTTCACTTTGGACTCTAAGTTATTATCTGATATAATATTTGTACTAGAGCACGACGCTTGTGGAACAACAGCTTTATCATCTTTTGTACTCTCACTTAGAAACTGATCACCACTAATATCGGGTTTAGCCGGTTGTTCCCCAATGTCCAATTTTTCCTTTTTACAGGCCCCATGTTCAATAGGCACAGATTTCCTTTTTCTAGCAGGTTTCAGCACATTTGCTGAATCTTCTGCCGTTGCACCGCTTTTGGGCTCTTCACTTACTGATTCAGTCAATTCCACCTTTTCAACGGAAACTTCAACTTTGTTAGACGTGTCCTCAACTTTCTGAAGCCTGTCAAGTTCCTGATGGAACAAAAAGCTTTTCTTCTTTGCCAAGGGTGACATTTGCGGCAATTCGATGACCTTTTCACTTTTTTCTATGATTTGGCTGTTCTCAAAAAGCTTTTGCATTTTTTTCTTGGGAGTCTCTAAGATGCTGTCTGAAACCTTGTCTTTAACATCAAAAACAACAGTTTGATTAGACAGTGCACTAACATTTGCATCTTTTGGAACTTCAATTTTCTTTTTCTTGGGTGGAACACACTTCTGAAAATCGACATTTGGCATCGCGTTTTTCTCATCTAAGACCGCAGTAACTTCAGACGAATATTTGATGCTGGACTCAACCTCCTTATCATCAGATTTCTGCGTGCTTTTAGAAGAAGTTTCCGCTGCATCCAAATCATTATCATCTAAAGAATCAATCTCTTTTATAAGTCCTTCAATATTATTTCTGAAAGACGATGTTATAAACGAATCATCAAAACTCGGGAATTGCAATTCATCTGATTTCTTCTCCGGAGAAAAGTCGTCAGAAAAATAGTCTTTTAAAACTTGAGTACCAGCAACATTTGCGCGTTTCGATTTCTTTAGAGGCAAAATTATATCACTCTCAGTCAAATGGGAACTTGCATTTTCGGTAGCATTTGGATTATCAGTTTTTTTTATCACATTTGAGGCCTGAGGCTCAGCTTCTAGTTCTTCACAAGTCAATAATTGCTTATTGGCATTTTCTTTTAACGGTTCATTATCTTTCTCCGTATTAGCGTAACTACCTCGCCTTGACCGCTTACTTTTCTTTGGCGGCACTGACTTCAAGGATTCGCTTAGATCGCTTATTTCTGTACTTTCTTCTTGTGTGGTAATCGAGGGTTCGGGCTCTTCATGTTGAACTTTAGTGTCACAAAGCTCTGGACTTTTTTGTGAGGAAGTTTGTGCCTTTGTAATGAAAGAACATTCACCAAGAATGTCAGTTTCACTCAGTTGGTTATCAAGCTTTTGAATGTCTTCAGCTTGATCAAAGCTAGGTGTTACTGCCGGTTGCTCAGATGTTGCAGGCTCACGCTCAACGCGTTCATCATGTTTGCCTGCTTCCGATTTCGATTTCTGTGGCACATTTATTGATTCATGTTTGGTTACACTCAACTCACCTTTTCCAATGTTTTCAAGTTTGTTGCTATCAAAAGCATTCAAATTATCATTAACCGCTGATATTAAATTGCTTATTACTTCACCCACAAGTGTAGTAGAGTGATCTAGTACGTTGAGATTTTCTGAAGTTGGTATCTTCGGAGTCTCTTTAAAAGCGCTAGATGAACTCTGCTGGTTATCTGGTGTACACGTTTTCCAACTCATTTCCTCAACAGGTACTTGATCTTTTTCTACTTCATTTATATGAGAAGGTTCTAAGTCTTCTTTCGCGGTCTCAATGTGTTCCAACGTATCAGGAATTGGCTTGACCTGTTCCTCAGATTCGTTATGAGTCGAATTATTTTCAGTGGTTTCACGGTGATCAGGCTTCGCTGTTTGGAGTTCCGAAAATTCTTCTGAAAATTCGTTGCTAAGGGTTTTATTTTCTTCTGCAATGGAGGGAATCACTGACGTATGGATTTCCTCGCCAAGAACCAATACAGGTTTTATAGAAACAAGTAAATTGTCACTACTTGTGTGATCAAGCGGCTGCTGATTGTTGGATGCGGGGACTTGGGATGTGGCGGTGATACCTTCATTTGCCTTTACTAGTAAAGCTTCCTCATTAGTACCCATCCTGCCTTCAATTGATTCTATCGGATCTGAGGGTTCTGTTACAACTTCAATCTCACTGCTTAACGATTGCTCTACATATTCCATTTTCGCAACTGAACAAATGTTGTAAAATTCCTGATCAACAATTGTTGTGGCAATGTTTACTTCTAAATCTGTTGTTTGTTGATCATCTAATGCCATTTGAATGTTCGCATCTTGTTCAGTCGGCCTGATCTGAATATTTTCAGAACCGCTTGCAAAACAACTTTCATTAAAATTTGCTTTTTTATCCACTCTATCATTGCTTATAGGACGTTCACACGATATCTTTGGAACATTACAATCGTTCCCCGTTACTATTGCTTTATAGGAGTTAATTTCGGTATTTGTTGAAGATTCTGATTGTGGGTTGTCTAATAAAACTTCCTGTGGTATGTCAACACTACGATTCTCGGATTCCAATGAACATTGCGCGATCTCAATGAGCACTGGGGACTTTGTAAATGACTTTGCGGTACTCTTTCTTGAACAACGTTTTGTTGGAGGTTCCAAATCTTCAGTTGAAGTTGTTGAAAACTCCATGGAAGCTTCAGCTGTTGCATTCTGCGGCACGTCAGTCCTTTTGAGGACAGAAGTTTCGGAATCAATTAAATGAACTTCTGAATTTTCAAGCAATATTTGCTGAGGTTTGTCGTCACTTTTCTCAACTGCATCAATTGGACAGTTACCCAGAAAAACATCCTTATTCTTTGCTTCCTGAGTTTTCTCGCCTAAAGCTTCCGAGGTTAACAATCCACAAGTACCTATTCCTGCGTTAGTATCGCTACCAGCCGCATCAGATGAATTACTCCCCAGCGTTGCCTCTGTCGTTGTTTCTAACTTACTCGCTTCGACCGTTTGCTTTTCTAATTGAATTGCGTCTTCAATTGATGCATTGTTATGATTTTCCGGCTTGGTTACTGATGGAACCGGTTCAACAGTACTTTTTCCACCCTCGGTTGTGGCATCGGGCTCTGCTTGTGATTCAAAACTTTTTTGATTATTGCATGAAGAAGTAACCACGTCCCACCTATTTTTCACCGCTTTTGATGCACCAGATCTTACCTCTTTAGCTTTTCTTCCATAAGTCACATCGCTAACAATACCGGTAACGGAACAAACATCTTGCTTGCGAGCAGATAACTGTGTTTTAGTTTCTTGATTTTCTTGCAATCCAACATCACAAGCAGATTCATTTATTTTCGAATCAATTCTGGCTGCTTCTGTTGATTCTTCGACTTTTGAAGATAAGTCGGTTTTGTGTGATACTTTTTGACTCCTCTGTATTTTAGATCGCCTTCTTTCTTTGGATGGTAAAGTTTTTTGGATTATGGGAAGTTTATCTTCCTTGCACTCAGTTGATTTAAATGCTGTGAATTTGTCGGATTGGCTCGAACTTTCAGAAATATGAGAAGCTGAAGCAGTAGCTGGATGTATGAGCTGCATCTTTTCTCGATCTCGAACACTAGTCTGGTTCTGTTCACTTCGCCTTGTATGCCTTTTGCTTGGCGTTGGGCGGCTTGCATGTTTTTCCGTTTTGCTTGCTATGTCACAGATGGAAACGCTTTTGTCAAGTTCGGAAGCTTCGCTGGATTTATTACTTTTATCTATATTTTCAGCTTGCACATCTGCTACCTTTTCAACACTAACTTTGCTTTCAAAGTTACTTATCCTACTACTCCTAGTAATCCGCTTTGATTGAGATTGATCATCTGAAACATATGTGGAAGATCGCTTGTCTAAAACATCCACCGCTATTTCATGTTCAAGCTTTTGTGATCGTCTTCGCTTCGAAGGTGGTTTATCGGGTAATGGAATATCAGCAATCGACTCGAGCTCTTTAGAAAAATCGAATATTGGCTCTTGGTTCTTAATTTCCGATGTCGATTTCTCAATCAGTCCAGAGCAAGTTTCCTTTAACTGGTCCTCAATTGGACGTTTTTGTTCGGTGTTCGAAGCAGTTAACTTGCAACTAACGTCGTCAGGACTCGATGGTTTTGTATCAGCATCATCCAAATTACCTTTAAACTCTACAGTATCCGTTCCACTGTCTTTACCAGCTACAGCTTTTCCATCAATTCGCAACGTTTTCCCGCTTCGCGTTTTAGAAACTATTTTATCTGGCAGCGCTTCCGTACAATCAGAAGACTGCATCGTTAGATCTTTAATAATGTTATCACTAGCTATATCAGCACTCTTAGTAGGCTCAATGACATTTTCTGACTTTCTTTTACTGCCTTCTACAGCCAACGTAGCACAAGTGTCTTCTGCATTCCCTCTTGCTTTCCTTCGTAGCCGCCTTGGAGATTTTTCCGCAAAGGACGTAGTTTTTAAACTAGCTGGCTCTTCAGGCACATCACTTTTTGGGTACCCAATAGCGGGGACTTCTCCACCAGATTCTTGAGTTTTCGTCGTTTTCTGCAGTTTATCAGTGTCGGTCTCTTTTTCACTTAGTTTAACCGAAGACTTTGAGTCGTTTTCTAACGCTATCTGGCTATCTGGCGACACAGTTTTGTCCCTTTTGTTGCTTTTTCGTCGAGAACTTTTTCTAATTTTTGACGTGTTACTCGAAAGTGCGATTTCGTCACTAATTGAACTAACGCTATTTAACGCTTCTAAATTGATATCGTCTTGTGGCTTCGAGTCTATTGAAACTGATTTGTTTCCATCATCTACTTTGATTGCGACAGGAGCATCTTCTTTCATCGGGGCGCTTTCATCATCAGTATGTGATAATTCCTTTTTGTTATGCGACCGGGTTCTTCTAGTATTATCAGCTGGTTTGATCTCTTCAGACTTGTGTATTTCTTCACGTTTCTGCTTGGTTTTCTTTGCCGATTTTGGTGAGACATGTTCATTATTTGAAAGTATACTTTTTTCAATTAGCGGACTGGCTTCAGGAGACAGATCTTGACCAGAAACATTTTTATCAAGCTCCTGAGTACCTAGTGCCAAAGCTTCTCCTTCGGATGTCGATTTTTGTAATTTATTTTTTCTGTTACGTGAAGGAGTTGCCTCGGAAAGAATAACACTGTTGGGTTGATTTTTTTCGTTCTTCACAGACCCTTCTAAGTCGCCAGTATCTTCTTGAGAATGTTTCCTTGACCTGCCTCTCCTCAGTACTGGTTTCAACAGTACCTCTGCCTGTATGGAGGATTCAATCTGCTCCTTAGCTATACTTTCCGTAGGGAGGTCCTCTATTTCAATAATATTTTGTTCACAAACTTGCAAGTTTGTATTTGTTTTTTGATTCGCATCTGCTGATGGTTCTAAACTAACTGAATCTAGGCTACCGGAACTTGGGCCTTCGGCAGCTTCGTCTGTTTTACTGACCTCGACTGTTTCTTTTTCTTCCGAAGTTATAACGTTACTTTTCGGACTATTACCAATTAATTCTTTTCGAGCAGAAGATTCATTTCCATCGGAAACCATGGTTGGTTCACGTACAGCTGCAGGTGATTTTGAACAGCTTTTGGATTTACGTTTTTTCGATGTATGTTTTTTCTTTTTTTGATCCGCATCTTTGGATTTTTTACATTTGGTGTGTTCAAATTTATCACTATAGTCTTTTTGCTCTACTTCTGGTTCAATACCGTCACTAGTCCCTTCAAGATCCTTTCTTAGCTGTTCAAGTGATATCTCACTTTTCTGTACCTGAAGCTCCAATATTTCTTGAACTTTGTTATCTTCAATAGGAGATATTCCAATATCTTTTGTCAATGCCTCCAATGCTGCGTCAACCGCTATTGCACCATCATCGCTAATCTGTTGCACAAGTTCTACAGTTTTTTCAGTCTCCGGTTCTGTGGCGAATTCAATAAACTCTTCCGAATCCTCTCCAATCACAAGTTGTCGAACTCGCCGATGTTTGGTTCTCGTTTCAACCGCAGTCTTATCACGAGCCAGGTCGGCAATTTGGTGATTTGGCTCAAGAACTAACTTTTGCGTATCATCTTTCGCACCCTCATCTACATTTAAAAGTTTTACGGAGTCTTGTAAAGTCACTTTATCAGAAACTTCCAGTGCCTGCTGGGAAGGGGTAGGTTTGCTATCAATACTTTCATTTTCCTTAAACAAAAATATTATATATCAGACATTGATAAATTAATATGTAAATCTAAATCTTCAAAAAACTGTGAACTCTGAAATTACGTTTTGGCATCTTGCTTGAAACCAAATTAAATATTTCCAAAACGTTTGAAAACAAATTATTATTTCATTAACGTAACTAAGTTGAAGGAATTTGGTGAATTGTGCTATCGTAAGACATAAAAATCTGTTTATGAGAATAAATATAAAAATGTTGCATTTGAATCTTATACTGGACAAAAGTGTCGGATACATTAATACGTTACAAAAAATATAATTTAGAAAGGAAAATAAAAGACTAAAATAATATTCAAAATTATATTGCCACCATTCTAATTATAACAAATTCGTGCAGTATTAAAGATGTAAATAAACAATTAATAAGGCCAAATTTCTCGAACGTTTTGTAAAATAATCGTTAAAAAATCTGCTCTCTCGACTGATATAATTTTGAGATGAAAATCAAATGATTATTTCAAAGCTAGATATGTTAAAATATACTTAAAATTAAAAATCATCTATGAATCATTGAAAGTAAATACCTCTTTTTCCTTCCTCGTGTCTTCTTCGATTTTGCGAAACCCCGCCTCAAAGTCTTCAAATGACGTGATAAACCTCTTCTTGGAGGTACCACTCCTTGGAGAAGCCGTTTCCTTTAAAGTGGTACCTCCTTTGTCAGGAAATTTTATGGTCCTGGCATCATGAAAATTTTGCTCCGGTTTCAGAGTTTGGGCTAAATTTTCCAAAACTGGCACCTCAGTTTCATCCATTAGTTCTTTAAATGTGTTTTCTAAAGATGTGTCATCTTTTTTTGGCGGTTTCTCTTGCACTTGACTGTCATCAACAATGTCGACTTTTTCTATTGCTTCTGGCTCAGCTTTAAAAATTTTTAGTTCTTATAAAATGATTAGCAATGATCTAAGAATACATACAATGTTTAGTGTAACAACTAAACATCTCGAACTGATTAATACTGAATATAATGTACAAACTGTATGTACATGGAATTGTTCATAAAGAAATGTTTGTTTTCAAGATTTAACGAGTACATGTTCCATAAAAAAGTTAAATTGAAAATTTTATCAGATGATATTAAAAGAAATTTAAGCGATACAATTTAAAAAAATAATTAGTGATCTGAGTGGCTGGTCTATTGGAATAAAAAGCGTATTTTTATAGAATTTCCGACTAATATTTTTTCATTTGCCCTTATTTTTATCGTGTCGAAATTCATTTATTCGTTTTAACTATGTACTATCTACCTTTAGACGCTTCATCTTCTATTTGATTCTGTTCCATAAGCTCTGATATACTAGCTCTCGGTTTTTCTGGGATGACTCTTGGAATTTTACGACCTGTTGATGCTGGAAATAGAAAGTCTTCCTCGTCCTCCTCTTCATCAAAATCAAAGCAGTTTTTAATGTCGTCTTGTGTCTTTTTTCCTTCAAAATCGGATGAATTATCCAATACTTTAGAAGTGTCCGAGGATCCGTTTGGAGTAACTTTATTTGCCTGTGTATCTATTAAATGTTGAAATGTTAATAAAGGGAAACAAAAGCGTGTCAGGAAAAACATAAATACAAATAATTACATAAACATTATAACTTTTCCATGAATGTAAATAAACCCACCATTATCTCCAACTTTAGGTTTGAGATTTTTGGTTTTAGAAGATTTTTTGCTTTTTTCTGGAGTTTCGATTTCTTCAGTTTCCTCATCTGTGTCATCCCATTCTTCCAATAAATTTGTGAATTCAACAGAAGACTTAGATGCATCCGCCGCCACTTTCTTTTTGCGCTGTTTCGGTTTTGGTTGCTGCACTACTGCACCTACAGTCTCAGAGTCGCTGTCCGACAGTTCAATATGCTTCACTTTCTTACTTTTCCTTTTAGTTATATATAAACCTAAAAACGATACGCAAATCGGTTTAGCTAATATTAGCTAAAACAAACGTGCCCTACTCAAGAACACACCTTAAATACATTTTGCTTAAACCAACCATCTAAATATATGATTTATAAAATTACCTTCTATGTGTATTCTACTATGCCAAAGCAGAACGCGTGGTCTGCTTGTAGAAAATGAGCATGAATGACAAACTAAAACTTCTTCAGGTTCTTCATTATCCGAATCGGGTTGTATCATGATGTAGGCTTTATAGTCATCATTGCCAAGAAATCTCCGGTGGGTAATAAGGGAATCATTGCCTTTTGGTACGGACTCTGAATTATAAATAATTTTTATTTTATATATGGTGAATTTAGAACTATACAAGTGAATATATAACGAATACAGACTAAAAATGTTCTGTCTTCTTTCTAATTCCACCAGATTATGTAAACTGCACTTACTTCTGACGGCTGAACTACTTTTGCCTTTTTTTGAAGTTGCATCACCAAAAATTTCATCATAGTTGATCTTTTTATTAGGTAAATATTCGGGTTGACTTAATATGTTAGGGTTGCCATTCGTTTTTTCTTCCGCAGTGCCAATATCTCTAGGAAACGTGGCTAAATGCGGAAGTTTTGCACGAAAACCGGCTGAAGATAATTTCAATGTAAATCAGTAATCACACCAGTAAAATATTCTTAGATAAAACTTACCCATTCCTTTCTTAATGAAATTAATCTTTTTTTCGCAGTTGTAAGGGTGGATATTGGACCAATGTTTGATATACTCACTGAAAATTAATGTCTGATATTAAGCTCACAAGTCACTTGATCCATTTAGTCCAGAAATAAATAAAAACTATTCGCAAATATTTTCACCCAATTATTGGATGAGTTATACATATTGAGTGCTAAGCTTTTATAGCGGTCATAGATGCAAAATCGCTGTTGATTTCCAATCAGATCGACATTGAATAATACCTATATAAAACATTTTTATATCATTAGAAAAGTCAGTATGTATAAGAGGTATAAATTTGCCATAATTATCAAGAAGGCAAATTCCTAATTTTAGATGTTTCAAGTGTGAAAACAGTTATTAATCTACTTTCTAAAGAAATCCCTTGTAGAAGATTTTACAGCATATTAAAAGAACTTAAAAATTAACAAGTGAGCACAACAAGTGAACATAATCAACCTGTATAAAAAATTTACTGACTCAAACAAGGGTTGATCTGAATAAAGACATTCTTGAAATTACCAGCATATTGAGAATTAACACAGTTAATGGGTATTATTGCAGATAACTTTTGTAATATAACACTAACTAAAATAATTTTATACATAATTTATTTTGCAAGCCAGCAGTTGGATTAGCATATACATATTCAGGTAGATTAAGTTCAATGTATAGAAAATCGTTTAGGTCTTGTGAGTTATTTTAGTGGAACATTATAGGGGAGGTATTCAAGTTGACTTCTCAGGAGCTACTTTGAGGGTACTTATTGTTCTTGGTGACATGTACGAACCGAAAACACATCAGCGAGTTTTGGTAATAAAACGTGATTAGTAGTGTCGGTTACAAGGCTAACGGTTCCTTCCAATAAGATGATATTGCTATCAGGGGCTGATTGTTAACTCCTTTATGACTTTAGATGGACAATAATATAACGCTAGTAGTTAGTGTAGTGAATGGCGCGCATAAGTATAACAGATAGAACTTACTATGAATCTTCTTCGAAAAACTTCACGATGACCAGGGGACGCTTTTTAAAGTCTGATAGCATATCACTGGGCAGGTCTTCCTCATTTTTTACCTCGCCAGGCCACCAGTAGCCACTCAACTTTACCCAAACAATATCCCCTTTAATGTAGGTAGGAGGGCTACCCTCAATAACACTTCCCTCGAACATGATGCAAAGTTATTAAAACCAACGAGGTCTATAACCTAAAACATCACTCTATAGAAACTTTTCCAACTTTTCCTGAATTCCCAAGCACAGCGAGCTAGGTAGATATTGTTGTGGTCTGACATATAGCCGCTCAATTGGTTGGTTTGCAAATACCTGATAAAGTTTGCTTTATTTCTGTTTGTAAATCAAAACATCACGCACTAGCTTGCACTCCAAATGAACTGCAATCCACTAAAGAGTTTCCTTCGTCACATGGGACACAAATTTGCCTTAAAGCAGTCTCACAATGTTTGTTTTTTGCGAAAATGCGTAACAATGGTCATTTGTCAAGGGACGTTCATGATTTACCCATGATTCCCGAGTACTTGGCGTCGCCATGTTGCCAACCGTAAATTGTTTAAATAATGTCGAATTTTCAAAATTCTGAACATAGGCAATGATACTAATAGCTGATTAATTTTCCAAATGTTATCTTGCTTCTGAGGGAACCTTCGAAGGTGACAAATATGGCGCAAGTGGAAATTGGAGCTGTTATAAAATGTATGTTGTATTGGTCACCATGGCTGTCTAAATGAATAGTCGTTGGGCGATAAACTGCAAGGCCTGGCTAGGTATAGCTCTCTCATTTTGCACATATTAGACGAAGATACCACACTCATTGGATGGCGTACGTTTGACATTATCATTCTTATCTTCAAGAAAAGCAAGTATCGGTACGGAAATTTCCAAATTTCTAGATTCTAGATAGTCCGGGCTCAAGGTTCCTAAAATATACTTTAAGATATATAATAGATTTGTTTTTTGAAAACCCATTTTTTTTAATCCATCCATTTGTCAATATCAATTGAAATTATTTCAGTTTTTGGAAAATGCCAAAATGTGTTATTATTGTAGCTCACAAAAATATAACCAAAAAATGACAAAAAGTGAACGAGTTAATTTTTAATCATTTACTTCCTCACATAAGTATATGCATAAGTTTTATAAACAATTTTATATCCTAATAGTACCTACTTTATATGTATATCCTTTTTTGAACACCTAGTCTAACACCAATTGATCCGTATGATCCGTAACGTTCCTATCTTCAATTTCCTCAGCTTTTTCCAATCCCACTGTATATTGAGCTTGATAAAGTTGAGTTTGCTTCATGGCAGTATACAAGCAGAATAATAAATGCATGGACTGAATCTTGTTTTTTGCTTTGGGAATTTGGAAATAGTTACAAACAGTATCAACGTAGCTTGATAGTGGTTGGTCTTCGTTGGGGCGCGGAAAGCCAGCTTCTTTAAATTTCCGTTCCAAATCCTCTGGCCATTGTTGCATCAGATCATCAATATCCGGCATAGGTCTAAAGTAGCATTCCTTAATTAACTGAGTAAACGCAATAACAGTTTTTGGGCAGCTTACTGAGAATATCGGACTACTGGAGAGCATTTACTCTTATGCAGATGCGATACATCTTTAATCCACTTTTCAATCACTTTGGAATTTTTCTCAACGTTGCTAATCTTTTTCACTACCTTTAAACAAACAGGCAAATAGATAATATTAACTGATTAAAGGCAATACCCACTATATGCTTTTGCTCACTGCTGGTCATCAGACTATCATTTTTAGCTCTGAGCTGTAAATGTAGCAAAGCAGGGTCGCTCTGGTTTGAGGCTGGCTCATCCAGCACTACGAGGCCCAGTTGCAATACATTCTCATCAAAAACTTCTCCACTAGGAGTGGTATCTGGAGGAATGACTTTAAGAAAAGCATCAATATCGCCCACTGCCGGCAAAAATTCCGGTATAAAAGGCTTAAATTTGTATTCAGTGGCCACCTTCGCAGGACTGTACCTACCAAGAAATTTTGCGTATTTTAGTGACTACTGGCCGATTAGATTAAATAGATCTCAATGTTACCTTACGATATACTCAAAAAGCTCTGCAACTTCGGATTGAACTTGCAAATTGGCGAATTGCGCTGGATCATATTCCCCAGGATTTTTTTTCTCTTGTTCCTCATTTCCACTGTCCTCGCTATCGCTGGCATTCGAAGTCTTGCCGCGATTAATTCCTAGTCTTCTGTTAGAAGATGAAGCGGATTTTCTCCTTGGCAAAGCCTCTGGTTTTCTACTATTCAAGAGGGTCTAACAATTAAACAATTAAATAAAGTATAGTAACAGGCGCTAAAAACAATGTTACTTTCGGGTCCAGAGGCTGAGGTGGCAGTTTCTTAGGACTAATGTGACTCAAGTCTTTCGAATTTTCCGGCTCGGAGTCTGAAAATTCGGACTTCAGGTCGAATGGCTGGACTTCATTTGGTTGCTCGTCTTCATCCAAGTCTTCATCCTAAATCAAATCAGAGCCAGTTTGTTGCAATAGTTAACAGAAAAGCAAATATTTCGTAGATCTCGATGGAATTCTAGTTTTTAAATAAAATATTTACTTACGTTCACAATAGAAAATGATCGTTGCATATTTAAACAATAAAAATATTTTTCTATCAACTTATTTTTTATTGAACAGTCCAGAAAATCATGTATGAAGCGATTTTATACATATATTTAATCGATTTTAGAGTCCAAACTAATGTTGTTGTTTTGAGCTGCCAGGCAACAATCATTGAACGCATAATCTTCTACACCATGTTAAGGTCTAAAAGTATTAACGTATTTTACCTAAATATTCATTTGTACAGGATAACAAAATAATTTATTTATTTTATTATTTTATAATTATATAAATATTATAGAATAAAAATTTATATTTCGCCACTTGCGCCATACTTTCATAAGCCAACAATAAAAAAAATTCAACATTAACTTTATATTTTAAAATTAACTAAAAAGTACTTTTTGTATCGAAAATTCTAAATATTGATTGATATCAATAGAGCCGAAATTATGTAAATAGAAAGATAAAAACTTATCTATTATTAAGTTTAATTGCTCAAAATTGTAGCCTAAAAGAATGGCAAGAAATATTTGTTTCTTCGAGTCTTTTCCGCTAACATAACTGCAGTTATAATGTTTCCATGGAAAACCTTGATATGAACAAATATAGTTAGGGTTTAGCAACATTGCTTGAAACTGGTACGTTTTCCAGTCTTTTCATAGAAATCTAAAAATATATTTAAAAATTAAACCGGCAACAGATTTTAAAGAAAGGGTCTCTGTTGATTTCTAAGATTTTTAAGAGAGACTATCAGCCTACCGAAAAAAATCTAAACGTTTTATTGTCAGCTGCGACAAGAATATAAACTTTCCTAAAATCATTAAAAATTAGTCTGGGTGCATTCTTACTTAATCAGTTTGAAAGCTGGTCGGATCATGTAAAAATATCATTACATATTTGTTTTGCTAAAATAGTAACATGTGAGCGAATTGAATTTTAGTTATTAAATTATGCTTTAACACCAAAATTGATAATTTACTAACCGTTAACGAATTCATCTCCAAATTTATCCGATATAATTTAAGTCACTTCGTCGATTGTTTTCATGTTGAATAATGCAAGACAAATCTTTTTATCTCAAACAAACAAACAAACAAAATATATTCTTTCATGGGAATGGGAATAAGAAAAAAACAAAACAAGTTTTCTACTCATTTGAAGCATTTTATAATCACTATTCAAAAAACCGCTTAGAAACTCAATTTTTCCAAAGACATGTTAAATAAATCAAATAATACAACACATCCTATGCATAAGCATACAATAAACCAATCAAAATACTTATTATAAGTGATAAATTAGGCTAAATCGAAATTAAATCAATTAAATATCACGCAAAAAACTTTAGAAAATCAAAGTTTACAAACATATTCACGATAAATTAATTCTCAAAGAGAAGTGACTTAAACCTAGAACGAAAGGAAACTGGCAATTAAACCTTCTATTGAGCAGTCTAGTTAATCAGAGAAGATAAATACAACATTTATTCCTCTTCATGGGCAGATAAAAGCACTTTCTGGCAAAAAATAGTCGCATGTCCTAAAAATAAATGTATTAAATTTAGTCAGCACTAGTTAGTCGATCAAAAACTTACTCATAAACTTGTTAAACTTCTTTGGCTTCTTTTCTTGCATAATACCAAAGTAGTATACAGGCACTCCACTTAAAGTGATCATAACTCCTCCTAAAAGTACTAAAGGAGACTTCACAACGGGTAAAATCAACAGGAATATGCATATGATGACGAACATAATAGGAACTATGATATGAACTTTAATCGGGCGTGCCATTTTAGGATACTTCCACCTAAAATTTGATTCTTTATTGGTTAAAGGTACTAATAATGAATAAAGAAATAGCGAAGTTTCTAGCTGTTGGAAAATGCTCACCTTAAATACAGAACCCCAGAAACCGACAATGTTACGAAAAAGGTTTCTACGATAGTACAGTAGTGAATAAGAAGCTGAATGTTGCTTGAACACAACATTATCAGAGAAAGCACATTCTGAAAAATTGGCATTCCAAAGATAAAATGAAGCAATGAAAGCACAAAAGAATAAAAGCGATAATGTGTAAACTTACCAAAAATAATAAGCTAGGAACGGGAGTGAGCGTTTTCACATTTAAATGAGCCAACATTACTGGGAATTGGTCATTCCTAGCTCCTGCATATAACATTCTGGATGAGGACATGATGTGCACGCTCAAACCTCCAAAGGCAGAAACAGCCACTAATAATGCCAAAATCCAACTGTACTTTCCTAATACAGCATTCCCAAAGGTCTGAATAAAAATCCAAAAGTCTAAAGGAATTATCGAAGAGAAATCGAAACACTTACCACAGCAATTGCATCTGTAGAAACAATAGCAGCAGGAGTTAAAACGGACATGTAGGCCATATTGGCCAAAACATAAATAGTCGTGACCAGCGGTAGTGAAATATAGATTGCTCTGGGTAGATTTCTACAAGATTTTCTTAGGAAAATTTGAATTTTATATTTACAAAACTTACACAAATGGATCTTGCAGCTCTTCAGTCATAAAGTTAAGATAGTTCCTAGACAAACACACGTTTTATAATTATTTGCAATATATTAGGTGCTGTCGTACTTACCATCCAGAATAAGAAAAAATACCACTGTAGAAAGCGGTAGCAATTTTTCCCGGATTTGTTGTTGTATGAGCAAAGGCATTTGAAAAATTCTCTATATTGCCAAGGCACATCCACACAATGCCAATGGAAACTATGAGTATCAAAGCCCCCAGTTTACAGAACATGAACACATTCTGCAGCTTCATAGTCACTTTAACATTGTAAGAGTTAAGAAATGTCAAGAAACCTAAAACAATCCCATATTACAACAAATTTAATCTAACTAGTTGGGGAAATTTGTACTTTTCATTTCAATTAAACTAAAAAATACGACATACAAATCACGGCAGCAGCAACCAATCTAACGCCCAAATCCGGCATGTCGCAATTAGGGAAAAACGGTTGAATCACATATTTTGCAAATGTTAATCCCATTATTGAATTGGTGGTAGGCCTAGAATGTTTGAATTACGGAAAAACTGTTTTTAAGAGAAACCATTGAACCCACTTACACAAAAATCACATTGGCAGCCCATAGATATAAGAATGATGGCAACGAGCCATAAGCTTCATTAATATAAGTGTAATCACCACCTGATTTTGGAATACAAGTTCCTAATTCTGCATAACAAAGAGCTCCTATCATTGATAGCAGACCACAAAGGATCCAGAGCACGAGAGCACAACCTACAGAATCCACTTCTTCAATTACACCTTTTGGAGATATAAAAATTCCTGAAAATATTGTGATTATAACAGTTTTATTTAAAATTTGAACTAAAAAATTGTGACTGGTGGCCAGATCCGAAAATCATTTAATTGGTCAACGGCTTACCAGATCCGAAAATAATTCCTAAAATGATTGCAACCCCTTCAAGGAGTCCCATATGTTTCTTCATTTTAATTTTCTCATTTTCAGTAGTTTGTGGACTTTGCGCATCCAATATAAGTTGGTCTTCTGTTGGACTTTTCATTTGGGTTGTAGATGGCATGTTTATTATCTACAATCACTTTAACAGATGGCCACTATGTATGGCAAAAACATCGCATTAAAAATTAATTTCAAAATTACACACCAGTTAGCCACTATTTCTACTACTTCTTGTTTACACCTCCCTGATGCATTTATGCATTAGTTAATTATTTTTCAAATAAATGGATAATGGTGACACATACGAAAAACATGGAAGATACAGGAAAGTTTCTAAATTGAACAAGGAATTAATAAAAAATATATTTTACTTCAGGGGTGTATTTCCTTCATAAGTTCAGCAAAAATGGTACTGTATAATCAATGTATAGAACATACAATAATGTATGAAGACTTTTTAAATACAATTTATCGTTGCAACTAACATTTAATTTTTTTGTGTTCAAATCAAGTGATTTAAATGACTACTTTTAATTTTATTACTCTTAAGGGCCTTGCCAATTCTCACTTTTATGCTTTTCCCGAATTAACTTAAATAAAATAACAAAAAATATTGAAAAATGACTGAGGTATGGAGACTTTTTCTACTGACTGTAAGAATTGTTAAGTGGACATTAATTGGAAAGACCAATATGGGTCGACAGCCCTTCTATCTAACAAATTAAGATTTTCATTGCTATGTACTACTATTTCTAAGTTGAAAAATTCAAAATTGGGAACAGCGCATCTGAAATGGTCCACTCTTTCTTGTCTCTTTTATAGAGTAATTCAGACTCTCTCTTTATAATTGGTCCCCGTGTTTTGAGCCCCTATATATAGCAAGTAGTACTGTGTTTGATTTATTGATAAAATTAATTGAAAAAATAAATATTTATTGCCTTTTTAAACAAAAACGTTAAAGCTTCTAACTACAATACACTTCGTACCCTTTCTTTCGGCCAATATGTATCGGTCTACAGTAAATTTATATGTACTTATTTATATTTACCTTCTAATTAACAATCGTATAAACAATATACTCAAACACGTGAAAATCATAGGTTATGCCGTAAAAATTAAGGCCAAAACTCAGGGCAGGAAACACAATTATTTGGAAAATGTGTACATTAATACTATTGGTGGAACTGCGAGTAACACCCTTTACGTGATTTCTGTCAACACACAGTCAGCTGATCTTGTCAGGTGACAATAATTAAATAAAAAAAGTTCTCATTTAAAAACAGCTAAAAATGGCTCTTCACAGTGCAGTTAAAGGAAAATTGATTTCTGTTATTGGCGACGAGGTAACATAAATCTGACTAGTATCTAATAAGCCGTTACATTTTCGTTTGGACATTTAGGACACCTGTGTTGGATTTTTACTGGGCGGTGTGGGTGAAATGAACAAAAACAGGCACCCCAATTTTATGGTTGTGGATAAGAGTAAGTTGGTTCATTATCCTTATTATTTGTTCCATTTATTGAGCAGCGAAAGGCAAAATGTAGTAACTTTCTTTTGGGTTGAAGCTAATAACACCATGTCCTTTTTCTCTAATAGACACTGCAATCAGTGAAATAGAGGACTGTTTCAAACGTTTCCTGAAACGAGATGATATCGATATCATTTTGATCAACCAGAACATCGCCGAAATCATAAGACATGTAGTTGATAGTCACAGCAGCCCACTGCCTGCAATCTTGGAAATACCTTCTAAAGATCATCCATATGATTCGGCAAAGGACTCAATATTGAGACGAGCCAGGGTATGTACATTTTCTAATCCAGCTTGCAAAAGTTACATTTTTAGCCACTTAATTTGGTTGGTTTATTGCTTAACATTTATTTTCGGTTTTAGGGCATGTTCAATCCAGATGATATGGCTTAGATTAAACTGTCCATAAACACGAGCTTCATGGATTCAAAGTATTGTTATAGTGTAAATAGTCTACATTCCTGGTTTAAAAACAGTTCGTTTTTGATTATTTAAATGTATTCAATTGGTGAGAAATTCATCTTTACAAGTATTACAGAAATAAATTCTAGACGATTTATAGTTTCTTTTATTTACAACAAAATCAAAAGAAATAAGCCTTTTTAAGGATTCTTGGATTACTGTAAAATATTTCGTAAAGTTCTGTTTACCTCCTGGAAAAAATTTTGAGATAATTTTAAATAAAAGCAACTTATCTGGTGGTGCCACGCCCATTCAACCATTTTATAGACTGAAGCTCGAATATATATTGCAGTTGAAATATTTACATGCTTAATTATCAAATGATGACCAACTTTTCTTTTTGAAATTTATAAAATATTATTGGGAAAAAGTATATGTAGATACGGGGGTGTTCTGTGTATAAGACACAGATCACAGAGGTGAGCTGTGGATAGGTTATTTCGGTTGTCAAATTCACATTTAAATTGAACCAAACGTTTTCAAGTTTGTTTTAACATGTTTTACAGTGAAGTTTTGAAGAATGTGCCCAGCAACTGGAGCCCCATGACCACCGATGATAGGTATGTTCAAAATTTGCTCTTAAATGCTGCATTTAACAGGTAGTTATAAATAACCTCAATTTATACCTGAATACTAAGAACCAAAGAGTAATATTTACTAGAACTCTTCCTCAAATCGAGGCTTTACTAGTTCATGTTCACCAAATAACCAGCATAATATTTCAAAAACTCAATTAAATGGTTCGAGTTGTTATTGCCATTTGGTCTTAATAAAAATACTAAATCTTTAACACATGAGAGTAAATGTACTAGTTCGGTTGAAAAGGGGCGAAAAAAAAAACGATTTTAAATGTTCCATTTTCTGCCTGAATAGATATATGAAGAAACCATTAATGCCTTACACTGAAGAATTTGCGAAAGTTATAGAACTTCTATGCAAAAGGCAATATTACGGAAGGCAGTTTGGAATTTTTCGGATACAGAACCCGCTTCTTTGGAGCAAATTTCTGCTACGAAAGTCAGAATATGACCAGAGAGGCCCTGTTGAGATTAAAACCCTATATCATGACACGTCGATAGCGAATGCTGAGTCAATTATCGAATTCAATTTCGATTGGCGAATGGGTAAGTTCAGCTGGGAAAACCTGAATTGTATAAATATTTTTAGTTAGAAATCATAGATAAAAACTTAAAAATTTCTCTCACAGATATCAGCAGATTGGTGCGAATTTTTGCTATCTTTCACACTTCGCATAAATTACTGATTTGTTCAGTTGTCGAGTTTATTTAATTTCTCATCGTTGTGAAATTATTCCTTTATTCCTGTTTGTTTAATTTTTTTGTCAATATTACTATATATACACTCTTGAAAAAGGGACCTGAGTACTTACTTATATGAACAAAAAATATGTATGTACCTACCTATCAACGATTAAAATTCTCTTTGTTTTGTTCTGTTCAAGAACTTTCAATGATAGCCAAAAGTTTGTTTTGCGCTTTTAACTGTGTACCTTTCCTTTTTGCCTGAATATGACCACACAAATAAAAAACAGCTTTTGTTAGGTTTTGAAAGTGTTTTCACAGCTTCTTTCTTTTTAAGTGCCTTTTCATTTACTTCTAATAAATTTATACAATTTTTCCACCAAGTGAATAGTTTTTAAATGTTGGCGATCGTTTACCGCAACACTTATCATCATTTTTATAAGAAATTAAGTTTAGCTTCGATTTCCAATAGAGTGCAGTAGTTTTGAAAATAGTCGTCTAAATAAACTTCTGGAGAAGATTTTAACGCATCAAGAAAAAATCCTAAAAATGTCCCATTATTACTCTAGTGTCTAGGTCTCTAATATCTTTTCTAGTAATGGTTGACACATTATCATGGTTTAATCTGAAAAAAAAAGAATCACAAACAGGAAGAAACAAATTAAAATTAAATAAAACTCTGTCTTGCAGTCGTCGAGGGCCCAATTTCTGTGTTCCTTAGCAAAACGCAGTCTAGCAACTCTATGTTTTCTGGTGAGCAGTGGCCCCAAAACCGGTGTTTTACTGTTGATTTCCTTTTGTAAGCATTCTCTTGACCGTTCGTTCAGAAATTATTACATTACGGGCTTCTGATAAGGCCCTGCTTAGCTCTCTCTTAACTAGAAGAAGGTTTTTCAACTACTTGCTAAGATATCGCTCATCTCGAGCGTCTGAAGACTCGCTGGTTAACTAGAGTTACTGCTTTCACTGCTTTTTAACTATTTTTTCCAATAACACTTATGCAAATCTTCTCCAAATCACTGTAGTGTCTTTACAATTAGATTAAATTTATTAATTTTGCACAATATTATAGGGCAGAGAACAAAGTATGGACAAGGAGTTTATTTTTCCGTTGAAGCCAGCGCAGCCTTTAGACATAGTACTAAAGATGGCAGTCGTCTAAGGGCTATGTTTGTGGTGGATGTGTTGGTGCAAAACGTTCAAGAAGGTCAGCCAAATATGTGCTTACCAGCAATTGGCTTTGACACTATTTTGGCTAATAATAATAATACTTACGTGAAGTTTTTTGATTCGGAATACTATCCCAAATATTTCATGGTATATGAACCGAACCCTTTTTTTTTCTAGTTTCAAACTTTTACCGTGAAGGGTAGGTCAAATTGACTCCAATTGCAACACGTTATAGAATATTGTTATTAAAATGTAGTTTTTAACATCAACTTTACGAATGGACGCTATTTTGTATGATATTTTATGATAACGAATCCACTTCATCAGCCTCGATTCCTACTGAACCACTGCCTTCCAAAGTCTCCAGTAGGTAAGCAGCCACGTAACATGCAGACGCATTTTGAAGTCGTACGACACGAAACGAGTATGCACTGAAACAAAATGTATCTGCAAAAAGGAATGCATGAGGCATCGTAATAAAACAACGCATGGGAGAATCCAACATATTTTTTTAACTTACAGGACGATATGAATATGCTACCTATCGCCTTTATCAATTGAAGCAATGAAATAACCACACACGGTTAGACCCCCGATTTACTGTGAAATTTAAAAACGTGGTGCGATTCAATTCAAAGTAATAGCAGTACAAAAAATATTTACTAATTATTCTTAGAAGCAAAACAAACATGTGACCAAAAAGTGACCATTCTTTGACTTGCCCTCATAATTTCAAGGACACTTTTTATACTAATGTGAGAAACAAAGCCTGAAAATGCGTCAAACTCTTAGCCAGTAGGTACATATGCCATGACGCATATTTTGTGATAATGAAAGTTTCTTGTTGGTTACAAGTGAAATTAATCTAAGATTTAGATTTAAGATCAAATGCAAATGTTGCAATATTTTTATGTATGTTAATAATATAATTAATCATACAAATAAATATTTTAGTGCATTTGTTAATACATTTTTAAGAGCGGTTAAAAAAGGCCTTTGAAAAGTCAGAGTTTAGTTATTAAGTTTTTATACTTACCTACTGTTTATTATTTGTTACTTTGGACATGTTTTTGACTGGGTTACCATTAATTACGATTATTAGATATACTGTATAAGATTAGTTTACAAGCCTTATTTGTCAGGCACTTTTTTATACTCTGTTGTTGATTTGCCATTTGACCAACTTATTATGCTAAATAAGTGTAAGTTGCCCCTGGAAATGCATTTCTTTTGCAGCCCATTCAAAGCTTCTGAACTTCGATTTCGGAAAACCAAATCGAATCTAATACCTCGAACAACCGTTTATAAAAATATGTTATATGTGAAATTGTTAACCATTGAACTTTTTATCCCATAGGTGAATCAACATATCAGTCATGACAAATATATATTATTTTTACACTTTTATTAAAATATTCATTTGTCCCAATTCGACTCAATATTACAATACAGAATAGCAATTCGTGTAAATTAAATACATGATATAAGCATTATTTGCTGCTTATGTTAGGCTGGTGGACTAATGTCTTCTTGGGCCGAAACATTCTGTAATGTCTGTTAATAATAGAAAGACTTGGCAAAGGAAATTTCAGCTGATCACGCATGTACCTATAAAAATCGCGCGACACCATACATGATATCGTATATGCCACTGCAGTATCATCCACACTCCATTTTGCCTTCTCTTTATTGAACAGATGTCTAATTTGAGCTGGAGACAAACATTTCCTTAACATTTCTAGTTGTTTATCGCCAAGCAATTTGGTTTCTAATTCCGTATCTTGAATTTCTTTCTCTATTAATCTTAAAGAGCCTGTCAGTTCCTTCTCGCATTCAGCAAGCTGCTTCTGTTCGTCTGAAAATCACCAATTCAAACAAACTCATTTTTAAATAACTGAATCAACTTACCAAATAGTTGGTTTTTAAGGGTCTCCAAACGTTTCAATTCGCGTCGAAGTTCATCTGATTGTGTATCACAGTTTTTTCGAGACAATTCCTGCCTGCAACTATCGGAACTTGGCGAGCCATCAAAACTACTTAGATCCGAATCAATACTGCTTAGGTCAGATACAGAATTACTGAGAAGAGGCGCTGGTTTTTCCAGAAAATTATCGCGGAGTTCAACGGTGTAAATTCTCACCATTTGTGTGGAAGGTTCATCACTATTTGCCGCCACAGGAAAAATGCTAGGAACTACGGATTTCTTTAAAGAACGATTTGCTTCAAAATTATTCTTTTCAAAGTGATTGGCACATATCAAAACTGAAACAATTGAGAAGTACAATGTCAATTAGTTACCAGAGTTAATGAATATAAATTAATAAAAAAAAACTAATTGGAATTAATATTATCCTAATACATTTTAAAGATTTTTCAGTTCAACTTACTGTTTGATAATGGGGTATCATCCAAAATATGTCCATTTAAGGCCTGCATCCATGTGTTTCTTCTGAATTTGTCTTTGGGCAAATAATAGAAAGTGATATAATCCATAGCTGCTTTTTTTCCATTTGAGCAACCGATAACACTGCACAACGGAGTTGCTTTTTGCATCTTGGCGGTTTGAATGGTTCAATTTAAATATTGCCTGCCCAAGCTTGAACACAGCTTAACGCCGGTAGTGGATAATTTAAAGTATGCCTTAAATACAAATATAATTCTTTGCCTCCTCTATGCCGTAACGTAAAAGCCTTGGCTAAATCGTCGTCAGTCCAAAAAACTTTTTTCTTTCCTTTTAAAAGGTTTATCTGTGCTTCAGAAAGAAATGTTCTAAAAGGAACTGGTGAAAAAAAGGAACATTAGTCACATGAAATACTTACTCTGGAATATTGGGTGATAATATACTTTCTAATTCCTGAGCAACTTTTTTTAACTTCTTTCTAGATGCTTCTAAGCTAGCTTTCTTGTGGTGGATGACTATTCGACTATCCGCATTTTTTTTTTGTAAATCTAGTACCTCTCTGCGTAACGAGAAAATTTTTCGATGTAGATCGCTCTCTGATTTAGGTGCGTTTCCTAAAAAATAGCACAAATTTAAAGTAAATTCAAATGTACTATAAAATGTTTGCATAATATACCAGGAGCTTTAACAGCAGGTGGTGAAGCAGAAGGTTGGTATAATTTCTCAGAGAGTGTTGTAGGTAATTGGTTGAGTGCAAATGGTGAATAAGGCCTGATATTAACTGAAGGTACTGCACTCTCACTTAGCAATCTTTTATATCCAGGATTCAACAGCTCCTCTTTTAGCTTTCGGCTGTAATCATTTAACGTAAAATGATCTGAGCAAATTTTTGCATTTGTAATTCCAGTTTCCTCCGGCAAGCCGCACGCGTCCAACCACTGGCGACGAGTTCTTTCACAGGTGGGGAAATTGTGGAATTTGAATGTCGCAGACTGATGACTTTTAAAATCGGTAAACTCGTTTGCACAACCGTAAACTGCACACTTAAATGGCAGTGTCCTAAAAGCAGTTTAAAAAAAAATCAGTAAAAAAATATTTGCCTTATTTTGAAGACGAACAGTCACTGGACGATTTAATAACGGCAATAATTAATTCCATATAAATTAGTATGATAAGTGAAGATACACCGTGTCGAAGATAAGAAAGGCCAGTATGGGGAGATAAAGGCATCCGCAAAAGTTACGAAGATGGTTGAAACGGCAATTCAGACTAATAAAATGAAGTTGATACCAATTTTCGTGTTTTATTTGCGATGAAGTCAAAAAACACTATTAAAAGTTAGTTTATGTGATATTTATTCCTGACGATTCTTGAGATATTGTAAACATTCTTTGTAAAAATCCGCACTTTTCTTCATTAAGTTCTTCTTTGATTCAAGTTTGACACAGTTTTCAAGATATGTATTTTCCGGTTTATCTGGAAAACTAGTGTTGGCAAGTGGGTTTTTCGGTTCTTTGTCCAGGGGGATAAAAACGAGATTTCTGGCTCAATGGATTTTTTTTAATAATCGTTAAAGATATTTTAGATTTGTGTAAACTGCCGAAAAAGATTTATGATGGTAAAATTTCACTTTTCGTGTCATGTTCACTGAGAGATCCACTGAAATCGTGTTTCAAATTTACAAAATCTCGTCAATCAATGTTTAAATTTTTCAATTGTTCGTCCCTATTTCAAAATTTGTGTTTTGGTCTACTTGAAACTTAGAAACTGGTTGGAAATCAACCTAATACATTTAAGTTCTCAAATATTTTTACCTCTGCAGATCTGTAAACTTACGTTGAATACTGATGTAAATTGCAGAATGTTTTAAAATGTGGATATGTGTACATACGTTATTAGGAATGATATATACGTTTTAAAATCCATAGTTTATATAGGGGAAATATCGGGACATGTATCAAAGCGATGATTTCTTTGCAAGACATGGACCGGCACCAGGTTTACAAAATCACTAAGTATTTTATTTTTTTGCTATTAAGTTTCGCAAATTTTAGTTGGCATTTGGAAAAGCAATGTATTTTATACTTACCTATCGGTAGTGTCACATTTAATAATGCTCAGATAGTTAGTAGTAGACGACAATAGTTTGTCAACTCTTTCCATTAAAACAGATAAAGGAATACTTTATTTAATTATTTCGGTTTTCACTGTTGGAGCCAAACAAGCGTTCAAAACGGTACACTTTAACCTAAATTTTAGGTTATTACAATCAGCATTGAGTGTGAAGTATGATTCTTCTCTAACCTGAACTGAATTCTTTTCATGATGTTCACTTTTCGCTTTAATTTAGTTCATAATTGCGTCTGAACAAAAAATTAACAATATTGCAGTGAATAGTTAAGGCCAATGTGTCTGAACATACATATATAGATAGAAGTTTTGTATCTATCCACAATAATTGAAATGAGTGACGTCGCTGCGAGAAACTTGGCGATTTTGGAATAAATGCTTATTCCTAGATTTTATTTTTGCCTAAAATTCTTTTATTATTGTGCCCCAATTGGCTTATTTCAAAATTTAATCAGATGCTTTGGAATTATAGATCATTTTCAACGATTCTTTTTTCAGTTCGTTCATTTACCTACTATTACTGCAATGTAAAATTCCTAATTTAAAAAAAAATGTTTCAGACAAGACAATTGTACATGTGTTTATGTATTTATATTATTACAATTTATAATATTAAATAAAATGTAAATTAATAGATTTCATAGATATTATTTACAACTTAAAACTTGATCTTGTGAAAATTTTAGTGTCCGGAAATTAAATGAGTGTTATTCGGTTATTCCATGCTTGAAATAAAGCCGTAAGTACTTTTGAACGTTTTGCAGGGGAAGAAACATTTAACACTGAAAGTTCGTTTTTCGATATAAGTCAATAGTTTTTTAGATTTTTTCAATTATTGCTTCAGGCAATATAAATGCTTTTATTTATTTCATCATCAACCGCAAATTTCGACATCTACTGCAAATTGAACGCTAAAATATTTAATTTACGTAAGCGCCTACCTATAAGCCATATTCAATATTGAATGACGAATATTTTCTTTTTATATTTTTATAATGTTTAGTTTGAATTTTATTTAATCTGCAAATGTACCTATGCAAATTATATAATAAATACTCGTAAAACTGTATCAAATAATTTTCGCAATGCGTTACAAAGACATAACCAGTTATTAATATCGCTCCCACATAGGAAACTTTTTCTCTGGCATTTCACGGAAACAATATTCCTTCTTAATCTTACTCTATCCTTATAAATTGTTCCCTGTATACTGCGCATTAACAATCACCTACTCAGAATGGAATATCAACGCCCCAGCTATCGATCCAGTTTGGAATACATAGCGATCCAGCATTTTCCCTCTTTCAGTAGTCCGATTTTCTTCGGTTGGAGCGTTTTTCGGTGAATCCAAAAAAATTCAGCCACGCAGTTTTCGTCGGGAAACTCTTTCACACAATTATTCATGAATGGAATATTGAACTATTAATACTTTTCTGGATTACTAGACTATAGTTTGTGTGTTGTGTTCACAAATACAAGACAATTAAGGTAGAATATTTTTTTATAATAAAAAAATATATGTACTTGATATAGAGATAAATGAACCATTTGCAGAAATATCTTTGGATCCCCTTCTATTTAGAAACAGAATAGAATTCTGGAACAAAATAATCTTTTATTCATTAACCCGTCGAGTCGACATTAGTAACCGATTCTAAGCGCATGGGGTTGCAGGAAGCAATCCATTATTAATTCCCAGTTGAAATGTCTATGCAATGTACCGATAGAATGGTATTTTGATTTTTTCAAATTTAAATTTTTACACTATCAACCATATTTATCATATTTTATTATAACGTAATGTTATAGTCATTTCTAAATTTGCACTTCAAATATTGCAAGAAACAGTATGGCAGAATTTGGAACTAAGATGAGAAAATTCGAACAATGAAACATCAAAAGTTTATATTTGTGTGTGAAGTGCGATTGGAACCCTTTATCAATAAATTAATGTGATTAACAGATTTCTCAGTAAAACGGCTTGTAACTAGACTCTACTTTTTGGCTTTTGCTTTACAAATATACGTATCAGTCACTATTTATTTGCATTGTTTTTTTTCTCATTACATATTCATTTCATTCATTCACTCTTCTTTGTTTGATTTTCAGCATTTATCTGCTTTGTTATGTTTATCTCTATTAAGATGCAAAGGAAATACTAGAGGTGTGTATTTTTAAATACTTTGAACTACCGATATCTGTTTCCATTATTATTTTTTGCTTTTCTTTCATTAGGAATAAGTTATTTTTTAGCTGCAAACATTAGGGATTGAAGTGTGAGCAGATTTCGAACTCAGTTGTGTGCTCGTAAATGGTGATTATTTAATTCCCCCAAAAAATAATTTTGAGGAAAGATTTTTTAATTATCGTCTTGATTTTTTTCAATGCAGACATTTTTCTACAAATTATCAATTGAGGTAGAAGTAAACATAATTTCAATTTCTTTGCGTATTGAACATTTTATTTCCTGATTTTCATAATTTTTTCAAATGTCTTTTTAGCTAAAAGCTAACTATATTTACCTATAGGTAAATCGAAAATTGCGAAAAGTATGCGATTTTTGTCGGAATTTTTATAAAATGTTTCAGAGCTATAATTTTACAATTTTAAATTACTTCCTAGTTGCACGCATACTTCCAAGCCCCATAGCGTAACAAAGATGACAAATATAAAATTTATTAAATATGTAGGTATACCTTTTAAAGCACGATTAACTAGAAAGTGTCTAGGTTTTCTAATATCAAAAGTATGTGAAACAACTGTTTTCTTCTCGGCAATGTTCTGAATAAATTGAATATGATATGTAATTATAAACAATAAATTAAATATGAACAATATAATAATTCACAAAATTGTACTACAACTGGAAAATCTATAAACTGTCGTATTGGGTACAAAAAATTCCGGTTTTAACTGCAGTTTAAACTTTTAACGTTGAGTAAAGATTCATGTGCGTTTTATCTATTGTCTGTTACTGTAAAAACTGCGAATAACTGGTAGTTTGTTATTTTATTTTAAGTTCCAAAATCTATAAGTTTTTATCTTCTTTATCTTGTTAGATTCTTCTTGTTTTCTGTAACAGTTATGGCGTTTTCATTTCAGTTTTAATTTATATTTTATATAAATCAGCGAATAATTGAGTTTTCCTAATATTTACTTCTAATTTTGTTTAACCAATTATTATAATTTTTTGAAGTATTAGGTTCAGTTGATTCAGACTCAGGTTTGCACTCATGAATGTTTTCATTATTTCTCCTTTACTCGTTTGTTAAAGACCTTAAGTTTATGTTATTTTGAATGGATCTTTCTATAAGTAGAGTCGAATAATAGAGGCGACAAGTGCGATACTTATTGAATGCAGCAAAAAGGGATTCACAAAAGAGTTAGAGAGAAGTTATCTATATTTTTATTGATAATTTTTTTTAATACAGCCTTTCGATTTTTTAAATATCTTGAATATAATGAAAGTAGCGATAAATCCTATTAATCGAAATTATTAAATTAAATCGAATTAATTAAATATTTCCGACAATGTTTTTGTTCTGTTTAGATTCTGCTGATGAAACTCTGGCTTATTTTGCTGACTTTGCAACATTGAGAAAATATTTAAATTAGGTACAAATATAGCAGGAAATGTTCCAATTGTCCACTTTGAGAGCAAATATTTATGAACGCTTTATCTATTAATAATTTAATCTGTCCATAATACGAAACTCTGCGGGTTTCAAGCTTTTGAATAAATAAAGATTGCATGCTTTGCGAATGTCGGCACTAAATATCCCTTAGGTATTCTAAAACTATAGCACAATAATGACCAGTTTTGGCACGTCTATTTATACAAGACAATCATTGTTAGTTTATAAATACCATTAAGTTAAAATAATTTGTGTTTTTTATGTAAAGCAACAACAACAAGTTAAATATTATTGGAAAGTAACATACATTATACATTGTGGAATTGATATCCAAATATGTCTGTTGATATGCGAGATCATCGTTGATAAGTTGTGCAGCTCAATTTCCATTCTTAACGAGGTCTAGAACGAATGATTCGTTAAAACTGACCCTTTTAAAATCATCCTTGAACTTCCACAAGTCCACGCTATTAATAGTTATCAGTTTGTTGTCCTATTTTTGGATTCAACCTATATAATTTATCAGGGTGAGAACAAAAATACTTTTCGATTTGAATTGGGGGTTCATATATTTTTCATGGCCTGTTCTGTGATATCTGTTTCTGACTGAATTCACGCACATTTTTAATTAAATAACGTAAAAAATTAGTATTTTCTAAATGATCGTTTAGTTAGTTACTGAAACAAAACAGCTTGAACTCAACACTCCCCATAGAAGAAAATGCTTAGTTGAAGGCATAAGATGAGTCAGCGCCCAAACGAAAAACAACTCTTCACTAAAGGTTTTGCGTTTGAAATTTTTACTTACGTGTTTTATTCTATCGCTTTATTTTAAAAAGATGTGCATATTTTCCTTCAGCCAGCGAATTTTTTTCTCTGCTATGTAATATGGAACATTTTTTCTTTCAGTTATATAAAATATATTTATTTAAACTCGAATCAAATAAATACTTATCAACTAACAATGTTTACTAATGGCAGATTTTATTGCTTTTCAGCGATGTCCACTTTTATTTATAATGGGCCATGAACATAAAAGAAAACCTTAAATAAACGGATAATTCTACAAAAGGATGAACCGAGACGATATTCCGACAATATTCAATCCAAGAAGTTCTAGTCGCAATCGCACCCCTAGCGTTTTAGTAACGGAGGAGGGAGTTGCAAATGGTAAGAATGGTAAGAAATTGCAAGTTAATTACTAGTTTCGTTTATATGCGCACTATAACTCATAAGTGAATGATTCAATCTTGGGCAGATTATGATTCATAGAAATAAAGGGGTGTTAATATAATTTGCTCTAAACTAAATAACTTCCTTCTAGCAAAAAATAATAAACTCATGGATAGCACTGCACTGAAAACATAAATATTCTCGACACTTTAAATTAGACAAACAGAAATATAAGTGTATAATAATATGTTGTATCCCTACGTCTGGTACTTAATACCGCTCCTCCTTTTGTGAAAATTAGTTAATATATTTTGCTTTATTCAAATCACGAAACCAAGGTGAACTTCTTGGAAAGTATCTAGGGTAATTTGAAATAGTTTTGGAACAATATTGACCTAAAGGAGGATTGGTTTGCCAGACATTTTGATACTTTTATATTCACTCCTTTGATATACAAATTACTTGACCTGCCGGTTTAACAGATAACCAACATATTTACATACGTTAGGAATATGAAAAGCTCAAGATTTTTAGATACATTTATTACCAATACAAATTATCTATATTTTAGACAGTTACAAATATGAGTTCTTTGGTATCTAAAACATTTCAATCTATCCTGCAATTGATCAGCACTCAAGCACTGTTTGATGTGAGCACAATGGATTTATTGTGAATGTTGCCCCTATAATTTCTTGCCTAAACTATAAATATTATGTGTGTATTTATTAGGTCCTTCATTTACTCACTCAGATTCTGTTGGGAGTCAGCAGGACTCAGTCGAACCTCTTTCGCCTGCAACTCCCCAGCGAACCAGCAATTGTACTGGAAATGCAACAATTCAATCGACTGGTATTGCTGGAAAATTGAAAAGTTGTTCCGCATCAATTTGTTCGAAATCAGCTAGAAAGGTAAATATACTTGAATGTCGATTTATATAAAGTTTTCCACATAACAATTATTTTCTTCATTTAATCCAGAAACCCTTTTTTATTCATTTTATTTTAGGCTTATTTTACTTTAGTTTTTCATGTTCAGTTGAATTGGTCGTAAGCAGGCAACCGTTAGTAGGAAAATCTAAAATTAACTCATTCAAAAATAAATCTGTTTTTCTTATTAATTGTGTATAGCGTGTTCAGGTAGCGTGAATACAATTGCACCGATTTGCGTTTCGATACCGCTAACTCACAAGAAACCCCACTTTTTGTGCGTGATTTAACGTTCCATTTTATTCACATACTTCCAAGGCACGTAAATCTAATTTACGTTGGTTAAATACTAGTGTAAAAAGGACTTTGCTGCCTGCTACTTACTATTTTTATTAGAAATTTATGGATCGAACTTTAAAATTTATGTAGGTATATATGACTAAGTGGCGTATTGACAATTTTTTTCATATTGATAAAGTGAAAAATTGTAAAAACCCATTTTAACTATTGAGTTAAAGAAATACTATAAAATAATACATTTTAATTGAATAAAACTGCAATTAGATTTGAATATAAAAATGAAATTGCCTATTTTTGTACCTCCGACTGAAAACTGAAACATTGTAAATATTTGAACAATTCCATTAAATTTTAGTTTAATTAACAATATTAAAAAAGCAGTTAAAAGTCGCAACAAAAAATTTGACAAAACACTAAAAAATTAACGTTTTGTAATAACAGTTTGTAGTTAATAGTAAATTCTATATTTAAAAGTTTTCGCATAATTAAGAAATATGTCATTTCAATAAAACCTGATTACAAATATTCAATATTAAACACTAAAAATTAGAAAACGACTATTTTATGTTAAAATATTAATGAATCAGCCGAAACATAAAAAGTACACATACATATTCCACATGTATAGGCTTAACCTAAAATGATCATTTACAAAGTGTTGCCGTTTAGAAATTTTTAACGATAGTTTTTCAAATTATTTTGCAAGGCTCTGAACGAGGTAAAGGTAAAGTACTAGGTAAAGGCAAGTTTTAGGCGGGGGAAAAATTATTTGAGTAGTATTGTTTTTTCCATGCATTTTTTTATATAACTTTTTCCCGCACGAAATGCGAATTTCATGAATTTCATTTGACTTGCTTCAAGCAAAATAGTTCAAAATCCTATAGTTTACAACAGTTGAAAAAAAGTATAAATATACATATTCTAGGGAACGAAAGCACTGTATTTTATTATATTTAGTTAAATTCATTCATGTATATAATTCCAGATTTATATTTTTCTCCTCCTATTGCTTCAGATATACTTTGGAATATGGGTAACGGTTTGCGTGACAGCGTCTTGGGTTGGTGCAACACACAGTATAAAGTACTTGTATTTGCGAAGATCCAAAGACGAAGACTATGATGACCCAATTTTAGTACCTCATGATACTACCGATTTAAATATGACTGTGCTTCAAACGAAATACGTTAGTATTTCTACATTGCTCTCAACATTTAAGTAATATTTAGCTCTTAATTCTTAAAATAATTTTCAGGCGGTCTCATTTGAAGCCCCATTTTTCACCACTTGGTTTGTGACGAATTGGACAATGCTGTTCTTTCCTTTATATTTTGTGAGTAGGTTAAGCACCAAACGATGTGAATCAATGTCCGATATTCTCACGGAAAGCATACGAGACTTCCGAGATAAAGGGTTTACTGCAGGTAATACACGCATACAACTTTGCCTTTGAACTGCTAATGTTTAATATATGTATATTTGAAATTTTAGTCAGGTTTATGACCAGATGCAGCTTATTCTGTCTACTCTGGGTGGGCACAAATTACATGTATATTTTATCTTTAAACATCCTTCTGGCCACTGATGTGATGGCTCTTTTTGCTACTAACGTATCGATTGTCTACCTGCTAAGCTGGGTGATTTTACACGAACAATTTGTCGGCATACGTGTAAGTATCTATCGATAAAATCCAATCATTAGCTAATATGTTGTCGACTAGCCCTAGTTAACTCCGTTAAAGAAATAGCGACAAGAATATCTCAAAAACCGGGCAAAAACATTCATGTTAAAACCTACTCAGATTAGTGATTAACAAAGTTTAGCCATTATGAAGCAACACTTTCGGATGTTTTGCAAACATTTTGCAATGGCGGTTTGAGCAACTTTGCACAAAGACTCAAAGAAGAGATCTATTTGTTAGTCAGATTTCGATTTTCGGTGTGAGAAATGTTTAGATGTACACTTGAAACGCGATATAAACAATTTTTTTTATGTAATAATTTTTTTATTTTCTATATTAATTATAATGTTTGTGCATATGGGACTTGACCCTATAATTTTCTTCAACCAGTTAGAGAGCTAATGGAAAAGGGAAAATTGATCGTAAATTTACAAAGTTGAACCAAAAATGCAAAATAAAATCATACATTTTTAGTCACAACAGTCAGTCACAATTAGTTGTTCTATATTCACCATCACATTAACAATTTATATCAATTATTTAAATGAAGGTAACTGAAATATCTGAAACTAAGTTGCAGATACAACTAATGTTCTTGTACCGAATATTCTGTTTCAAAATATCAGATTTCGTCATTTCCAGGAAATTCAGCAAAATGTCAAAAGTAAAACTAATTCACTTATAAGAACAGTTTATAAAATATCAAGTAAGTGTATTGTGAAAAGACAAGAAAACAACGAAAAGGCTGACCACAACAGTTTCAGTTAAACTCAAAATGTTAGATCTAAAGTGAATATCATAGTCTAATCAGAAATAGCGTTTCGATTCAAATATCAGTAAAAAACACACACAACATTCATAATAAGATCAATAACAAAGCACAAATGGATTGTAATGACACTAATTTCATTCGCGTGTTTGTTTTATAAACATTTGTTTGATTTGATTTACTTTAAAATGATTTGAGCATTGAAATTATCAGCAAAAAGGCTACGGGTTTTAGTTTTGCAACGGGTGGTCGGTTAGGGAAAATAATAAATAACATTTTCAGTTTTCCAGTTTTATGCGCTGGAATTGGAATTAATGAGTAATCACTCTAAAGTTTAATAGGAAAATTTAAACATTTCAACCACGCACCACTTAATTTTGCTTCATATTTTATTTACACTTTATAGATAGTGTAAATCTCAACGTTTACTAACCTCTGGCAACCCCAGGATCAGTTTTTGGGTTTCTTTTCACTATCTTACACGATTTCTGATTCGGTAATTAATTGCCAACTAAATTCACGTCTTTTTTACATTTTATGTTCAATTTTATATTATGTAGTAGATAGCAACTACTTATTAAAAAAGATCTTCTACCTATAAGTATTGATAAAAAGTAATAATTTGCAACGTTTATTATTAGCCGATAGAGAATTGAACCGTGCTGAATATCCAACTTGTCCTTTGTCCGTCACAGGAGATCTAAAAAATAATAAAGTTGATAGTTTACTGTTCAACTTTCTTGTACTAAGTCAGTGGCCGAGAGATTTCTATTCTAAACACTTCTTTCAAGGCTTTTTTAAATCGCTTTATTACTTTCTGTAAAAAATTACATAAATGTAAATATCTTTTTCGAATTTGGACCTAAATGTTACAAACTTTTTCAGTGAGTAATTTAAATATTTTATAATTCGTTACGAAATTTCAGTAGCTACATTTCTAATAATTTCTTCAGGATAATAGACGCTGAATAGTAATCTAGTAAAGAGCTTTAGACGTTTTTTTATCGCTTCTTTTTTCAACAAAATTCAAAACATGTACCCATATTAGCTGTAAAACTGTAACAATCTGTAAAAGAAATGCACCACAATAAATCTTTATTTACTGGACCTTTTGGTATAGTATTATTCTTTTCTGTTTTGGAAACTACATTCTTTTTTAGACGTAGCACTTTTAGAACAAGATCATTTAACTACTTTTAGTAAACTTAATCCATTTTAATTTAATTCCGAATATATAAACAAAAGTGTATCATACTTTCTGAAATTATGCTAAACATTTATTCATTGGAATAAAAATATTATTCGTTGATGAAACCGAATCAGTTCATTAGTTTCGTACCTCTAGTAAATCTAATAAATTTTAATTTAATTCCGAATATATAAACAAAAGTATATCATACCTTCTTAAATTATGCTAAAATTATTTATTGGAATAAAAATATTCTTCTTTGATGAAACCGAATCAGTTTATTAGTTTCGTAAATGCAATGCAATGTAATCTAATTAAATAAATTCACTAGTAAATTTTAATATAATTCTGAGTAAATAAACAACAGCATATCATACCTTCGTAAATTATGTTAGATTTTATTTCTTTGTAAAAAAATATTCGTCGTTTATACAAGATACTAATATTTGAATTTGATGCATTTTATAAAAAGGATGATATTGTACCAAATAACCAAATTCGTTATTAAAAAAGGTATAATGATCGACCAACGCTTTGTTTACTGTGGGAAGCTAACATTTGGCATTAATTTACTGTAGATCGGAATCGCTTTTTATAGAATTATTTGAGCATTTGTTTATGAGAATTTATTTTACAGACTTTGCCATTGAATGCACATGTAAATGTTGTTATTAGATGAAACCCGTTTGAAAACATTGAACACTTAATATTGCCATTCCGACAAATTTAAGTGTACTTTAACAATTTTGTATTTTGTAAGCTGATTTTTCGAAATATTAAGTGAGTGATTATTTGTGCACTATCACCTAGTTGGCGTTAGTAACAATTATTATTTGTATTTGCGCTTTATGTTTTAAAATAACTTGGTTTAATAAAAGGCATTTTTAACTAATGCCAATTACTAATTTTTTCGGATAAATGATGTTTAATGTATAATAAAATAAAGATAATTGTTTTCCTGACAAAAACATTCGAAGTTTTAGGACGAATAATGCAAATCCCACAAGATCAAGCTTAAAAGAAAATGTTTTGAATTTTTTTCCCTTGGCTCAGCTCCAACTCATCCTTAAAATCTTAGCGATGATTGAAATAGTTTTATATTGTTTTTTAACAGATAATGGCTGTGATAATATGCGATACTGGTGTCGCTTTACTAGCTTATATGGATGGAATTACAGGAAGTCCAACATTAGCTGGTGTAGTTTTAGCTACCTCAGCTGCAGCTGGTTCAGCTGTCTATAAAGTACTTTTTAAAAAGGTAAATACAACTAGTTTTAGTTGGGACTACTATTATGATAAATCTATTTTCTTTCTGCTCTTAGAGTGAGTTCATAAATGTTCTCTGTCCATTTTCTTATTTATTTTATCAACCCCTATTTCTATTCTTTTAGGTTTGGTTTTGTGTTAACACTTTTCATTCATAAGATCGAGAATTCCTTATGTTATTCTTTCTTGCTTTATATTTTTTTATAGGTTTTTGCATGTTTCATTCATAACATCCATTATTTCCTGTGTTATTCTTTCTTGCTTTCTGTTAGCTTAAAGCATCCTTCATTAATTAGATTTATAATTTTCGACGTTTCATCGACGATGTTTAAAAATGTTAAAGTTAAACTTGATTTCGTTTTTGGAGGTGATTGGAGATGCAACTTACGGTCAAGTTGCTCTTTTCTTCTCCTTAATTGGAATGCTCAATGCGGCTCTTTTATGGCCGGTCAGTTTGGGTCTATTTTTGACTGGACTGGAAACTCTCCATTGGGATAGACTTCCATGGCCGGCGCTGCTAAGTGCAAGCTGCCTATCTCTAGGTGAGAGTTCATCATTCATTATTTATTATTTTTACAGTAAATATCTATATTTTACATTAAAGAATGATTAAAGTTGGAAAATATGACTATATATTATACATTACAGAAAACTGACAAAAGCAATCGCTATTTTTATTTTTTTACATTATATTGGACAAGTTTTTTCATAAATGTTGTGTTTTCAGTTGCCAATTTATTAGGGAACTTCAGTGTTGCCCTAACTTATGACCTTTTTATAACATTGGGACTCATCACTGCTGTGCCCGTTTCTGCGGGTGAGGAAATATGAAATGTAGAATTGCGTTTTTTTTATAAATTAACTGCATTTTCAGCACTGGATGTTGTCTTATACGGAGCTCAATTCGAAGGGATGAAATTGGCAGGGATGATTTTAATAGCAGTGGGTTTTTTCCTGGTAATGTTTCCCGATAACTGGCCGGATTACATTACTCGACTACTCAGGTAGGATTCCACAAAAATGCATTTTTCTTGTAAATAGTATGAAGATTCGATCAAAGTTCATGAAGCACTAAACTCAATAAAGTTCACATTCGTATTTGAAATTTACATCAGTAAGTTCATTTAATCCATTGATATTACTTAGTTAACATTCAATCTTTTACAAGAAAATACATTTACTTTTCACATATTGAATGGGCTTTTAAATTCCATAGTTTTCGCGTGCATTTGAATTCTATAGAAGTCGTGATTCTAAAACTGTTGCGCAATAGGTTTTTTGTTACCAAAAGATACAATATAAACATGTATCTTTGCAGAATTTCAACTCGTATCTTCAACGGAAAGGTCAGTTTTGTAAGCCAGAATTTATCTATTTTTTTTACGTAAAATTCGCCTAATGATTATTCACAACTTCTGCTTCTTACAGCGACTGAAACGTTGAGCGCTTACTATGAGTCACAATTAGCTTCATGATGCACAATATCCATCAACTGCACTGCACAAATTAATATGCTTGCTTAATATCTTTTTTCAAACAGCTCTTATTTAATTCTATTGGCTATGAATAGAGCACTTTTAATAACACTTTGAAGCGTCTAAATGAAAAATTGATTTGCGAGAACTTTAACATGCGAGGATCGACTTTTTGAATAAGATATGTTTTTTTTCGCACAAAAAACGTTAAATCTTTCAACATAATCTGTTTTTAGCTCGATATACTTAGACTTTGGACGTCTTTCCAATTTTTTTTATTCCGTTCAATTAATATTATATATTTTCTCGATTTCCTCAAAATAGGTGTTTGTTTCAATTATGACCTCTTCATTGGACCCAATTTTTTTTACGCCCAGCCATTTCTTCAGGATTGCAAACAGGAAATAGTCGCAAGGGGCTAAATCTGGAGAATATGCTGCTAAAAAACAGAACTTTTTTCGCGAAATACGGCCTTTTTAACTTCAAGTCAACATCGAATCTGTTCAAAAGCTCTGAATAGTATGCGCCGTTTTACTCTTTTCAAAGTAATCGATGTGAATAACGCCGATCCCAAAAACCGTGACCATCAGCTTGTTGAATGAATGATGAATTTAAAGTTACTGAACAGGAAATTTAAAAAGTCACTGACTTATCAAACGACCCTCGTAGTAAATGCTAGTTTGTAATTTTGGTAGTAAATTTGGGTAAGCTGTAAGCTATACAACTATCTTGTTTCAGAAATATCATCATGTTAACGCACAGTGCGAGGTAAGTACCAAATAATATCTTTCGGCATGCAACATTATTGTGTGTGTTGTTATCTATTTTAAATCTCATTTAGTTTGTGTCATTATAGATTTTATTCACACCCATTAGAATCTTCACACACACTCCACACACTGTTCCACAATATATGTCAACTCATTCATCCACATATCATGTGAGTTATTTTCATTTTATTTCGTTTTCTTAAATCTGTTAACTTTTGAATAGGAATTGGCGCAAGAGATGTATTTGGTAGCTTAAAGACTCATGAATCTAATCTGAATCGTTATCAGAATCATGCGACTGTTTTTTTCTGCGAGAGTTCCTTTCGAATTTAGTTAAATATTTCAAAAAACTATTCTCTATAAAAAAAAAACATATAAATTGTTAAATAATCGATGGTCCTGTGATGCTTCGCACACAATGCAAGTGATCTAGTTTGATGATGTATCGTTTACCTTTATTAATATTACCTTATTTATTAGAAGTCGCATAATGTCGCTGTTATTTCATCTGAAAAGAGTGTCTCCAAAAATCTCATTTTCCAAATTTGCGGGTTTCAAATCGCATTACTTCCCGGAATATTCTAATAGACGCTGACCGTGAGGCACGCTGTATATACTAACAATTTTAAGCCGCAATAAAAAACAGCCAGTATACTTCTACACAATTTTTAACACACGCACATATTGAAACTAGGTTCATGTAGATTCTTAGCTAGACTGACATCTTTATTAGCTAGTCGGAGTTATATGCTAAAGTACTCTTTTTCGATTTTTAGTATGCCCGCTCCAAACAGGGGCAAAAAAAGTGATCTTATGTATGTATGTGTAGTTGGCTGTGTCGTTCTGCTGATGTTGTACAAAATAAGATAGAAACGTTTGTAGTTAGACTGTTTTTGATTAATGTTTGTATACTTACTTACATTTGTTAATGTTAGAAGCATTGAATGACTCAAATCAGTTTGAGATCATTTATTTTTGTCTGTTAATATTAGTTAAGCCATTTGTATTCATTTTTAATACCAATTACAAAAAATTAAGTTAAAGAAAATATTGAAAAAAGCAGTATTTCAAAAACGGTTTGTGTCATTCACATATAGCAAAATTTTAATCCCGTGATTTTAAAACTGACCTAAAATACAATTTTGCACGAACGGCTTCCCGACAATAATTTTACTAACACTTTATTTTGTATTTGTCTACTTTTTATTGTTAAATTGATGACGTCCAAATAAAATTCAGTTTGTTTTAACTGTTTTGTTTTACTTTTCACCTTTTTTTCACCACCATTTATTGTAAAAGTGTGAGGAATAATCACACAATTTATCCTCAATGATTCGATTTAAACAAAAGTTAATAGATTTTTTGTTTCGGTTTTGAAGACTCAGATAATATACAGGGATGTTCAAGTATTGGGTTTTTAAATATAAATTCTGTGCTATTATTAGAGGTTAAAATGAACAATATATCTGCATATAGATGCATTATAAGTATACATAAGTTAACAAATGTTAACGTCTGATGATATTTTTCACTCATCCATTTATATTTCTTGTATTTCCATTTTAACATAAGTGAAAATATTTAAAGTCTAAACGGGTTTATCTTTTTCGATTTTTGAGAAATCGGATGTTCTAACATTTTATAAAGATGTGAACATTTTTTGTTATTCTATGAAACTTTGTATGCGTTTAATCTAAATTTCATATTGTTTTTGATATGCTTTCCGAATACTTGAAAGAACAACTTAAATACTTTTGAAAGTAAGATTGATTCCAGCGATATAAATTTGAATATTTGGAAAAGCTTCAAGTTTAGTCTTTGCGTCAGAATTTTTTCGTTAATAAATTATTTGATTTTGTTGCCAAAAAAGTTACCGTAATTTTGAGCGAGATTCAGTAGGCTTTACATCAATTACATTGGGATTTTTCGCACTAATACCCCTCATTATACGCAATTTTAGAACAATACACATCAAATTAATTTGAACACCATTTTACGCAAATAAATTTCCTGATGACTTACATTTATATATAAGTTTTGCATGAGTTTTTCATTTATGTTCGTTGTTTTTAAAATTTGTAAAATCTATGCTGCAAAACACTGAATAAAGTCTTATAATTTTAAAGTGAAAACATGCACTACATAATACGTGAAACAGAACTAAATAAATTTAGTTTCACTTTTATCAGACTCATTTAGTCATTGAGTCTAATTATTTAATTATACTGTTCATGCGAAATAGCTTATTTTTTTTTCAATTGTTGTTTACGCTTTTTACTTTTATTTAAAAAGGTACTTAATAATTCACTTTCTGTGCCAATTGAAAATAGTTGAAAACTGCAGCTTATTTCACTATGTTTGCTTTGTTGTGTACTTATATTTTATTGCTTCACTCAATTTAAGCTTTAATAATTCGAGCTGCATTTTTAAATTAATGTACGGTTCTTAATTTTCAATTCAATTACTGCCAAAATGTGATTTTTTGTTAATTAAATTTTTTAAAAAGCCATGAGGAGGAAAATATTTTCAAGTTCAATAAACAGCAATGGTTGCACATAAAGAATAACTCTAAAAATAGGATGTTTTTACACTTACTTTAAAAAAGCTGATGCCAGATCATCAAAGTACTTTTATAGGTACCGAACTTTACTTGAATCGTCCAAGTGGTAAATTACAGCCACATAAGTGGAGAAAAAAAGCAGAAAAACTGAACAACAAATTTTTGAAGATTCGTTAATCTATAGTAAATAACTCTCTAAATTACAAATGTAAATTTCAAATTTCATTTGAATCCATATAATACAAAAATAAAACAGCAGTTGAAACAATAAGTAATAAACCATGAATCACAGATCCACAAGAGCAACTTTCACGGAACATTCAACTCACCACAAATTAAAAACATGTTTTACCAGTATATTTTACCCAGATTTGTATTAAGGCAAACAAAACATGTGTGAAATGAGATTATACCAACAAAACCGATTTACACCGTACGACTCTATTCCATAGGAAAATTAACATCTTAAACAGAAAGATTAAAGCTATGAGAAACTTTGTGAAATTCACGGTAGGAAGACTTTTTGTATAACAAAAAAATATTTTTACTGCTGCTACAAAAAAAGGCTTTGCACATGTAGATACCATAGCGCACACTTTCCTATACGGCTCAAGCAACTGGCTTAATCACGCATCATCCACACTGAGCCAACACGCAACACTTTTTAGAATCAGACAATCCATAACCATCTGATCATTCTCATTGTCCTTCTTTTCGATCATGCACCAATCACCTTCTAACATTTATTCTGTCTCTGTCCCTTCTTTATCTCTTGTGACTGTGGCTCTATGCGTGTTATTCTGTCACTCGCCGAAGACCATCTTTCTCCAAGCGAGCGGCTCTACCAGCCACCAACTTGCCGACTGAAGAGAGACCAGGTGGAGTCGCAAAGTCTGTCATTCTCAGGCACTAGTGTACACTTTATCTGTGAGTGTTTATGTTGTTTGATTAGATCGCTTTCTCTGTTGTTAAGTCCTTAGTTGTCGTTCGCACTAATGTGAAGGTACGCAAAATTAACTGCTATTAATAAGGTAAATAATCATTTCTTCCGCACGAAGAAACTTTATTAAAATTACAACAGAAGAAACTTATTTAAAGCAGATACAATTTCGTTTGTATGTAGGTAGAAGTGTTTCCCGTTTTTACTTGCGAAACGTTGTTTGCACAGTGGATTCTTCATAGCACATAGCATGGAACAGTAAATGCATGCCATAAAAAATATTTTTTAATTAAGAATGTGCACTTTTTGATGGTGAAAGGTCTAGAATAATTAGAACGAAAATAATGGCTTTTTACTAGTTAGGCTGTTGAACTTTCAAAATTGTTTAAAGCGTTTAAAGGCCATGCAAATCTCATTTGTTCCAAAGCCTCACGCATTTACTTCAAGAATAAATTTTAAAAAATCGGCAGCCTGACAAACTTTATCTAGTTTTTATCCTTCTCGTAAGTATTAATATTGAACAAAAAATCTGAAAAATTCAGACCACATTTTCAAAATGCTTTTACTAATTCACTTAAATACACATTTTCTTTGAATTTTTTTAGATGGAGTAGACGCAATCGTCATGGTAGCCAAGGTATGCAACGCCGGGATATTATAGACTATAGAACTGGATACATCAGATCCCATCTTCGATCTCCTTCTGGACGGGTCAGATGATCCAGTTTTAATAGCCTACTATTTAGTAAAGAGAAGAAAAATTCATTCACATGTCCAGAAATGCTGGGACGATCCAGCTTGCCGGAGAATCTTTTAGATTGCCATATCGGATACGTGTAGCGAGATCCATAGGAAATAATAGTTGTTAACTGATGTTAAATTTGTAGATACTATCTGTTATTAGAGTTTAAATGCACTTGTAATATACATTATATTTGTACCAACTTTCTGTGATTTACTAAAAAATGTTAGTATTTATGCACGATTTTTAATAAATATCATACATTAAAAATCAAACCTAGAGAGTCGAAAACTGTTCAACGAAATCACCGTTACGCAGCCAAATTTTCCCTAACTTTGGAGCTGGATAAATTTTATTGGTTTTCGTTTGAAGCGTTATTGTTGTTTTTTGTTAGTCAATGTATTGACAAAAATTAAGCATAGCAGGCAAACTTTGTACAGCGTGGCAAATACAAAATGCAAATTTCGGAAAGTTAGACACAAAAAGTTTTTAGCATCTTAACAACAAAAGTTTAAAGAAAAGCCAAATAGCCCGAAACTGTTTTTAACTAAGTCCATAACTTTTATTTACGATCTCATTTTCACGATCTTGAGCTCATGTTCAAGCTAAAACTTGCATGGGTTGCATTAAAAATGATCTAAATCAGAATTACAAACTGAAGAAAAATCACATGTTTAATGAGATTTTGAAAAATGAATCCATTAATGATGATAGTGATTTTTCTCGCTTTTAGGCGGCAGTTAAAATTTAGTTCTCCTCTTCAAAGCTGACACTGGACTTAAGCTTTCAAGTGAATCACTTCTGAGAATGCAAGTTACTCATCGTGCTGGCAAAATGTAAAAAAAAGTCTACAAAAGGGCTTAAAAGCAATAGCCACAAAAGCTTAACTCTTCAATACATTAAATTAAATTAAATTAAATTTTTTCTGTCATAAAAGTACATTACCATGTTAACTTGAAAAATTGAAGATTCGAAACCAAATAATCGAAATAATTAAAAACAATATCAAAATAAGGGAGAAGCGTAAACACATCTAAAAATGAAAAAAATATTTCAATTGAATTTTTATTAACACGCTCAAATACGATATTGTACATCAACATAAGTTGAATAAACAAATTACATACAACATAAAAAACAGTTAAATTATAAACCCTTGACTATTATTTAAAATTTGCCGCCCAAACTCTCGAAGATAATTGGTGCAAATCGGAAACAATTGATGCCATCCTCCTAACCTAAGAAAATACCGACTTGTCATTTGGATTGTTTTCAAACTGAGTTTCTTACTGAAAATCCAAATACTTTATTAGAATCTTTCTCGTTAAAAGGAAACCATTTTGTGAAATGTCGAGATTTCTTGTTAATTTACTTATTTATTCTTCGGTGGTTTTACAAGTTTTCTGCCATGAAGAGGGAATTTATACTCGCCAATACGACGAAAACAATTTCGTGGACGAGATAGCAAAAAAACATCATTTTGTGATGTTCTACGCCCCCTGGTAAGTTTCGCCATACAGCCAGTGTTGAAAATTAAAGTTTTGCTTTGTTTCTATGTCAAGGTGCGGTCATTGTCTGAGATTGGCCCCAATATGGGAACAACTGGCCGAAATGTTGAATGAGGATAGCAGCAATATAACAATTGCCAAAGTCGATTGCACAACTGATGCCCAAGTTTGTTCCGACCAAGATATTACTGGGTACCCCACTTTAAAGTTCTTCAAAGTAGGGACAAGTGACAGTGTCAGGTTTAGGGGTACCAGAGATTTGCCCACCCTAACTGACTTTATTAATGAACAGCTCAGACAGGTAGTACAAAAAATTAATACATTGTTTTACCAATAAGGACTTTTTGCACTTAAAAAAGTACATAGTGAGAGAGATACTTATCTTTAAAAGTGTGTTGACTGATAACTACGTGACATCTTTACATCTTTTGTTACATAGATATATTCATAATTGGTCAGAAACGGGCTGATAACATTGTTGTGCTAATATTACTTAAAAATTAAGTAGCAAAGCATGATTAGCGTTTGAAAATTATGTTGCAATAGAATTTTAAAGCTTATAGGGCATAAGTACATCAATGTAGTCGAAGACGAATAAGTCTTTAAAAATCGTTAGTTGAAATTACAATTACCGAAATTTGGACCAAGCTCGTAGACGAAGTACCTATGGACGAATTCTCATAAACATAAATTAATGGTCAAATATAAGTAGAAGTTTAATTATTACGAATGCTTAGTACGCGAAGTATATTTATCTAAGATATTAAAATTTAAAAAATAGTGACTATAATTTAAAAAATAGTTGAATGATTTTTAGAGTCCACATTAAGTAGGTTTGTATGTGAGTGAAGTAAACTAATATATTCCTTCTTTTCGTAAGTCAGCCAGAACTCTATCCGCGATAGCAAATTTCAGCAGGAATACGGCCCCAATTTGTTTAACTGTTTTTTACTTTGCAATTTTCTCGTTTAATTTCTGCCTTGCCGATTGTATGTTACTTATAAAAATATGCGGATATAATTTGTGATCTTGTAAATATTGTAAAATGTTAACCCTTTATGAACGCGAATTAGGTATTTTTACAAATGTTGTATGGTTTTCATAAAAAATGTCAACGCGTCTTCAGCCCTTAAAATATGTGCCTATTATTAGGAATGACGCCAATTTTGAATATCCATATATAGTAGAAAAGTTGTTACGTCTTTGTCCCCATTGTTTTAAAAATTCTAATATGTATACATAAACAATCAAAATATTTTTTTGTAATTTATTATCACTAAAATTTATTCTTTGCGTGCTCCACGCGCTCTCGCAATGAGACGAAAACCAGATTGGGTTCAGAATGATTTGGGAAAAACAGTAAGCGAATCATTTAACAAATTCGCTTTCTGACACTCGTAAAAGCCCAGAACGCGTTTCGGTCTATATAGCGGTCTGAAAGAGATATTTCGGACATTGGCAGTTTATCTCTGGACAGAACGTTATTTGGACGATTTTGCCGATAATAACTAAAGAGGAACATTTTAATATTCAATATTTTAGGAAGATGAACTATCCGCTGGGGTTGTTTCCAGTCAAGAATCTCCGCTCATCGAGTTGAATAAGGACAATTTTGACGCCGTTATTGAGGATGGAAACACATTTATTAAGTTTTATGCTCCGTGGTGCGGACATTGTCAAGTAAGTCAATAAGCATTGTGGTAAGCAAGTAACCGGTAAATGTTAAATTTTATGTGATTTAACGAAATTACTCACACGAATTTATTCAATCGACAATTTCTCGTTAAACAATTACTACTGCACACAGCAATGTTTTCGCATTTATCTGAAGCCTTCTTCATTTTTTTATATATATTTTTTTATTAAATTTTATTGATCTGAGATCTGGATTTGATAGCAACATGTACTTGTAGAAATTGGCTCCTACCTGGTTAGAATTGGCAAAAGCAATGGAACTTAATGAAAAAATTACTATTGCCAAGGTTGACTGTACAGAATTCAGAGACATTTGTTCTACACACGATGTAAAAGGTTATCCGACGCTGTTGTGGTTCGAGGATGGACAAAAGGTAACACCAATGTTTTTATATAAAAGATAAGATATTAAGATAGTCGTGATTCAAATGACATAAGATACGTATTCAATGGAAAATCGCGAAAAAACAAGTTGTTCTTAGAGAAGTTTGCAATTATTTTATACCATTTTTCTGTTGATGCATTTTTCGTCTTAACAACTGTACATTTGATGTTAAACGCGGAAAAAGATTGGCAGCAGAATTCGGGACGAAAACTTTATTTACAGTTCTGTTATGATTTTCAAGATTCTATTCTCTTAAAATAGGCGACAAAGTATAATTGTGAAGATTATAAATCCATGTAAAAATATTGTGGGTTTTTAGAATGGAAAATATACTGGAGACAGATCACTGGTAGATCTTAAAAACTATGTAAATCGAATGATCGGTGGTCAAGTTCCTGAGAAATCCGAACCGGAGCCAACAAAAGTCACCGAAGACAAATTTGTAACAGAGTTAACAGCGAAAAATTTCAGCGATGGTGAATAATTTGGCGTTTTTTTAACTTTTACAGTGTAACTGATAAAATGTAATTTGTTCCAGAAATCGGCATTGGATTAACGTTTGTGGAGTTTTATTCTCCTTCTTGTGGTCATTGTAAGAGATTGGCGCCGACTTGGGAACAGTTGGGGAAGAAGTTCCAAAGTGAAAAAGCAGTCAAAATTGGTAAAATCGATTGTACTACCTCAGTCAATAGGCAATTTTGCAACGAGCAAAAGGTAAGTGTGTGGGCTAAGGAACAAAATCTGGCTGATTCAACTCTTAAATTGCTTTTCGATGGTTGGTTTTAAAGTCGGTTGAAAATAATATGATTATCTTGCACTAACGTTGGTCAGTTATGGCAATATTAGGTATGTTTTTGGTTTCAGATCGAAGGATTTCCAACTCTGTTCCTGTATAAGGACGGACAACAAATAGGAGAGTATAACGGAAATCGTGATATAGAGGATTTGTCCGGTTTTGTCACACGGCATTTATGGCATGAGGAATTGTAGAAATTCATACAAATACTAGTCATTTCATGTTTCTGGATGAAACATAGGTTTTCCCAAGTGAATTAAAAGACGTATCTGTTGAGTGTTTAGAACCTAAAAATAATTTCCCTACTGTTTGGTTGTTTGTCATTGTGGCACTATTTCTAAATACATTTTTATATGCAGAAATACATTTTTATTTTACCGTCTTTAAAGTTACCTATTCATTCCTCCTGAAGCAGATATTTTAAAATCTAAACGTGAAATATACTATCACTATCGTTAGTATCATTTTATGTGAATTGGCCACATATACATTGTTCTGCTAATTTAAATGATCGGTCATATCTAAACGCATTCATAATCCGTGTAAGTTAAAGAGATAGATTGCGAACCTTAAATGATAATTAAAAAGGAAAAGAAATGTTGGATGATGTAATTAATCTTAGTTACTCTAATGGTGTCAAGCCTTTGCTAATATATTAAATTTAATCCTTCCGCAATATTAATCGGTACGCATTGTCAAGCTGATTACTTGAATTACGTTCTTTTTCGTTTTTAACTTGGACTTGGCGTCGAGAAAAAAGTTATTTCAATATTTTTTTCTCTACACAAGTATGAAGTGATTAAAATGTTTTATGCGCTTTTCAAATATAATTCAAAGAAGTGCAGCTACCATTGAAAGACGAAGTGAATTGAAATTCACGCGACAGCTACTACCCGAACTTAATATTACTACTGCTAATCCCGATTCAAAATGTTAATAAAAAGAAGGTCCATTTCGTCACGTATCAGTTTGGCAATCTCCAATTCTATCTTATGTGGTTGATTGATTAAAACGTACAGCATTCTCCGCATCGGTCAAAATAAAAAGCCCACCATAGTCTGACAAAATGCGAAAATAATCCTGTTTCGGACGCATACGACATTTATTTGGAGCACGTGCCACCTCAAGTTCTTGCTGAATGCTGATTAGTTCGATCGCGGATAGGAAATGCCAACGTAAAACAAAACGGTTTTATCGTTACATAATACATTACATGTGGGGTCTTGGATGAACATGAAATGGGCCTTTTATGACATAAAAAAGATCCGATGAACATGAAAGAGTTCCAAAACGGCTGCCTAAATTGAAATCCAATCAATAGAAGGATGTAGTCTATAAGAAAATTGCTGGCGTTTATTTCTCATTTATCGGAAAAATGTAGGTATGTCTGCTTTTTATGATGTAACTTGGGCTTTAATAGACAATTTTTTATTTTGAAAACTAAACCCAAAGGTAATCAATGATAATTTGGAAAATATGTATTTTTGGAAAAGTGATGTTATAAAGCTTTTGAATATTGGTTTCAATTTAATATTTGGATAATATTAATAGTCTTTTAATTTGTACACCAAAATTGATAGCGAAAAGCTATAAATAAATTCGCAAACTTTATTTCGCATACATTCTGGACGTACTGTTGCATGTATACATAAAGTTTATCAGTAATTAAAAATATAATTTAAGTTATTTCTGAAACTGGGGAGCGAGAATAAACAATTATGTTTACAAAGTTCCAATCGTCTTAGTCATATTTCCTTGCCTATAATTCGATTAAATTGCTTTCTTCAATTAAATGGATGCAAGCGTTTATAATTAATTGTCTTCGAATGTTTGAAATTAATTATAAAGCCACTTATTGATTTTTGAAAACCCATTTTGCTTTACCAGGCT
>NW_026017923.1:0-1447 GCF_020466585.1 Dendroctonus ponderosae
AGTTGATCTGATTTTGGTTTCTCTGGTCGTTTTTTGGGAAAACTTTAATTTTTCGAATAAAGGAACGAGATAATTTTGTTTCGGTTTTGTCCCAAATTCAAATTTGGAAAACGGGTATTTGAAAAAGACGATAAAAAAGATAAAGAAAATCGATCTCTTTTTTGCATAAAACACTCAATTTGTCAATATTTTACGGTGAAGTGTCAGGAAAAAGCGCATTTTTCTGTTTAAAGAGAGTTTTGTTTAGAAATATTGACCTAAAAGTGGAGAAACCGGAATTAAAAAAAAACAAATTATTCACAGCGACGACGGTGACCAGTTTTCCAAATAACTGATTATAAACTTTCGCTTGTTCTGTTCAGGTAAATAGTTTTAGGAAAAAATCCAGAAAAATTTATTTTGGTTCTGTCCGAAATTCTAAGACGCAACAGGTTCTAGAAAAAATTTTGCAAAGCTTCGATTGTGATTCACACAAAGTGATTCAATAAAATGTATTCTATAATTTTTCGCCTTTGATAATGTCCACCGCAGTTGTGGACGAAACGTCAGTAAGAAATTCCCATGGACCACGGATTCAAAGCCAGAAAAACATTTCTAAATGTAGCTTAAAATTGTCAGTATTTTTAAGTGGACCTGTGGAAACTTGACAGCTTAGAAACAAGAGTAACTTGTAAAAAAGTTGTTCAGAATATTCAAAATTCGAATTCAAAAATCGAAATAATTTATTTTTTAGTCGTGAAAAACAGTTCTCTGCTGACGTTTCGCAAGCACAAATCGCTTGCATCTTCAAGTGTATTTTGCGCTCGGCATCAAGCCTTGTGTTTGTTTGCATTTACAACTCTTTTGCATTTTTCGTTCGGATTATATACCAACAATGTTTTCCTTTTTTCCATAAATTAATGTTTAATGTAATTTCAGGGCTGATTTCAACTTGTTGTGTCATTTTTAAACACAATTACGGTAGTCTTGGAAAGCATCAGGCAAATATTTTGCATTTTTTCCCCAGCAATCGATTCCAACGGCGGGTTTTTCGTTTTCAATTTTGACTGCTTCAGATGCGTTGGGTTGGCGCACCAAGCCATTGCGCCAGTACTGCGCCAACTCGTGAAAATTGACTGAGTTACCCAGGCCTACTTTATTGGGAGCGCTCAAACTTACACGTTGAATTCCCTGAATCGCAGATCGGGCAGCACGCTAAAATCGCCGTCCAGCTTATCCAGCAGTCTGGTGGTGTTCACATTGGCCGGACAAATGAGCAGTTCTTCCGGTAAAGTGTACAGCTGCTTTCCTTCGAGATGGGGCGGACTGGCGCACGTGATTTTTTCGTAAGTCGGCGACAACTGCAATTGGCCGGTAAAGTGGCGCAATAGCGGGCGCAAGAAACAGTCACAGTGCACAGGGTTTCCTGAACAACAAAACATTCGTCCACCACACTTACGTACACTAA
>NW_026017924.1:0-1443 GCF_020466585.1 Dendroctonus ponderosae
CTGACCATCAGTTTGGCTTTCGCAATACATTCTACAGTCGATCAAGTACATAGAATAACAGAAGTAATAGAAGCGTGCCTAGAAAAGAAGAAGATATGCTCCGCCGTTTTTCTAGACGTCGCCCAGGCGTTTGATAAAGTTTGGCATGATTGCTTCATCAAGAAACTAAACGTACTCTTTCGATTGCAGTATGCACGGCTACTGGAATCATATTTAAATCATCGAACCTTCGGAATCAAACAAGGAAACGAATACTCGGAGTTGAAATTGATAAAAGCTGGAATCCCCCAGGGCCCCGGGCAGTGTGATTGGACCAGTGCTGTACTTATTATATACTTGCCACATACCTGTAACATATAACATAGAACTAGCAACATTTGCTGATGATACTGCAGTTCTAGCAGTAGGAAATTCTATAGAAGAGACAACTGCCAATCTTCAATATGCAATAAACGCCATAGAGGCTTGGACCGCACAGTGGCGTATTAAATTAATTGAAAATAAGTCTGTTCACATCAATTTTACAAATAGAAAAATAAATCATCTTGCGGTGAAATTAAATAACAATATCATTCCTCGCAAAGAAACTACTAAATATTTAGGACTTAACCTTGACGCCAAGCTTAGAAGGAAATTAAAACTCAAATACAAAAGAATGTATTGGCTGCTGGGAAGATGTTTGCAGCTTTCCATTAAAAACAAACTACTGGTTTACCAACAAGTTCTTAAACCAGTGTGGGGATGAAAGGCCTTCCGTTGTGGGGTTGCACGAAATGAAGCAATTACAATTGCCTACAAGTGTTCCAGAACCGGGTACTAAGGAACATTGTTAATGCACCTTGGTACGTTCGGAATGAGGATCTACAAGTGCGGACAGTCAAAGAAGAAATAGCGATAGCAGCCAGGAGACATGAAGAGAGACTCCACAACCATCCGAATGTTGAAGTACTTCAACTGGGAGATAGCTAGAACACAGTGAGGAGGCTGAAAAGGACTAAACCGTTTGAGCTTGTGAACATTAACGTGAAATGAATCGGGAAAAAGCAGAGTATAGTGCGGGTTAGCCACAACAGTTTAGTGCGCGAAACCATGCGGAAACCTGTGATGGACCGCTGGGAATATCATAGTTAAGAAACCGTAGTAATTTAGGTTATATTTAGGATGCTTGTTAATCTAAGATTATGTGCATCAAAAACAACAACAAAAAAAATCTTGCCTGAGCTCAAAACTATTACTCTAACGGTGCACAGCGCAAACCTACTCCGGGTTTGCCAACCAGCGAAGGAGTGGGCAGCATCTGCTGGGCTCAGTCAGAGGGATCAAATTCGAAACACATATTCCAGGAAAACACATATTTCCGTTCTCACGGAATCCGAGGACGCTTCATCAACACTTTGTGTCTTCCTAATGGGAAAGCCTAGTCTGTAGAACATTCTCTGTTTA
>NW_026017925.1:0-1443 GCF_020466585.1 Dendroctonus ponderosae
AAGAAAATTGAGATCGACTTGGGGCTTCGCCCCCGTTCATGTGCCTGAAGATGAAAAACGTCATATCTCCGAAACGCTTGAAAATATCCGATGTGTCCTCAGGACCTTTTCCATAGTCCGTCTAGAGCACAAACCTTCACCCATGGGACTTGATCAGGAATTCCTAACCTCTAAAGTGATAGGAGCAAAAATGTCCCCCTGTGGGGCCCTCAGAGTCTAAAACACCCCGTATCTCGGCAACGGTGGTCAATTTCAACTTAGCCAAAAGGACCTTTTTGGAAGCGCATTGAACGAGCTTTAGTTTGACGTTAAGAAAATTGAGATCGACTTGGGGCTTCGCCCCCGTTCATGTGCCTGAAGATGAAAAACGTCATATCTCCGAAACGCTTGAAAATATCCGATGTGTCCTCAGGACCTTTTCCATAGTCCGTCTAGAGCACAAACCTTCACCCATGGGACTTGATCAGGAATTCCTAACCTCTAAAGTGATAGGAGCAAAAATGTCCCCCTGTGGGGCCCTCAGAGTCTAAAACACCCCGTATCTCGGCAACGGTGGTCAATTTCAACTTAGCCAAAAGGACCTTTTTGGAAGCGCATTGAACGAGCTTTAGTTTGACGTACAGAAACTTGAGATCGACTTGGGGCTTCGCCCCCGTTCAGGTGCCTGAAGATGAAAAACGTCATACCTCCGAAACGCTTGAAAATATCGGATGTGTCCCCAGGACCTTTTCCATAGTCCGTCTTGAGCACGAGCCTTCACCCATGGGACTTGATCAGGAATTCCTAACCTCCAAAGTGATAGGAGCAAAAATGTCCTCCTGTGGGGCCCTCAGAGTCTAAAACACCCGGTATCTCGGCAACGGTGGTCAATTTCCACTTAGCCAAAAGAAGCTTTTTGGAAGCTCATTGAACGAGCTTTAGTTTGACGTACAGAAAATTGAGATCGATTTGGGGCTTCGCCCCCGTTCATGTGCCTGAAGATGAAAAACGTCATATCTCCGAAACGCCTGAAAATACCCGATGTGTCCTAAGAGCTTTTTTCATAGTCCGTCTGGAGCACGAACTTTCATCCATTGGACTTGATCAGGAATTCCTAACCTCTAAAGAGCCATAAGCGAAAATGTCAGACCGTGGGGGCACTCAGCGTCTAAAACACCCTGTATCTCAGCAACCGTTCACAATGGCTCAAGAGCCACAGGAACCGTTTTGATAGGGCGTTTCGAGAGCTACGGTTTCCTCCTCAGGCGTCAGGCGAAATTCCCAACCTCCAAGGAGTTAGAAGCAAATATCGGGGATGGACGGCACCCACCTATGGGAGTCTCCGTCGACTTCGTCGCCCTCATCATCGCGCAGGTCCCTCTTGATGACGACCACGGGGGGCGGCTTGTGTTCGGCGCGCGGCTGCACCGAGGGCGACCCCTGGCCGCCCTTGCCGCCCTTTCG
>NW_026017926.1:0-1443 GCF_020466585.1 Dendroctonus ponderosae
ATTACAAAGTTGAAAAAAACTTAGTTTATTTTCAGGTACATTAGACACATCTTTTTCCGGTAATGCTGTCAATGGCTCACCTATCAAAAAGTGTGATGGTGTTAAGCAATTAAGATCTAAAGGATCCGATGAAATTGGACTTAAAGGCCTTGAATTTAAAATGGCTTCAATTTGTGCCAACACAGTAGTTAATTCTTCAAACGCCAAAGTTAAATTACCAACTATTCTTTTTAAATGAAACTTTGGGGACTTTATCCCTGCTTCCCATAAGCCACCCCAATGAGGACTAACTGGTGGTATGAAACACCACTCAATTTTCCTATTGACCAATTCCTCAYGAATCTCTGACAAAWTCTTTTGATTTTTGAAAAATAAATAAACGTTTTTAAGTGCATTATTGGCACCCTGAAAATTAGTTGCATTATCACTATAAATAGTATGTGGACACCCTCTCCGTGCAATAAACCTTTTAAGCGTGAGAATGAATGCTTCGGTATTTAAACTACTCACTACCTCAATGTGATTGCTTTAGTAACCATGCAAATAAATAATGCAATATAAGCTTTGCTGGTAACTATTCCACGTAATCTTGATTGTTTAATTGGCAACGGCCCCCCGAAATCAATGCCTACTTTTTTTAAATGGACGAGCYATCGATACCCGGCCTGGTGGTAGTGCACCCATAAATTGAGTGGCTCCTTTTGCCTTTAACCTGTGACAGATCACACATTCATTTACAACTGATTTGACTCTTCCCAATCCATGAATTATTCAATACCTTAATTTTAAGTTTGCTAAAACTGTTTGAGGACCAGCATGAAAAAGTTTGAGATGTTCGAATCGAATTAATAACTTGGCTGCATAATGATATGCTGGTAGAATGATAGGAAACTTTTGATCAAATTATACCTTTGCGTTAGCTATCCTACCATTAACCCGTAAAATTCCTTTTTCAGCAAGAAGTGGATTCAAACATGCTATGTGACTATCTTTAAAACTAGCCTGCAAATTAACAAATGATTGCAGTTGTTTTATTTCCTTTTCAAAGCTTTCCAATTGAATTTGTTTCATAATGGTATCATGAGCTTGTTGTAAATCGTCATTGCTTAGTGGCTCCGAACTTCTGTTTCAAAATTTATGGCAATATGACACTGCCCGATGCAGTCTCAAAAAATTTGAAAAATTATTCCACTTAATAACATTTTCTACAACTGTCTGAGTCATTGCCACTCTTTCCCTTTGTTCCGGAATAACTGTAACATCTGGATGTAATTAGGCCTGTGCCACCATAAATGTTTAGTAATTTTGCACAAACTACTACAGGACTCACAAAGCCTAACGGATCAAACATTTGAGAAATCTTAGACCAAACAAGTCGCTTAGTTATCTTCTCAAAAGATGTTTTAATATTTGGCAAACGAATTTTAAATTTATCCTGACCTG
>NW_026017927.1:0-1293 GCF_020466585.1 Dendroctonus ponderosae
CTGGAAATTTCGGCGTTGCACCGACAAATGGCAAGAGTGTTTTTTCCTTTCGAATTGGTCAGAAAGTTGGAAACGAATTATTAATTTAGAAAACTGAATATTTGAGACAAGGTCATAAAATAGCATCAAAAAATCCTTTTCCCATGTTTTCGCTTTGGCAAAGATTGGCCTGCGGTTGCATTATACTCATTCTTCACGAATCTACTTGAAAGTATGCATCAAAATACAGTTAAAGATCAAATCGTGCGCGGAAAAGCGAAGGCCTGAGCTGCTGCTTTTGAGAGCTGGATGTTTTCTCGTGCAGACCTTCCAGCAAGGGAATATTTTCCTGCTGGAAACGTTTTGTGCCTGAGACCCATTCTGAGGGAGGATGAACGAATCTGCATTCCAGTTAATCGCGTTGCCAGTCGATTATTTCTCGTCAAGCGACCCATAAACGGACATTAACCCTTTAGTGCGCCATTAGTCGTTAAAACAAACGGCCATCCGTAAAATATTTCCATGCCAGTTGAAAAATCGCCAGGAATGCGTACGGAGTCGTAATTGTTTGGCCGCAAATGCTTCTGCCGAAACGATGAAACTGTAAATGTCTGAACGAACAGCTCAGTCATTTGGTCGGTGAAGTATGCTGTTGGCATCATGCTCATCGCATCGATGGCCATTCGAAACAAATAGAGGCTGAGCCTAATCGCATCACATATTTGATGGGATCGCATTACCGGGCCTCCTTTTCGCCGCCGGTTTTCCGGTAAACAAGGCCCAAATTTGATAGAGCAACGGTGTCGATACTGAAAAATTGGAAATAAAACGGACCACCGCAGGGCATCAGCGGCCCAAATACGGGAAGAAGGGCGACAAACGCACTCTGGAATTTCCAGCAATACGAGGGCTCAGAAAATCGAGCCATTTGAGGGCGCCCTTGTTCCCATCAGGCTTGCTCCTTCATCAATGGAAACTTCCGGGGATTTTCAGGCAAATTGAGCTTTTTGTCCGGACGAAAAACTTCTTGAAAATTCGCTCACCACATTCCAGCTGGCGAATTGTTGGCGAACTTGGTGTGCTCCGACCCCCCCATTCAATTCTCTATCCAACGATGCCAAAACGAATTCTGTGGCTCCAATGGTTCTTGAGAAACTTTGAAAAAAGCAGCGTCATGTTCAAGTGGATTTTGCAACTCAAAAAAACCATGCAAATCTAAAACTTCTTGAATTCAAGCATTTTTTGAGAAAACTGACAACATTTCCTTATCGATGGTTCACTTGCTAAAAAGGCCTTTTATTTCTCTCGAGAATG
>NW_026017928.1:0-1381 GCF_020466585.1 Dendroctonus ponderosae
CACTGGCAATAAAACCTATCAAAGATTTTTGTATGAAAATATCAGGTCGCCCATGTAATTAAAGCACAATATGTATTAACGTTGTAATTAATTTTTAAGAAATACGTGTGTTTTGAATATTCTTATAGAAAGCAAAATGATACGGCAACATTGCTTGGCAATTATATTTAATATAATTTATCAATTGGTTAGTTATATGTAATAACAAAACTGTTCAACGCTTAATTTTAACTCAAGTATTAAATAGTAGATATAACTTAAAATGTATAATAATTAAAACTTGGACGAAGCCAGTCTCGACTTTACTATTTTCGATGTAATTTAAGTGCGTTTTGAATATTATGAAATTAATGTTCAAAAATTTCATTTTACTTGTTTGTTTTCGTCAAAGTTTCGGCGTTTATACCTAGATACGGTTTTGGAAAAAAGTTGATTCAATTCAAGCAATCGATATCTAAGCAGATGGAAGTAAAATGAGGAGGAGCATATATGTTGAGAGTACCTACACTATCAGTGAAACATCTCCTAATGAACGGTATAACGGCAAGACTGCGGTTATGAGATTCTCGAATACCACTCAGGGATCGGTCCAAATCAATTAAAAACACTTTTTATTTATATTTTATTCGTTTATTTTATGTTATGAAATATGGTCTGGAACCCAAAATCTTCGTGTAGGTATTTTAACTTTCCCTGTTGTGCCTAATCCATAATAATGAAAATAGAAGAACTTTGTTAATACTATTTTGAATCCGGAAAGTTTAGTTTTCAATATTAAAACTTACAATAAATTCAACATAAATTATAATCTGTAAATAATGAATGTGAGGTTCAAAACCATACGATTATCGTATGAAGTTAATTTTTTTTTAACTTGGTACGACGACGGACGAATTGACAGATCTCCAACCCATAGAAACACTTTCTTTCCATCGGATCATCGTACAAACGGATGCATGGGACACGGGCATTACGCATAAGATAAAAGTTAAAAATTGGCAACTTTCTTAAGCCTTATTCCTTAAGCGTTAGGCACTATTCGGTTTATAAACACCTCTATGGACTGATGCGCAACCAACTTTTAAGATACGCCTTAATGGTTAAGCGTTATTCCTTATTCTCGTTTATAAACCAACCATAAAAAAGGTATTCAGCATCATTTTCCGAGCGACACATCAGAAATTGTTAGCACAGTTTATCAAGTTGGCTTGTTAAGTTTCGCTTGAAGCAAATGATTCATATCGTGGGCTTAAATCTAAAACTGTCTAAAATATCAATTTTTGGTCAATGCGCTTTTAAACCGAGCCAAAAATTATATCAGAATCCTTTTAGAAACTGGGTCATGAAAAACATTTTTTAGGGCACACACACCTTTGAACAC
>NW_026017929.1:0-1441 GCF_020466585.1 Dendroctonus ponderosae
TTTCAGCTACAGAAGATACCCGAAAAAATACCAAAAAATCTTGGACACCCGGCATCTGAAAAACCAACAATTCCCCGACAGTTATTTATTGGCAAATTTTTTAAATTGATTTGTTGATAACCCAGATTTAAACAAATCAAAGTCACATCAAAAAACCTTTTCAATGGCCCGCGCTCATAATGACTCGATGAAAATTTCCCAATGGAAACCCAACACCATTTAACGGTTGCGTGGGATAAAAAATAAAAGCCGTAGGTTGGTGGATGATTGTCTTATAATGATGGGCCTGGTGCTGATTTTGTGATGAATCAAGGTGCGGTTACTTAATAAATTTCGATTTACCTCATAGCTGCAATAAATCCAACAATAAACCATTACTGGCCATATAAAGCTGCAGCAATTTTTCAATAAGTTCTGCGATAATCTGTGCAGTGCTGCACAGATGCCCCTAGATATTCCCATAGATTGGCAATTATTTCCTACCAAATATAGCACGAAACTGCGCTTTATGTACTAAATAGGAATAAAAAAACCCCGCTCTAAGACCCATTGTTTGCTGCAACGTCCCAAACCCGACTTATACTCATCGCTAACTAAGTAGCTATTCTATAAGTGTTCTTTGGGCTTAAACACTGTCGAACCATGTTTTCTTGGGGTTGAAACACACTTACGACTCCCGGAGAACCACGGTGTTAAACCGTCCCACGTCAAACCAGCGCAGATCTTCAAAAAAAGCCCCCAAACCAACACTGGAACTCCAAAACTCGTCATTTTTCTGCACTAACTTGCATTGTTTGAATGGTTCATGCGGTTCCAGACGGGTATTTCTATGCGACGGTACCGAAGAATTGGAACCCGCGAACGATTCAAAATACACTAAATCTGTATCTTTACGCTAAAGGCCCAGCATGGTAGTTCTTCGTAGTACGCCAACGCTCAAATATACAGGTTCCTTATTAACATGTCGAATGGGGAGCTGAGATATAGAGGTGATGTATGGAACCCATTTGGGTGCAATTGGGACTTTATGGGGAAAAGTTGGATTAGAAGAGCGGGCCGATTGTGAGTTAAATTTAGAGGTTGTCCCGGACTAAATAAAAACAGTTTCAAATTTTGTTTGAAGCCGAGGCGAATAACATATTGGGTGAATGAAGAAGAATCACTTGGAGAACGCTGTAAATTTTGGTAGAATTTTATTGTCGACTCCAAGCGACTTTTGATTCACCCAAGAAACTAGTTTCACTTGCGTTATTTTAAGTTAGTTTTTAGCTAGTTGAACCGATTTTTTTCGCTCACTTAGGTGCAAGATCGTGCAAAAATTTCATGTTTTCCGTCCCGCTTTTGCCTATTTCTCGGTAGCAAAATGAGAAAGAGCGCTCATTTTTACATCATTTTCGAGAGAACTAAATGGTCTTTTAAGAAACTGAATCATTGATAAGGA
>NW_026017930.1:0-1365 GCF_020466585.1 Dendroctonus ponderosae
AGCCCTCTCTAAAATGACTAGGAGAACACGCTGCTAAAATATTTTAACATATTTACGGAACACCCTGTATAAATAGCAATTATAAAGAAAATCAAACACAATTTTAGTTTATTCACTGGGGTACCATGATTTGTACGCTAATGTTTATTGAGATTTCCCTGTGTTGAAAAGCTTTTTTGACAAATACTGCAAACATTGGAAATAGACATAACTAATGATATAAAAGTTATTATTTGTACGTTATTACGACAGAACACTGATACTACTTCGACACATTCAAGTCAAAACGTGGTCAGACATAAACCAAACCACTTCACTTGTCACTTTTAACAGTTCTAACCTCTCCTTTTTAAGATTTGACACTTGACACCATACCTGACATAACATTAGATACTGGCAACGTTGTATTCCAAGGGGGCTACAATAAGCCGCTTCTATAGTGTTTAGTTGTGTGGTTGTGCTTCATTAATTATTTTGTGGATTTAAATAATTTACAGTTTGTGTTAAACTAAAAAATCGCTTCAGAAGGATTCCTTAAAGCGACGACAAACAATTCACCATGTGTACGTATTTTTATTTTATTGAAAAACATGTCGTTTTCCTCACTCACTTTTGTGCGATTTGAATAAGAAATGTCACCCACAGAGGCCAAATCTGGACCTAACCTCTAAAAAGATGTAAGCAAATTTGACAGACGAAAACCAACTTTGATTAGTCGATCGCAGCAAAGTTTCCCGATGAGCCAGAAGCATCGCAAACCGGGAAAAATGCCGAACAATAAATCGGGAACTGATCAAATGCCGAGCCGGTTAAGGGCCGGTCAAAAGGAGAAATCCCGAGATCTAATGTAGCGTTGATCATGTTAGAATGTGTTTACATGAGGAATTTGTCGTTCTCGTGACATTTCGAAGCGGCTCGTCAGTCGCAGTGTTTGTTTTGTCAATAAGATGACGCATTTCGCTTGGGGGGCGCAGCTCCCTGCTCCATCCCCCACCCCACTCGGGCCCCCAATCCAGGGGAGACTTCTGGGCGACTGCTAATCCGCTAATGAAATTGTGTAACTCGGGATTGTACGAACCCGGCTTAAAATTCCACTTCTGACACCGAAAATAATTCATGGAGATTCATTTTGGCGTGGAAACTGCCCCGTTAACAAGCGTGTAATGGATGGAAACTGTCTTCAGTAAAACAGTTTCTTCATGAAGGTGGAAGAAGCATGATCAAAGGCCAGAAGTCTACCGACCTATTTTAAGCAGGTGGCCAAATGTGGAGGAACTTTGCTTCCTGCTTCTTAGAGGTTAGGGTTTTTAAATGGCGCCTAAATAAGGCATTTTGGGAAATTTGATTTTTTTCCCATCCATAGTG
>NW_026017931.1:0-1422 GCF_020466585.1 Dendroctonus ponderosae
AGGCGTGTCTAACTTGTCAATCCTAGGTTAAAATTTTGTGAAACATTCATTTGCTAAGGTGTTTTTAGTTTTTTCTGCTATGTTGATATTATGTGGTTTGAATATGTTTTTTATTTTTGTGTTAATTTCCGGAATATATGGAAATGATATATACTTGATATCACCTTCTATTCTTTTATTTATGTTTTTTCATTTAGTTGAATTGTATATTTTATTTATCCTTTGCTTTATGATTGGTTCGAAAAATGACCTTGGATGGTTTATTAATAATATATTTTTTCAAGAATTTTTGTTCTATACTCCCAATGTGACAATTTAATGGCTCTATCTGTAAGTGCCGTTATTACACTTCTTTTATATTTCATTGGAGCGTATGATTGATAATTCAGGTACCTACCAGACCATACCTCCTTTGTGTACCAATTTGTTTTGATTTCCCCGTTGTTATCATAATTAATTGTTAGGTTTAGAAGGTTTATAGAATTTCCTTTATCTTCTTCCAGAGTAAACTTTACGGTGTCATGAAAGGAATTAAGCTTATCTAGTGTATATTGAATTTTGTTTTTTGGCAGGCACATTATGCAGTCATCCACATATCGTTTAAAAAATTCACACTTATAGTTTAATTTAGATATTATTTGATCTTCCATGTTTTCCATTACCAAATTTGCAATTGTTGCTGCTATTGGAGAACCCATTGCTACTCGATATATCTGTGAATAGAACTTGTTTTCGTACTGGAAATATGTGGATTTTAAGCACAACTCTACCGCCTCAATAAATTCTTTTTCGGGTATATTTGTATGTTCTTTTATCTCTGTCCATTTATTTTTTATACAGCTTATTGAGTAATCTGTTGGTATATTTGTTGATTTGATTTCGATAACACAAAAATACTGATTAACCAGAGTAATTATAATAAGAGAAGAGTCCATGAAATGATACAGATTAAAGAACATAACAATGCTATGAATTTCAGATCGGATACCGACAATCTTAGCTCAGTATATCATACATTAATTAAATGAAATAAACATAGAATATTAACTAACACCCGGTATATTGAAGAATTTTGCAAACCAAAAATAATATCCTCAGAATACAAAGAAAAATAGCTAAAAGTAAAAGAAATCAATATAAACAGTACTTTATTCGCCTTGTATCCAAAATAGGGCTCGGAATTTTTAAAAATCTGATATTCGAATATTCGCTTAGTGGTTTATTCGAATAGTAACATTATTCGAATACGCGAATATCTAACGAATATTCGAATAATCGAGTATTTCTATTCGTATTCGTTAGATATTCGAGTGTTCGTTTTTCGTTCACCGTTTTCCAAGAAGAAAAATTGTTATCTCATATCATTTTTGGCAACTAGCCGCAACGGATAAAAAAGTGCCTTTGTCGGCACATTAATTGTAA
>NW_026017932.1:0-1188 GCF_020466585.1 Dendroctonus ponderosae
TCTCGATTTAACTATTGAAAAATTTTAGAAGTAGTTAAAAGTCTCGATTTAACTATTGAAAAATTTTAGAAGTAGTTAAAAATCTCGATTTAACTATTGAAAAATTTTAGAAATAGTTAAATATCTCGATTTAACTATTGAAAAATTTTAGAAGTAGTCAAAAATCTCGATTTAACTATTGAAAAATTTAAAAAATAGCTAAAAATCTCGATTTAGCTATTGAAAATTTTTAGAAGTAGTTAAAAATCTCGATTTAACTATTGAAAAATTTTAGAAATAGTTAAAAATCTCGATTTAACTATTGAAAAATTTTAGAAATAGTTAAAAATTTCGATTTAACTATTGAAAAATCTCGAATCAATTTTAATATTAAAAAAGTATAACCTTGACTTAAACATTAAAAATTTCTCCCCAAAATTGTCAAAATTTCACTTTAAGGAAAAAATAAAAAAATAACATAGGATTGGACCCGCCCCATCGTTATTCAAGATTTTTCATAATTTATTTATAAAAATTTKCAATAAAGTAAAATTTAAGCCCGTTCGAGTACACGGTAGCGAGCGGACGTGTACGGTGATCGCGAGTATTTTGAGTGTGAACACTTTTTCGCCCATATCAGTATAGTGATATAGCAACTGCAAGAATCTAAATAATTCGTGTAAACATATACAACCTTGAGAGCCCTAGGCGTCGGAGACGGACCATGAGTTCTGTGTATTCGCAGGATTCGGGATCGGAAAGATTATCGGAACCCGATGGTTTTCAAAAACCCAAATCAAAAAAAAGGGAAAGGCCCAAAAACTCCAACCCAACCACCCCAGAAGGAACATGCAAAAAAGCGAACACCAATCCTTTAGAAGCAAGGATAAACACTCAAACAACAAACAGCAACACATGCAACATAAATACAAAACGCTCCAACTATGCTTTTCCATCGTTTTCCCACAGCTACATAATAAATGCAGCCTTATCTACTACCCGGGTGCAGCTTGCAATGCTGTGGGAAGAGCTAAGCAAGGGAAACAAAGACATCATTATAAAACAGGAACGCAACTTTCTACTCAAAACCAACAGTCCGGAAACTGCCACGTTAGCACTACAACAATTAGTCAACAACAAAGAAATTTTACAGTTTAAACTACAAAACAACACCATATCCAACACACAAGCAGGACCATCACACACAAA
>NW_026017933.1:0-17794 GCF_020466585.1 Dendroctonus ponderosae
TTTCGGATCTAGAATTTTTTATACACTTAAAATAAATAAATTATTACCAAGTGCGTGTAATAGTCGACATATAATATTTACTTGCACTTTCTCTGATTACTCTTGCGAGGCTTCAGCTTATTTTCTTGTAAATGGGTTAAAAATTCTGCAGCACGTAACCAATATACTTTTTGAGCACCCAAATTAAAATTTGCTGAAACGTGCTTTACTGCATCAGGTGCCTACTTGAAAGAAAGAATTAATTTTCAAAACGCTAATGGCTTCAGTTCATTTGGCAGTAAAGTTTTCGAAACAAAAACCATGATCTCCGGGGAGTCTTTATGTCCAGAAAAAGCTGGAGGAAACATAAATTTTATTAATAGCCCTTCGCTTTCCTGTTTCCTTTTGTTTATTATCCGAATTGGCACGGGGCTTTAATACAATGGTGCAAGTATTAAAGGGATTGTCACATAATAGCTAATGTCTTCAGTTTGCTTTAAGAGGAAATGATAATTCACTTACAAAGTTACTTTGGTTCACCGTGAAACAGAAAAATTGTGAAGCTCTCTGAGAGGGTGAAAATGGTTTTTTTCCTCGGGTTTATGCAGTGTGGCTACTTGAGAGACATGAGCGACATGTGGCAACTTTTTATTATGTTATTAAAAGTTGTGCATCTTCTAGATCCTAAAATACATTATTAGATATAAAAATTGTTTAGTCGTGCACGCGTTTTGTCAGGAAACATGCATTTTGCACAAGAGTAAATGCTACTTTTATTTCGGACAAAATCGAAAATTGTTTTTAAAAAAAATTTTTTTACTAATTTTCCTCAATTTACTATAAACGTTATAAGAGAGAAACTTGAATTATTACCCTTCAATAATTCCAACTAAATAAATGTGTTTCCTTCTATTCATTTTTTTCCTGAATAGTCAAATCACGTCCTATAAAAATTTATCTGGATACATACTTAATATTTCTTGAAACAGGTAAATAGCGATGGTTTTCCCTAGCCATGAAACAATTTCTGTACCTCTGAAGTGAGTAATGGTGTTTCTAAGAAATACGACAGTAAGTGTTTTTATTATTAGTTCCATAAATTTACATTTGGAGTGTGCAGTTTTTATTTACTAATGGTTTCTTGAGTATACATAGGTTTCAAAATTATATCGACCATAAGCTTTGCAACACCATCTAAGTAATACGTATATATTTTTTTATTGTCACTAAATGGCTTCAGTTTGGTGGAAAATGGTTGCAAAAAACGTTTGCTAAAATTTGCACTAGACGCTTATGTATTTTAGTTTTGACTCATTTGGGTCGTCTGTGTCACATAAGTTTATAGATCCAATAAAAACCGCATTTGCGGGGTGAATCAGTTTATATTAGCATAATTTTTTGCAATCGACGTAGTCTGTTTTTTAAGGACAGTGCTAAAGCCTGCTACTTAAGATGCTTAAAACTGCACCTGGATTTTTCTCCCCATTGTTTGGCATGCTTTAGTTATATTGAACCATACAACTGCAAGTAAAATCTATAAAATAGTGTCCTGATGATGAGACCTTATTGAGTAATAAGTGCACTGTTCTATATCTTTTTGGTTGAACATATTCCAATATAATGTTTGGTTAATTTTCAATATGCATCGTAAGTGTGGAACATTAAATTCGTTAGCAATCCTGAACGTCGTCCACGAACGTGTTTAGCCCATCTTCTAGTTCGAGCTGTTGAAAGGAAACAATGAAAAACAGTTTTTCAAAGTTTCTCCGTGCCCTAATGCGCCCCTAGCCTATTATTTACCACATTTGGGCAGAAGGTAATAAATATTCACATGCCACATACATTATCAACACATCGCGACTACGTTTTGTGTTTTACGAGCGGGAATTACCATGCGTGAAATATTTAAAAAATGTGAATTCGGTGTGTCGAAACGGGCTCTGGCGTTCCAGAGTGGAGAAAGAAAAGACTCAGAAGCCAAACATGTGATTTAAAAATAATTTCTCCAGGGTTGCCAAATACCTGTACGTATTTTCATCATTGTTATCGCTGATAATTCATTCTTTTTTAACTTTCCTCTAAGTTTGAGAGCCAAAGTTACTTTCTTGCACCTTTCTACCAGGTGGTAGTTGAAGAAGCGAAGGACATTGAACATGTTTCTGGAGCAAAAAAATATCTCCTTAGTTTACCCTTAAGATGAAAATGGATACCCCGCATATTAATGCAGTAGGCTCTTTAGCATACATGGGATCATATGAAAATGACAAAGTATAAAGCTTTTGTGGTTCCATGAATGCATGAAATAATTGAAAGTAAATCAGCAGGATCACAGATTTCAGGGGCAGTTGTGATTTGGGTAATTTTTTATGCAACCCTGTATATCGAATTTTCACCTTAAATGGTCGATGAAGTTTTTAGCTTCAATATGAGCTCAAAATCGTGAAAATCGCATTGAGAGCAAAAACGCTATCTCTGCAAGACTAAAAAGTTGACATTTCGAAATCACCCTGTGATTAAAAGTGATGGCCTAAAAATTAAAAAACTGTTTCAAGGTATTTGGTTTATCTTTAAAAACTTGGTGGTTGGTGGTGGTGTTAAGATCCCAAAGACCTGTTTTGTCGAACAGGGGGCATGCCGAAATATTACATTTTTTTATATGCCTGCTTGTTAATTATCTCAGGTGCTCACTTTTTACGAAAATGCTGACTTACGAAAAACAAATGATGGCTTGATGGCAATTTGGCTGTGTAGCGTTCATTTTCTTAAGCACTTTAGATGATATTTAAAAAATTAAACTTCTTAAAACTAAAAAAAAACGGCTTTAAATAAAACATCATGAACCACATAAACAAAGCATACTTTTATTACTGATTTAAAAGTTATATTAGGCGTACATTTTTTCGAACCAAGCCAAACGGATGTGGTGTATCCATTTTTATAAAGCTTATTACAATGGGTTTTAGGAGTTGTTTATACCGCATTTATGCAAAGGAATCGTATGGAACATATCGATAAGTTTTTTGTTGATCCATGCCATATATTATGATAAAAAATGTTGCGGCTAAGGTGGCAACAGCGTAATGAAGATGAGGAGGACAAGAGGTAGATCCCGCGGTCGTTTTATGTGCTTGTTGTTCGCAGGACGGCAGAATTACGACCTTTTTCCGCACCCCTATATTGTAATGTCAAGCGACCCATGCAGACGGCGATCCAGAAAGGAAAGGTCGGATTTATGAAAAGTCGCACCCCCCATTCTGGAAAATCCGACTCCAATATTCAAAGTCAGTTCCATTCAAGGCATAACTTCGAGGAGCATAAATATTTTTTATTGTCGCCCTTACACATAGCTGCGTTTAAATTGTCGGAATCCAGTGCCTGAAGAATTGGGCAAAGGAAAAAAATCTACTCAAAAATTAGCGGGCAAACTGAACGTTGGAACTAGGAATATTAAAATTTTTATAATAATTTACACACATTTATTGTATTTAAATTGTTGTTTTGTCAAGAAAAAACTTGCAAGTTACGTACACGGAGTTTTTCTGAGGTGCGGATACTTTGCTTTAGATGCAACCAAATTTTTTAAGAAAAACAATCAGAAAAACAGAAGGAGGTTTTTTTTATGAACAAAATAAATTATTTCAACTAAATACTTTGAAAAGGAAATGCAGATTCCTTCACGAACTTTCTTATTCATTATCTTTCTATATTTTCTCTCAACTCTCCACTGTGAGCTTGGGCTAAATAAAGCTAATCGAACTTTAATAATGAGCCGCGGTCAGTTCTGTCTAGTTTTCATTAGTTCCGACATGAAGTCCAAACTGAGCCTTTATTTGCCACCCAGACACAACATAATCATACGTGCAAGGAAGGATTTCTCGTCGGGGCTTTTTGAGGTGCGGTCTTCATCGTACAGTTATTCATACCAACTGTGAACCAGGTTGGACCGACCGATGGAAGCTCAATATATGAGCGGCCGGCCACACTACACTCCAAGGTGTGTCTCATCAAATATTATCACATTAATAGCATCAAAGTGCATTGCACCGTGCTGCCACTTACCAGTTGATTCAGTTACGCAAATGTGCAATTTTCTCATTCTTCTGCTTCAAAATCGTTGTCGAGGCAAGTCTTTCAAAATAATTTTTATTTAAAGACCGGCATAATTTCCATTTATTTCCATTTCCATCTGCAGAAGCGAATTAAGTAACGAAGAGAAATCACTGGACGATTGGGTTACAATTTACAATATTTTTTGCCGAAATCGAATAAACGGCTTCTGAAAGTCGCTATAGAAGAACCTGAATCGATAACAAGTGCACAAAGTTATATTTTTATTTAAAATGTGTAAGAAAATTAAATTTAAATGGAATATGAGGTTAATATTGTATTGACGATAAACTTTGAAACAGCTAAATTTCATCACACTCCCTACTACGTTAGTAGGTAGTTTATATTGGCGAAATTTGGCAAAAGTTTCCGTTGTCTGGTTTGGATTTTACCAAAGAAGCATGCGTCTCTTGGAATGCAAATTCTGCTTTTATAGTCGAAACACTAGCAATTTTATTATTTTAATAGACAAATGGGTTTAGCATACTACTCGCTCTTTTCGAGTTAAACGAATGATGTTCTTGCATATTTTTACACCTAAATATCTTCTAATCGTTAAATATTTAATATTCAGGTACCGAATCACGCCACAAAAAAGTAACTGAACAATTATAAATTTTGATCTACTTTACCTATTAAGAGTTGGATAAATCTGTGATGCTCTCAGACGCAAACCCTTTGACGTCTTAAAATCACATACAATCAGGCATTTTCTATATCATTATTTGTAAATTTTTGGCAACTGTACCAATAATCAGAAATTTATCTTCCATTATCTTTGTGTACCCATCAGCATTTTCAATACAGCTGGAAGCACTATCTTATGCTCGCAAAACCAAAAACAAGCTTGATGGTTTTTTTATTTGCTTCCAAGCCCAAATAAAGCTGAGCCGATTCATCTATGTACAATGGCAATGCGAGATTTAGCAAATCACGCTACTATAAGCTGATTGTCGAATATGTGCTTATGAGGGTTTAAACTGGTCTCAAATAGATGGTTAATTTGCAAGCTGTTTAAACTGCACAAATAGACGAATAAACAGACTGTCAGTTTTCATTTTAGTTTCGGTTATTTGATTTATTTGTTCATATGCTCAGTATGCATTAAACTTTCTTCAACTAGATTTGCGTCCTGGGGTCCTGGGTGACATTTTTCAGGTTGTTTCGTAAAGAACAAAAAAAGCGAAGTTTTCGAAGTGGAAAATATGTTGTATTGTATATCTTCGAAACTTTTCTAAGAAAAAAATCTAAATTTTATAAATGGTCTTAACTTATTTAAACGTACGTTTTTCTTTAGAATTATTTATTATATATTTAGTTCCAATTCTATACCATGCGCCAAATCTCATTACACATAAAATGACCAATCATGTAATTGTGCAATTTCTGCTATCAAAAATGCCGCACAAATTCCTTCATTTGACAAGGCGTCTGCTACAATATATGTATTTCCTGTTTTTAAATTTTTTTCAGCATTACACAATAGCTATTTTTTTAAGGGTTTTTAAATTCTTTTGTCGAATATGAAGAAAATACTTTTATCTACAAACTTTTGTTATAATAAATTGTGAATAACCATATTGCGAAATCAGAAGTTTAGAACGCGGGAAAATATAGAGAAGTTAAATCGTTTATAACCAATTGTCGGCTGTATAGACTTTGCAAATCGTTTTAGAGTTTAAAACGTAATCAGGTCAGTTGGCTTTGCAGCCATTATATCGGGTGTTTGTCGGGGAATTATCTCGGCCGACAAACCAGTGAGTAATTGGTTTAAAATAATTGACAACTGAAGCTTTCCACACTAGTAATTACCTATATAATTATTGTTCTATTTTGAAACTTCATAATAGACTCATTAGCACAACCCTTTTTCCTTATCTTTTTTTTCTGCTGGGAACCATGTGTTTTGTTCCTTTGTTACGATATATGATGTTTTCATAGGCATTTTGTTAAATTTATTAAAAAACATTGTATAATTTTGTGTTATCGCGGGATGGTTTCTTAATTTAAAAAATAAACGAACGATAACTTTTGTTTATTAAATGTTCAACTCTGCATTTGTTAAATAGATCCATTTCGTTTCAATTTCTTAATTTTTAGAAATAATGGATAAACGTTTTTATAGCACTTCATTTCTCCTCGACTAATGGGTATAAACTATAATCTAAATAAATTATAGACAAAAGATAAATGGAGGAATAATTGAAGACTCTCTTTTAATGATCATCCCACTCTAAAACATCTTTTCACGATATCCTCCTCGTGGAAATGGAAACGTTACTGTTATCACCATTAGGGCTTAGTTTAATGGAAATTAATTCGAACTGTCTTAGGTTGTATTTCCATTATTCCTTTGTTACGCCATTTTGTAGATATTTATTGCTCGAAAAGTCGCGTCATCCCAGAAACGAGACGATTTCTATCTCATTGTAGACTTAATGGTTTGGAGTTGATTTTATGTTCGAGATAGTTTCGGTCGGGCTGTATTTTTAAAGTATATAAAATCAACACTTTTTTCTTTTGATGATCTTGCACTTGAGATATAATTTAAATGAATTGGCTTAATTCTCGTTATTCTCTGACCTTTAGTATACATGGTTTTTTTTTCTTTACTTTCTGGCTAGCTTTTACAGCATTCACACTTTGTATGGAAACTTCACGATATAAATTAGTACAAGTCATTAATTTTCCCAAAATAATTAATTGAGTACAGTAAAGTACAGTGAAATAAATAGTAGCAAAACGTTTTTTTAAGAAAGAAAGATAAATAAGTGTTTTAAAAAAATCAGGTTAATTAAAGCCTAATAATGTAAATTGTTACATGCGAGAAACATAAACCTTGAATTTTTGTGTGTTAATTACAATCTTATACTAACTATGCTTTGTTTTTCTGAATGTTCTCTCTTTTAGTCGAGAAATATAGCAGATAAATAATTTTTGATATTTGTAATTTTAATTAGGTACCTATTGCAGATTTTTCATGCGAGTATTCCAAGGTGAAAACAATGAGGAAACTGTTGTTAACATATAATTAATTGCCTTGTTAGGCATTATCAAATTCATGCAACAATTTTTTTCATTCAAAATCCCGTTTATGACTTCGAAATAAATGTTCTAGCTGATTGAAATTTTCACAAAACTGTAGTCTTAGGCATTCAATGTTTTTCAATGGAATTTCACAGTTAAAAGATTTGCTTTTTAAGTTCCGGTGAAATTTAGCACACAGCAATTATCCACTTGTATAGATCTGATTTAAATCTCCTCACACTTCTGCCTTACAATTTTTTTTTATTTATATACTTTTTCGCCCTGACTTTCCGATTCACTAAACTGTAGTTAACAATTGTGTGATCAACAAACTTTCTCAGCTATCAGAAACAATTAACATAGTAATATGTAGATTCTGAACTAGAAGACACGACCATTTCAGCCCTAAACCTGAACCACATTACAATTCAATTTTACGCCGGTTTTATGTGGAAAGTGTCTCGAAGAAGATACCCAAATGAAAGAAATGGCGCGTGTGGTTGAATCCTAATTGTTTTTTAATTGAAATCCCTGCCGCTATGGTGTTTCTTTCTGAAAATTACATTTCCATTTTAACAGTCGCGATATTTATTTTATGAATTTATTGCTCACTTTAACGACATTTTCGAGTCAACAAAGTGCCAGTGTACTAAACAATGGCTTCCATGTATGTACGTATATTTGCATGTTCAAATGCCGAAGACATTAAATATTCCAGTTTTTCGCCGAAAGCCATTCCCGACTGTTCCATGATCGATCCATCTTAAAGTAATAAAATTTCTTTGTCTTCTGTCGACTTTCGTGCAGTTGGCCGAGTTCAAGAAACGCATCAATAAATGACGAATTATTACCTTTCCGAACTGAGTATTATTATTGAACAGTATTTCACGAAAACGCTATAAAATAAGAGTACGAAACAAAACCATTTGCTGCTGCGGCCAACGTAAAAAATCTAAAGGCTCTTTTAGTTGGTCCGAAAACCACTGTTGTGTCTGGGGTTCAGGTTTGGATGCATTTTTGACTCGAAATTTATGACCTCCCATGTTCAGCCAAACGTTTTAACATCAATAAAGTCTTTACGGCTTCCGCTTAGAAAGTAAACCTATTTTTCATTATCGTGTGTTTTGGGTTTGAGCTTAACAAAAATTGATACAAAACTTTTCGTTTTGTTTTGGTTCAAAGTTCTCAAGTTGTTGAATTGGTGTCTGATTTTTCAACATTTCAGCAACAGTTTCAACGCGCGATTATCGCTTGCTTTTAGAAGTTTTAAAGACTGATCTTATTAACCATTTACAGTCATGCCCTTTGATTCCTTTTAGTAAAGTAAGTTTTTTTAATAATGTTAAATGTGTTAAAAACTCTGGTTGAACTGTAACCCTCTCTCTTTCTCAATAACAATCACAACGCTCAAGATCATCATCATCTTCAAAGCCGATTTACTCACTCACGGAAGTTATACATAGTGAGACGGTACAAAAATAAATGTTCAAAGGTACGACTAATTTAATAATAAATAATACTGTAATAGAGGGCGAGTATGAAGCTCATTTTAACTCAAAACAGTTTTACTTCTGATTATTGCCGGTTTTTTTTAAATACAGTTAGTAGCATTTTGTTCCATATAACGTATTAACATTGTGTTCAAACGATAAATTGAGTCTTCGGAAAGCTTTTTTTTGTAGAAATCACGATAGTACTTTTTTGCTTTCTGTAAATAGTAAATTTAGAAGTAGGAAAAATTCCAGAAAGTTTGTGGGGCACCACTTTAGTTTCCTTATGGAAAGTTACTTTACAATGATTAAATGAAAACTGTAATTTTAGTAAGAGAAGCGTCCATTTCCGAGGTTTCCCTCTCTTTAAAAGTTTTTGAAATACCGATAAAAACCACACTGAACCACCCTGAAAGAGTATTCGGATAAAGATGAATGATTTTATCTTCCCCATCGGAAATTCATAAATTATACAAATTTGAAAAGTTTTTAGTATGCAATTTTACATCATCAATAAGTGATTACTTATTTACTTCTCTAAATATGTATTTTAACTATTAATTAAGTATTAATAATCTTGCATTTTTTAACGGTTTGGAATTATTTTACTTCCCCTACACCTGCATGGTTCAACAATGCAATTCAAACAGAAAATACTTCAAACTTATAATCGTCCTTTTTTACTTTTCAATATTAACGTTATCTTTTACACATTTTTTTAATGGCACTTTTCAATGACAAGACAATCGATGTCCGCGTAGATTGTGATAAGTGCGGACAACAAGTATAAACTGTGAGACTTTACTTTTTTTTAAATCAATCAAATTTTTAAATCCAATGCATGTCTTGAGGGTTTTAATACTTGTTTAAGGGTCACAATTATATGAGATACAGCGGAAATGCATTTCAAAAATTTGTTGTTATATTTGTTAAAATGTGTGATTAGCGTGATGTAATATAATCTAACCTAATTATTCAACGTAACTATGTGGTTATTTAACAGCAGTAATCTATTGAGGATGTGGGACATGTTAATCTTTTTTCATCGGTTTTAATTCAATTTTCAACTACATACGCAAGTACCAACTTTCCTCAAACAATTTATGACATCTTTCGGTTGATCGTAAATATAAAATTTATATGGTGGCATACATTGACGAGGTAGTTTTTCTCTAACTGTTAAATCTGCGCGTAATATTTAGCAAAATTCACAACTATAAAATCGAATATCACATTGCCATAAAAAATATACAAGTACCCATTTATAGAAAGCTGTCTTAGTAGTCAGCTTGAAAATAAAATACGTGCTAATTTCGGACTCTAAATTTGGATAACATACTCGATTGTCTATTTAAAAGCAGCCAGTTGATTTATTATGAACATATCCTAATGAAGATATTCTCGACAGTCAGCATACATATAAAATGCAGACAATACACATGCAGCCTTGGCGCACTGAAATATTTGTTGGAAAAACCGTTCTGATCATGCCATATTCCGACTATAAAACATCTAGCCCATTCCAGACCATAATAGGAGATAGCCCAGATTTATATTTTCCATTAGACACGGCTACAAATTGATTGTATGGTTAAAAGAATGTCGCAGTGCAGACATTGCAGCCATAAAAGAGATGGCGAGGGATCTCATTCACATTTAGATTCCTAATAGCCCTTTAGATAAATATTACAGCGCCCCTGCACTTGGATCTATTAGAACAAGACGATAAGCGGATATGGGCATTTTCCATGGAATTTTTCTTACATTGCCTTAGGTTAGGAATTGTTTTTTACGTAATATTTCTGGCGCTGCTAACTTCTTGTTGCGTCGTCAAAATGTCTTGTAGATTTCACCGTTCCGGCCTTAATAGTCTTGTCTAGTAGACCATAAATAGACTGTATGTATGTTATATTTATTAATGCGAAATAATTACCTTTTTTCGTTTAAATATGCGGAAAAACGAAAATAGCAAAACGCATAACACATGTACGTACCTTGTTTTTGTCTCGATACTTATTTCCATTTGACGCATGGAACTTGAAAAAATTAAATTAACTTGTTTGTTACACACACACACACACACACACACACACCTATAGTTAGTTGTTCATTCAAACAGTATAATTTACTAAGCGCTTTAATGATTTGTCATCCATTTGAGCGGTTACTGTAATTAATTACTTTATTGTTGTAATATTTTTTGCACTAGGGTGATTTTAATTATATGTCATAAAATTGGCGTCACTCCTTTGAAATGATTAGGTGGAGAGTAGATACGGGAGAAATGTTGAGTTTATTTTTCGAATATTGCTTAAATTTGTGCAAATTGTCTATTTAGAATCATTACGGTTTTATGTTTTCAGACAGATATTTGTTGGTAAACCAGTCAGAAAATGTGCGATTGGTTTTGATTATGCTGTTCAATTTGATTCAAAGCCTAGAATTGTTAACAATGTCGAACATGCATAAAGTTTACCGTTCTAGGGAAGTTAATGAATCAGTCAAATTTTCTACATATTGCAAGCAAACTGCTTCTTTTGCCAACGTGAAGGTCATCAGCTGATTTCTGAAGTGATAATATTCATTGAAATCTTGGGTGTTTTTCCATTCAATTTTAAAACATTTTAAGGCACCAGATATTTATGTAATGTTAATGAGAAAAACATTTTTGCCACGGGAGATCAAATATGGGGTTGCACCCGTTATGACTGATTTTACCTAAATATCGCACTTTGATGATTGATTTTTTAAACTATTTCGCTCTGCTTATTGCATACCTCCCGGCAACACCACCAGAGGATTGACACTGGAAACTTTGTAGGAAATTCATATGACTACTTACAAGCATCAAAGTAAACCTGAGCGTTTTATCTTTATGATGTTTTTATTTAATATCCTCAAAATATTTTATGATTGGTATCATTATATCGATTTGAACCCTGTTAAATTTGAGGAGATATGGCTTGCATTTTTTCGGTTTTGGCAAGTATATGCCAGTTGGGTGACGCCCGGCTAAGCCCAAACCCGTTGTTAACTTTGCCTATTTGCTTTCAAATAAAAAGTTTGCCCGTCTTAGATTTCGCTCGCCTATTACACTCCCACTTTCGCTTATCTGCAAACATGCACATTATTTTATTATTGTTTGCGTGATCGGTCTACGAATCGCCCACGTGTGAACGTCTTGTTTCGCTTGTCAACATCGTTTTATCTAAACCAAATAATTGCTTTTTAGACGATAGTTTAACTAAGTTGTAGATATTGCAACTACAAGACCACTGATCCCAAACATTCCAAAGATAGATCTTTTATTCTATAGATAAGCTAGATGAAACCTTAAGTAACCCTGTACCCACATTTTGATTTATTTTCCTATGTACCCACAATAGGCTTAAATTAAGTACATGTACAGGGTGCCCCATAAGCACCTGATCAGAAGCATACTGCGATATTCTTTCATCAAAAGAAGACAATCTGACCTGCCTTTTCTTAACAAGAAATGTCTGGCTCTTCTGCTATTGATGGTCAAAGTTCTTAAAAAAAAATATCTTGAAATATCGTACGATGTATTTTAGTGTTCGCTGTGTGTAAGTTCGCTGTGAATTTGTTCTTATGTAAGACTCATATTTTGATGAAATAATCGAGTTCATCTGGCAAGTGGTGAATTCTTGAGTGTCGTGGTACAAAAACTGTGGTAGACTTTTTATTTGGTGGATGAAATCAACTCATTTTTTTTTGGTTGATGCACTAATCATTTATTCACAGTTGTGTGCTCTTTTTAAAATCTTGTAGCATTCATAGTTTTTGAGTTTTTGCGAAAACAAATATTTCTGTTTTCTTGCCACTTAACAATGTTAGACACATTAACTGCAAATATTGTGATACGACGCATAAATTAATTGTCACGCAATCTCACAAATTCGTTTCGAATGACCTTTTCTAATGAAGAAGTGACCGACACGGTCAAAGTATTAAGGTTTTGCGAAGACAACTTGCGTGAAAGCGTACGCGTTTACGCGGCGCATATTTGCAGTTAATGTATAGTATTGTTAAGTGGCTTGAAAACAGACAATTTTTTTTTGCGCTAAAACTGTGAACGCTACAAGATTTTACAAAGAGCACAAAATTGTGAATACATAATTAGTGCATCAACCAAAAAAAAATGAGTTGATTTCATCCACCCAATAAAAAGTTATGGTAGTTTTTGTACCACGACACTCAAGAATTCACCACTTGCCAGATGACCTCGATTATTTTATTAAAATATGAGTCTTACTTAAGAACAAATTCACAGCGAGTTTCACCAAAATACATCGTACCATTCTCCCAATATTTCAAAAAAGATAATTTTTTTGAAGAACTGACCATCAATAGCAGAGGCGCCTCGTATTTTTTGTTAACAAAAATTAGCTCAGATCGTCTTGTAATCCAAACCATATCGAAGCACCGTTTTGATCATGTGCTTACGGGACACCCTGTATGCCCTTTACTGCCGTATGTATTGAACTTCAAAGTTCACTATTGAAATTTCACAATTGACTATCTCTGATTGCTGCGGTTCCAAAAAATACACGCTTATTACTCCCAACAAATTCAACTGGAAGTCTTCAATAATTTTTTTGTTGCGTGTTTTTTCTTCCAATGTGCTGATTGATATTGACTTTTTCCTCTAATAACATGTATTAACTATACCTAATTTAAATGTTTTATTTTCGATTTAATTATGGTGTTAATGTGCAACCTCAATTCCTATGCACAAGTTCATCCAATGCACATGGCTTTTTCCTATCCATGGTTACTTTTTCCGTTCACTGTCAAGGTTACTACGTAGTAAAATGCAACCTTCGAAACTTCAGTCGATTGCCGCACCTAATGGTACCAGATCAGTCTAATTGAAAGTACCGTTTTGTTTACATTTTGTTGTCTATTTTTACACCAACTGAGATGATTGTTTATTTTTAACGCGGATCGAATCGCATTACATAACTATTTAGGCGGTCTAGTCATTATCTGCTGCTGATAGTTTTCGACCACATCCCTAGTCTGGATAATCAGAATGTCTTAATGTTGAAGGTATTGAGAGAAATGGTTGACAATCGTAGATTTACAGCGTTTGTATGGTAATTTTTTGAAATTTGTAATATTTCATTTAGTTTCGTGGTTCTCTGTATTAGTTTTACGCTATTTTTAACCGATATAAAGAGGCTAGTCGAAGAAAATTGCCGGATATTGCCTGATATTTTCCAGCCAGGACATTTGTCGCTTACCAGATTTCTCGCTTCCTTTATTGTGCTCGATTTTCCGACACTTACATTAATACTTCTGGGGCACTCGAGTCAACTGGAAAGTTTCCATCTACAGATTTTCCATGCGACACTGGCAACTTATCTTTTGGCTAGCAAATTTATGAATTGGGCGACGGATTAAGCTTTGAGAAATTTCCGCACTTAAAAGAAATCAAACATCAAATATCTAGAATGATTGAAAATGGCCGTTTAGTCCTAAAAATTATTCTGCTAGAAGTTGTCAAGCATATATAGTTTAGAAATTTTAAATAATTAAAGAGATCGAAATGCGAACAACCAGAACCTACTTACTTTTTTGAAGTAAATTTTCAGCGTTTGGAGAGTAATTTTCGGTACAAAAATCTGTGACGGTGTACCATAGATGTTAACGATAAGAAATACGAGTCAAGCCGCTTTTGACGAAAGTGATAATAATAATAATGGCGACAATAATAGGGAATATGAGGATGAATGCAATGTTCAAAATGTGATACCAGAAGATAAAAAACCAGAGATCCAATCTCTTAGAGAATGGGCAGTACTATATTTTTTTCGGTATTTTTAATGGTTTTGTAGATACGTATTTAAGCTCCTATAATACCATCTTAATCTTGACCTGAAATACGTAGTTTTATTTACCCCTTCCTATTAATAGAGAGGATGGAGAAAACGTTTTATTAGTAAAAGATAACTGACTATAAAATATAGCTATAGTGAAAATGGCCAATTTTTACTACAAACCGATTTTGTATTTCCACCAGGGCAGTTTCATCTTTGAACTAGTACAATGGAATGGCGAACAATTTTCCTCTTGGCTCCTCAGTAGTGTTTAACTATTGGAGAAACTTCTCTATTTCAAAAGTGTTTTCTTAAAAGATCACTGGCCTTGGTGTTGGTACAGAGTGAGAACTTTTGGTATTTTTGTGGACAAGAATATACAATTTTCGCAGGTTTCCAAATTTTCAAGGAACTTTTCTACAATTGTTGGATTACTAGCAGATCGTTTGGTTCTTCCAACATTCATTTTTGTTGGTGATATTTTCTTTAAATGTACAAGCGCAAAAGATCCTTTTGCCAGATCAAATAGAGTTAAACTCTCATCATTCTCCATGACTACTACCTAATTGACTAAATTTGATCAGCCGAACCAAAATAGCCGAAAAACATGAAACATTTTTCTTGTCATCCTCTTCAGGGCATATTATGTGATGGTATCAATCGCTGCTTGCATGATTCCCATCGAAACCGAACCATGAATACTATTAAGTAACCCTGTTAAGTTCCATCGAGGAGCCCAAAACCAGTTTTCTCTTACCTAATGCCTGCATAAGCTTGGTCAAGAATAAGAAGAGAAAAAAACGCCAAACTTTTTGGACCAGTTGGAGTGTATTTCAAGGTGAACAACAATGGTAACGTGCGATTCGGTTTTGGGCAGGATGCTCCACTGCCTTCCATTTTAATATCGGCGTGCAAAGCTCCTTGTTGCCAATTCAAGGTTGAACGATTTATTCGGTTTAATGGCAGTAAACAAAAAGATCAGAGAATAAACCGGCCAGATTATCCGAAGGAGTTTGCCGGTTGTTAATGGTACTCGTGAGAAAGTCGAAGCAAGCGATTCTTACTGCCATTCGGAATGAACCAATATCGGAAAATATCCTTCGATATTGTATGATACCAGTGCAACGTTCACTGATGATTAAATCCCGATTTCCTTTCAACTGTTTGAATTAAAAAAATCATGTTTTGAATCATTTATCAACATGGCTTTTGATATGGTCCTTGAGTGGTATTGGTTAACTTAAGCAAGCTGAAACATGACATTTAAAAGGAATATTCAATGAAACTGTAAACAATCTGACTGGCGCCACTAAAAAAATTTGCTATTCAATACGAATGAGTCAGTTTTAATAATTTACTGTGCAAATGATCTATTTTTGTACGCTGTAATTGCGTTATTTTAATGCGTTTTATATAATGCTTTGTTGCTGTTTCCGAACAATGCAGCAGGTTGCAATTTTGTGACAACATTAGCTATTGCGTATACGCTTGCCGTAAATCCTAGAACCCCTCTTGCTCCTTGAACGTTTAGATTAGGAACATTCGCCGAAAGAAAGCCCAAGGAGTACACGGGGAATAGGCAACGTAAAGTAGTTATCAAAGGTCTTTTATATGCAAATGCTCGTTCAGTGGGGCCCTTTATAGTTACAAGACAATTTGATTTCGGAAATTGAATATTGAGCAGGTTTAAGACATATTGGGTGGCACGCTAAAGCAGATGTATCTTTATTATTCGACTTTTTTCCGGTATACCAGAAATTTACATCAAATATCTGTATTAGCTGCTAATGCGTATTGTAACTAGCTGAGATATTTCTTGAGTCATGTGCGTTGTGTTGGTGTTAGTTACATTTTCCCATTCAAGTCATTTGATCGATATGTAATGGGTATTTTTTTGCAACATTGTGTTAGTTTTGTGCGCCTTTAAATAAAAGTTACTACTTCTAATTAACCTTCGATTTTATAATTTGCTACATGTCAACATAATTAATTTCAATATGATGATGCCGGTTTCTACTCTCTACAGTTATAGTTTGTGAAAGAAACACCAAAATGACACGTTTATATTTTACATCTTGTTTTTGAAGAAATCCACAGTTTGTTATTATTTAAGTTCCGTTAAATCTACTGCTACTTCTATTGTACAATCATATATGTATTCGATTCTTGCTTAATTAAATTCGGTTACCATATTTGTTAGCTGCTTGTTTTCTCGTCGATATGTAAATTGCCTTAATGTATTTTTATATTTAAATCATCATTCAGATAATTTTGGAGAACCATTTGCAACTGAGATTACATTAAATCGTCTCATTGAATCTTAATAAGTTCCAGCTTAGTTAAGCTATCGACTATCGATTAAGTTGAAATTGTGACGAACATAAACAATAATCAAGTAGATTCTTTACAAAATATATTTAAAAATGGATCTGTATTTGCAAATTAAATAGCGAGCGTTTTTCTTTATCAAGTGAAGCATTTTAACTTAAATTTACGCCCTAAATATTAATACGTTTTTTATGTTAAATTGACAAAACTGAATAAATTTTCTTGAAAGTTGTAGCACTTGCCAACTTAAAATCCATTACGGTTTACATTTACATGAAAAGATTATTAAGGTTTTGATGCGAAGTTGTACCCTGATTTGTAAGTTAATATGTCGGTTAAGTCATCAATAAATCGTTTTACCTTTATAATCAGTCTGAAACAATATAAATGTTCAACTATATGATATTTTAACTAATACAGTAACCAATTGTACCGATTGTGTCAAGTTTATATGGAGAACCTCTGTCCATGGCAAGTTACTTCCTAGTACTACGTTTTTATTTTTGTCCTAATAATTCATATTCATATAGAATTTAAGATGTTGCTATTTATGTGTTGTCCCGTGCAACGTTTCGCATGCACGCGTGACTGGCGCTCTTCAGAGGAGCTTCGCTAGAATGCTTATACTGAACCGTTGATTGAAAGAGTATATACATATGCTCTTTCAATCAACGACTACACTAAATTTTTAAGCTTCCGATGCACAAAGTCAGAATATTGTATATGTGATACATGCATGTATCCCTTTAGACCAAATGGATTTTCAAAAAAAAATTTCTGACGACTGCCGACTAAAAAACTGCCAAACTGATTCAGAATAATTTAATGAAAATTTCTGTATTTAAAGTGTATTTTCTCTGAACAGAAAACGTACAAAAAATCAACGTTTTCTCATTTTTTTTAAATTTTCACACAAATTGTCTATCCAACCTTAACCCTCCGGCGGGCGCGTCAAATAATTTTCCATAAGCGGGCGCGTCGCGGCATTTACACCGCATTTCACTTTTTAGTTGTAAATCGTAA
>NW_026017933.1:17894-35731 GCF_020466585.1 Dendroctonus ponderosae
AATGGCGGATCTTTTTGGAACATAATTGAATAAATCAAGTTGATTTTTGTTTTAAATACGAGGGGGATCATTCAGTTTTTAATATATTGGACCAACCGACTGATCGAATCCAAACCTTTTTTTCGGCTTCTACTTAAGTACCTACATATTTTCTATAAATTATTTAGTTTTTCAGGTTTAAGGTTGGATAGACAATTTGTGTGAAAATTTAAAAAAAATGAGAAAACGTTAATTTTTGTACGTTTTCTGTTCAGAGAAAATACACTTTAAATACAGAAATTATCATTAAATTATTCTGAATCAGTTTGGCAGTTTTTTAGTCGGCAGTCGTCAGAAATTTTTTTTTTGAAAATCCATTTGGTCTAAAGGGATACATGCATGTATCACATATACAATATTCTGACTTTGTGCATCGGAAGCTTACAAATTTAGTTTAGTCGTTGATTGAAAGAGCATAAGCTCCTCTGAAGAGCGCCAGTCACGCGTGCATGCGAAACGTTGCACGGGACAACACATAAATAGCAACATCTTAAATTCTATATGAATATGAATTATTAGGACAAAAATAAAAACGTAGTACTAGGAAGTAACTTGCCATGGACAGAGGTTCTCCATATAAACTTGACACAATCGGTACAATTGGTTACTGTATTAGTTAAAATATCATATAGTTGAACATTTATATTGTTTCAGACTGATTATAAAGGTAAAACGATTTATTGATGACTTAACCGACATATTAACTTACAAATCAGGGTACAACTTCGCATCAAAACCTTAATAATCTTTTCATGTAAATGTAAACCGTAATGGATTTTAAGTTGGCAAGTGCTACAACTTTCAAGAAAATTTATTCAGTTTTGTCAATTTAACATAAAAAACGTATTAATATTTAGGGCGTAAATTTAAGTTAAAATGCTTCACTTGATAAAGAAAAACGCTCGCTATTTAATTTGCAAATACAGATCCATTTTTAAATATATTTTGTAAAGAATCTACTTGATTATTGTTTATGTTCGTCACAATTTCAACTTAATCGATAGTCGATAGCTTAACTAAGCTGGAACTTATTAAGATTCAATGAGACGATTTAATGTAATCTCAGTTGCAAATGGTTCTCCAAAATTATCTGAATGATGATTTAAATATAAAAATACATTAAGGCAATTTACATATCGACGAGAAAACAAGCAGCTAACAAATATGGTAACCGAATTTAATTAAGCAAGAATCGAATACATATATGATTGTACAATAGAAGTAGCAGTAGATTTAACGGAACTTAAATAATAACAAACTGTGGATTTCTTCAAAAACAAGATGTAAAATATAAACGTGTCATTTTGGTGTTTCTTTCACAAACTATAACTGTAGAGAGTAGAAACCGGCATCATCATATTGAAATTAATTATGTTGACATGTAGCAAATTATAAAATCGAAGGTTAATTAGAAGTAGTAACTTTTATTTAAAGGCGCACAAAACTAACACAATGTTGCAAAAAAATACCCATTACATATCGATCAAATGACTTGAATGGGAAAATGTAACTAACACCAACACAACGCACATGACTCAAGAAATATCTCAGCTAGTTACAATACGCATTAGCAGCTAATACAGATATTTGATGTAAATTTCTGGTATACCGGAAAAAAGTCGAATAATAAAGATACATCTGCTTTAGCGTGCCACCCAATATGTCTTAAACCTGCTCAATATTCAATTTCCGAAATCAAATTGTCTTGTAACTATAAAGGGCCCCACTGAACGAGCATTTGCATATAAAAGACCTTTGATAACTACTTTACGTTGCCTATTCCCCGTGTACTCCTTGGGCTTTCTTTCGGCGAATGTTCCTAATCTAAACGTTCAAGGAGCAAGAGGGGTTCTAGGATTTACGGCAAGCGTATACGCAATAGCTAATGTTGTCACAAAATTGCAACCTGCTGCATTGTTCGGAAACAGCAACAAAGCATTATATAAAACGCATTAAAATAACGCAATTACAGCGTACAAAAATAGATCATTTGCACAGTAAATTATTAAAACTGACTCATTCGTATTGAATAGCAAATTTTTTTAGTGGCGCCAGTCAGATTGTTTACAGTTTCATTGAATATTCCTTTTAAATGTCATGTTTCAGCTTGCTTAAGTTAACCAATACCACTCAAGGACCATATCAAAAGCCATGTTGATAAATGATTCAAAACATGATTTTTTTAATTCAAACAGTTGAAAGGAAATCGGGATTTAATCATCAGTGAACGTTGCACTGGTATCATACAATATCGAAGGATATTTTCCGATATTGGTTCATTCCGAATGGCAGTAAGAATCGCTTGCTTCGACTTTCTCACGAGTACCATTAACAACCGGCAAACTCCTTCGGATAATCTGGCCGGTTTATTCTCTGATCTTTTTGTTTACTGCCATTAAACCGAATAAATCGTTCAACCTTGAATTGGCAACAAGGAGCTTTGCACGCCGATATTAAAATGGAAGGCAGTGGAGCATCCTGCCCAAAACCGAATCGCACGTTACCATTGTTGTTCACCTTGAAATACACTCCAACTGGTCCAAAAAGTTTGGCGTTTTTTTCTCTTCTTATTCTTGACCAAGCTTATGCAGGCATTAGGTAAGAGAAAACTGGTTTTGGGCTCCTCGATGGAACTTAACAGGGTTACTTAATAGTATTCATGGTTCGGTTTCGATGGGAATCATGCAAGCAGCGATTGATACCATCACATAATATGCCCTGAAGAGGATGACAAGAAAAATGTTTCATGTTTTTCGGCTATTTTGGTTCGGCTGATCAAATTTAGTCAATTAGGTAGTAGTCATGGAGAATGATGAGAGTTTAACTCTATTTGATCTGGCAAAAGGATCTTTTGCGCTTGTACATTTAAAGAAAATATCACCAACAAAAATGAATGTTGGAAGAACCAAACGATCTGCTAGTAATCCAACAATTGTAGAAAAGTTCCTTGAAAATTTGGAAACCTGCGAAAATTGTATATTCTTGTCCACAAAAATACCAAAAGTTCTCACTCTGTACCAACACCAAGGCCAGTGATCTTTTAAGAAAACACTTTTGAAATAGAGAAGTTTCTCCAATAGTTAAACACTACTGAGGAGCCAAGAGGAAAATTGTTCGCCATTCCATTGTACTAGTTCAAAGATGAAACTGCCCTGGTGGAAATACAAAATCGGTTTGTAGTAAAAATTGGCCATTTTCACTATAGCTATATTTTATAGTCAGTTATCTTTTACTAATAAAACGTTTTCTCCATCCTCTCTATTAATAGGAAGGGGTAAATAAAACTACGTATTTCAGGTCAAGATTAAGATGGTATTATAGGAGCTTAAATACGTATCTACAAAACCATTAAAAATACCGAAAAAAATATAGTACTGCCCATTCTCTAAGAGATTGGATCTCTGGTTTTTTATCTTCTGGTATCACATTTTGAACATTGCATTCATCCTCATATTCCCTATTATTGTCGCCATTATTATTATTATCACTTTCGTCAAAAGCGGCTTGACTCGTATTTCTTATCGTTAACATCTATGGTACACCGTCACAGATTTTTGTACCGAAAATTACTCTCCAAACGCTGAAAATTTACTTCAAAAAAGTAAGTAGGTTCTGGTTGTTCGCATTTCGATCTCTTTAATTATTTAAAATTTCTAAACTATATATGCTTGACAACTTCTAGCAGAATAATTTTTAGGACTAAACGGCCATTTTCAATCATTCTAGATATTTGATGTTTGATTTCTTTTAAGTGCGGAAATTTCTCAAAGCTTAATCCGTCGCCCAATTCATAAATTTGCTAGCCAAAAGATAAGTTGCCAGTGTCGCATGGAAAATCTGTAGATGGAAACTTTCCAGTTGACTCGAGTGCCCCAGAAGTATTAATGTAAGTGTCGGAAAATCGAGCACAATAAAGGAAGCGAGAAATCTGGTAAGCGACAAATGTCCTGGCTGGAAAATATCAGGCAATATCCGGCAATTTTCTTCGACTAGCCTCTTTATATCGGTTAAAAATAGCGTAAAACTAATACAGAGAACCACGAAACTAAATGAAATATTACAAATTTCAAAAAATTACCATACAAACGCTGTAAATCTACGATTGTCAACCATTTCTCTCAATACCTTCAACATTAAGACATTCTGATTATCCAGACTAGGGATGTGGTCGAAAACTATCAGCAGCAGATAATGACTAGACCGCCTAAATAGTTATGTAATGCGATTCGATCCGCGTTAAAAATAAACAATCATCTCAGTTGGTGTAAAAATAGACAACAAAATGTAAACAAAACGGTACTTTCAATTAGACTGATCTGGTACCATTAGGTGCGGCAATCGACTGAAGTTTCGAAGGTTGCATTTTACTACGTAGTAACCTTGACAGTGAACGGAAAAAGTAACCATGGATAGGAAAAAGCCATGTGCATTGGATGAACTTGTGCATAGGAATTGAGGTTGCACATTAACACCATAATTAAATCGAAAATAAAACATTTAAATTAGGTATAGTTAATACATGTTATTAGAGGAAAAAGTCAATATCAATCAGCACATTGGAAGAAAAAACACGCAACAAAAAAATTATTGAAGACTTCCAGTTGAATTTGTTGGGAGTAATAAGCGTGTATTTTTTGGAACCGCAGCAATCAGAGATAGTCAATTGTGAAATTTCAATAGTGAACTTTGAAGTTCAATACATACGGCAGTAAAGGGCATACAGGGTGTCCCGTAAGCACATGATCAAAACGGTGCTTCGATATGGTTTGGATTACAAGACGATCTGAGCTAATTTTTGTTAACAAAAAATACGAGGCGCCTCTGCTATTGATGGTCAGTTCTTCAAAAAAATTATCTTTTTTGAAATATTGGGAGAATGGTACGATGTATTTTGGTGAAACTCGCTGTGAATTTGTTCTTAAGTAAGACTCATATTTTAATAAAATAATCGAGGTCATCTGGCAAGTGGTGAATTCTTGAGTGTCGTGGTACAAAAACTACCATAACTTTTTATTGGGTGGATGAAATCAACTCATTTTTTTTTGGTTGATGCACTAATTATGTATTCACAATTTTGTGCTCTTTGTAAAATCTTGTAGCGTTCACAGTTTTAGCGCAAAAAAAAATTGTCTGTTTTCAAGCCACTTAACAATACTATACATTAACTGCAAATATGCGCCGCGTAAACGCGTACGCTTTCACGCAAGTTGTCTTCGCAAAACCTTAATACTTTGACCGTGTCGGTCACTTCTTCATTAGAAAAGGTCATTCGAAACGAATTTGTGAGATTGCGTGACAATTAATTTATGCGTCGTATCACAATATTTGCAGTTAATGTGTCTAACATTGTTAAGTGGCAAGAAAACAGAAATATTTGTTTTCGCAAAAACTCAAAAACTATGAATGCTACAAGATTTTAAAAAGAGCACACAACTGTGAATAAATGATTAGTGCATCAACCAAAAAAAAATGAGTTGATTTCATCCACCAAATAAAAAGTCTACCACAGTTTTTGTACCACGACACTCAAGAATTCACCACTTGCCAGATGAACTCGATTATTTCATCAAAATATGAGTCTTACATAAGAACAAATTCACAGCGAACTTACACACAGCGAACACTAAAATACATCGTACGATATTTCAAGATATTTTTTTTTAAGAACTTTGACCATCAATAGCAGAAGAGCCAGACATTTCTTGTTAAGAAAAGGCAGGTCAGATTGTCTTCTTTTGATGAAAGAATATCGCAGTATGCTTCTGATCAGGTGCTTATGGGGCACCCTGTACATGTACTTAATTTAAGCCTATTGTGGGTACATAGGAAAATAAATCAAAATGTGGGTACAGGGTTACTTAAGGTTTCATCTAGCTTATCTATAGAATAAAAGATCTATCTTTGGAATGTTTGGGATCAGTGGTCTTGTAGTTGCAATATCTACAACTTAGTTAAACTATCGTCTAAAAAGCAATTATTTGGTTTAGATAAAACGATGTTGACAAGCGAAACAAGACGTTCACACGTGGGCGATTCGTAGACCGATCACGCAAACAATAATAAAATAATGTGCATGTTTGCAGATAAGCGAAAGTGGGAGTGTAATAGGCGAGCGAAATCTAAGACGGGCAAACTTTTTATTTGAAAGCAAATAGGCAAAGTTAACAACGGGTTTGGGCTTAGCCGGGCGTCACCCAACTGGCATATACTTGCCAAAACCGAAAAAATGCAAGCCATATCTCCTCAAATTTAACAGGGTTCAAATCGATATAATGATACCAATCATAAAATATTTTGAGGATATTAAATAAAAACATCATAAAGATAAAACGCTCAGGTTTACTTTGATGCTTGTAAGTAGTCATATGAATTTCCTACAAAGTTTCCAGTGTCAATCCTCTGGTGGTGTTGCCGGGAGGTATGCAATAAGCAGAGCGAAATAGTTTAAAAAATCAATCATCAAAGTGCGATATTTAGGTAAAATCAGTCATAACGGGTGCAACCCCATATTTGATCTCCCGTGGCAAAAATGTTTTTCTCATTAACATTACATAAATATCTGGTGCCTTAAAATGTTTTAAAATTGAATGGAAAAACACCCAAGATTTCAATGAATATTATCACTTCAGAAATCAGCTGATGACCTTCACGTTGGCAAAAGAAGCAGTTTGCTTGCAATATGTAGAAAATTTGACTGATTCATTAACTTCCCTAGAACGGTAAACTTTATGCATGTTCGACATTGTTAACAATTCTAGGCTTTGAATCAAATTGAACAGCATAATCAAAACCAATCGCACATTTTCTGACTGGTTTACCAACAAATATCTGTCTGAAAACATAAAACCGTAATGATTCTAAATAGACAATTTGCACAAATTTAAGCAATATTCGAAAAATAAACTCAACATTTCTCCCGTATCTACTCTCCACCTAATCATTTCAAAGGAGTGACGCCAATTTTATGACATATAATTAAAATCACCCTAGTGCAAAAAATATTACAACAATAAAGTAATTAATTACAGTAACCGCTCAAATGGATGACAAATCATTAAAGCGCTTAGTAAATTATACTGTTTGAATGAACAACTAACTATAGGTGTGTGTGTGTGTGTGTGTGTGTGTGTAACAAACAAGTTAATTTAATTTTTTCAAGTTCCATGCGTCAAATGGAAATAAGTATCGAGACAAAAACAAGGTACGTACATGTGTTATGCGTTTTGCTATTTTCGTTTTTCCGCATATTTAAACGAAAAAAGGTAATTATTTCGCATTAATAAATATAACATACATACAGTCTATTTATGGTCTACTAGACAAGACTATTAAGGCCGGAACGGTGAAATCTACAAGACATTTTGACGACGCAACAAGAAGTTAGCAGCGCCAGAAATATTACGTAAAAAACAATTCCTAACCTAAGGCAATGTAAGAAAAATTCCATGGAAAATGCCCATATCCGCTTATCGTCTTGTTCTAATAGATCCAAGTGCAGGGGCGCTGTAATATTTATCTAAAGGGCTATTAGGAATCTAAATGTGAATGAGATCCCTCGCCATCTCTTTTATGGCTGCAATGTCTGCACTGCGACATTCTTTTAACCATACAATCAATTTGTAGCCGTGTCTAATGGAAAATATAAATCTGGGCTATCTCCTATTATGGTCTGGAATGGGCTAGATGTTTTATAGTCGGAATATGGCATGATCAGAACGGTTTTTCCAACAAATATTTCAGTGCGCCAAGGCTGCATGTGTATTGTCTGCATTTTATATGTATGCTGACTGTCGAGAATATCTTCATTAGGATATGTTCATAATAAATCAACTGGCTGCTTTTAAATAGACAATCGAGTATGTTATCCAAATTTAGAGTCCGAAATTAGCACGTATTTTATTTTCAAGCTGACTACTAAGACAGCTTTCTATAAATGGGTACTTGTATATTTTTTATGGCAATGTGATATTCGATTTTATAGTTGTGAATTTTGCTAAATATTACGCGCAGATTTAACAGTTAGAGAAAAACTACCTCGTCAATGTATGCCACCATATAAATTTTATATTTACGATCAACCGAAAGATGTCATAAATTGTTTGAGGAAAGTTGGTACTTGCGTATGTAGTTGAAAATTGAATTAAAACCGATGAAAAAAGATTAACATGTCCCACATCCTCAATAGATTACTGCTGTTAAATAACCACATAGTTACGTTGAATAATTAGGTTAGATTATATTACATCACGCTAATCACACATTTTAACAAATATAACAACAAATTTTTGAAATGCATTTCCGCTGTATCTCATATAATTGTGACCCTTAAACAAGTATTAAAACCCTCAAGACATGCATTGGATTTAAAAATTTGATTGATTTAAAAAAAAGTAAAGTCTCACAGTTTATACTTGTTGTCCGCACTTATCACAATCTACGCGGACATCGATTGTCTTGTCATTGAAAAGTGCCATTAAAAAAATGTGTAAAAGATAACGTTAATATTGAAAAGTAAAAAAGGACGATTATAAGTTTGAAGTATTTTCTGTTTGAATTGCATTGTTGAACCATGCAGGTGTAGGGGAAGTAAAATAATTCCAAACCGTTAAAAAATGCAAGATTATTAATACTTAATTAATAGTTAAAATACATATTTAGAGAAGTAAATAAGTAATCACTTATTGATGATGTAAAATTGCATACTAAAAACTTTTCAAATTTGTATAATTTATGAATTTCCGATGGGGAAGATAAAATCATTCATCTTTATCCGAATACTCTTTCAGGGTGGTTCAGTGTGGTTTTTATCGGTATTTCAAAAACTTTTAAAGAGAGGGAAACCTCGGAAATGGACGCTTCTCTTACTAAAATTACAGTTTTCATTTAATCATTGTAAAGTAACTTTCCATAAGGAAACTAAAGTGGTGCCCCACAAACTTTCTGGAATTTTTCCTACTTCTAAATTTACTATTTACAGAAAGCAAAAAAGTACTATCGTGATTTCTACAAAAAAAAGCTTTCCGAAGACTCAATTTATCGTTTGAACACAATGTTAATACGTTATATGGAACAAAATGCTACTAACTGTATTTAAAAAAAACCGGCAATAATCAGAAGTAAAACTGTTTTGAGTTAAAATGAGCTTCATACTCGCCCTCTATTACAGTATTATTTATTATTAAATTAGTCGTACCTTTGAACATTTATTTTTGTACCGTCTCACTATGTATAACTTCCGTGAGTGAGTAAATCGGCTTTGAAGATGATGATGATCTTGAGCGTTGTGATTGTTATTGAGAAAGAGAGAGGGTTACAGTTCAACCAGAGTTTTTAACACATTTAACATTATTAAAAAAACTTACTTTACTAAAAGGAATCAAAGGGCATGACTGTAAATGGTTAATAAGATCAGTCTTTAAAACTTCTAAAAGCAAGCGATAATCGCGCGTTGAAACTGTTGCTGAAATGTTGAAAAATCAGACACCAATTCAACAACTTGAGAACTTTGAACCAAAACAAAACGAAAAGTTTTGTATCAATTTTTGTTAAGCTCAAACCCAAAACACACGATAATGAAAAATAGGTTTACTTTCTAAGCGGAAGCCGTAAAGACTTTATTGATGTTAAAACGTTTGGCTGAACATGGGAGGTCATAAATTTCGAGTCAAAAATGCATCCAAACCTGAACCCCAGACACAACAGTGGTTTTCGGACCAACTAAAAGAGCCTTTAGATTTTTTACGTTGGCCGCAGCAGCAAATGGTTTTGTTTCGTACTCTTATTTTATAGCGTTTTCGTGAAATACTGTTCAATAATAATACTCAGTTCGGAAAGGTAATAATTCGTCATTTATTGATGCGTTTCTTGAACTCGGCCAACTGCACGAAAGTCGACAGAAGACAAAGAAATTTTATTACTTTAAGATGGATCGATCATGGAACAGTCGGGAATGGCTTTCGGCGAAAAACTGGAATATTTAATGTCTTCGGCATTTGAACATGCAAATATACGTACATACATGGAAGCCATTGTTTAGTACACTGGCACTTTGTTGACTCGAAAATGTCGTTAAAGTGAGCAATAAATTCATAAAATAAATATCGCGACTGTTAAAATGGAAATGTAATTTTCAGAAAGAAACACCATAGCGGCAGGGATTTCAATTAAAAAACAATTAGGATTCAACCACACGCGCCATTTCTTTCATTTGGGTATCTTCTTCGAGACACTTTCCACATAAAACCGGCGTAAAATTGAATTGTAATGTGGTTCAGGTTTAGGGCTGAAATGGTCGTGTCTTCTAGTTCAGAATCTACATATTACTATGTTAATTGTTTCTGATAGCTGAGAAAGTTTGTTGATCACACAATTGTTAACTACAGTTTAGTGAATCGGAAAGTCAGGGCGAAAAAGTATATAAATAAAAAAAAATTGTAAGGCAGAAGTGTGAGGAGATTTAAATCAGATCTATACAAGTGGATAATTGCTGTGTGCTAAATTTCACCGGAACTTAAAAAGCAAATCTTTTAACTGTGAAATTCCATTGAAAAACATTGAATGCCTAAGACTACAGTTTTGTGAAAATTTCAATCAGCTAGAACATTTATTTCGAAGTCATAAACGGGATTTTGAATGAAAAAAATTGTTGCATGAATTTGATAATGCCTAACAAGGCAATTAATTATATGTTAACAACAGTTTCCTCATTGTTTTCACCTTGGAATACTCGCATGAAAAATCTGCAATAGGTACCTAATTAAAATTACAAATATCAAAAATTATTTATCTGCTATATTTCTCGACTAAAAGAGAGAACATTCAGAAAAACAAAGCATAGTTAGTATAAGATTGTAATTAACACACAAAAATTCAAGGTTTATGTTTCTCGCATGTAACAATTTACATTATTAGGCTTTAATTAACCTGATTTTTTTAAAACACTTATTTATCTTTCTTTCTTAAAAAAACGTTTTGCTACTATTTATTTCACTGTACTTTACTGTACTCAATTAATTATTTTGGGAAAATTAATGACTTGTACTAATTTATATCGTGAAGTTTCCATACAAAGTGTGAATGCTGTAAAAGCTAGCCAGAAAGTAAAGAAAAAAAAACCATGTATACTAAAGGTCAGAGAATAACGAGAATTAAGCCAATTCATTTAAATTATATCTCAAGTGCAAGATCATCAAAAGAAAAAAGTGTTGATTTTATATACTTTAAAAATACAGCCCGACCGAAACTATCTCGAACATAAAATCAACTCCAAACCATTAAGTCTACAATGAGATAGAAATCGTCTCGTTTCTGGGATGACGCGACTTTTCGAGCAATAAATATCTACAAAATGGCGTAACAAAGGAATAATGGAAATACAACCTAAGACAGTTCGAATTAATTTCCATTAAACTAAGCCCTAATGGTGATAACAGTAACGTTTCCATTTCCACGAGGAGGATATCGTGAAAAGATGTTTTAGAGTGGGATGATCATTAAAAGAGAGTCTTCAATTATTCCTCCATTTATCTTTTGTCTATAATTTATTTAGATTATAGTTTATACCCATTAGTCGAGGAGAAATGAAGTGCTATAAAAACGTTTATCCATTATTTCTAAAAATTAAGAAATTGAAACGAAATGGATCTATTTAACAAATGCAGAGTTGAACATTTAATAAACAAAAGTTATCGTTCGTTTATTTTTTAAATTAAGAAACCATCCCGCGATAACACAAAATTATACAATGTTTTTTAATAAATTTAACAAAATGCCTATGAAAACATCATATATCGTAACAAAGGAACAAAACACATGGTTCCCAGCAGAAAAAAAAGATAAGGAAAAAGGGTTGTGCTAATGAGTCTATTATGAAGTTTCAAAATAGAACAATAATTATATAGGTAATTACTAGTGTGGAAAGCTTCAGTTGTCAATTATTTTAAACCAATTACTCACTGGTTTGTCGGCCGAGATAATTCCCCGACAAACACCCGATATAATGGCTGCAAAGCCAACTGACCTGATTACGTTTTAAACTCTAAAACGATTTGCAAAGTCTATACAGCCGACAATTGGTTATAAACGATTTAACTTCTCTATATTTTCCCGCGTTCTAAACTTCTGATTTCGCAATATGGTTATTCACAATTTATTATAACAAAAGTTTGTAGATAAAAGTATTTTCTTCATATTCGACAAAAGAATTTAAAAACCCTTAAAAAAATAGCTATTGTGTAATGCTGAAAAAAATTTAAAAACAGGAAATACATATATTGTAGCAGACGCCTTGTCAAATGAAGGAATTTGTGCGGCATTTTTGATAGCAGAAATTGCACAATTACATGATTGGTCATTTTATGTGTAATGAGATTTGGCGCATGGTATAGAATTGGAACTAAATATATAATAAATAATTCTAAAGAAAAACGTACGTTTAAATAAGTTAAGACCATTTATAAAATTTAGATTTTTTTCTTAGAAAAGTTTCGAAGATATACAATACAACATATTTTCCACTTCGAAAACTTCGCTTTTTTTGTTCTTTACGAAACAACCTGAAAAATGTCACCCAGGACCCCAGGACGCAAATCTAGTTGAAGAAAGTTTAATGCATACTGAGCATATGAACAAATAAATCAAATAACCGAAACTAAAATGAAAACTGACAGTCTGTTTATTCGTCTATTTGTGCAGTTTAAACAGCTTGCAAATTAACCATCTATTTGAGACCAGTTTAAACCCTCATAAGCACATATTCGACAATCAGCTTATAGTAGCGTGATTTGCTAAATCTCGCATTGCCATTGTACATAGATGAATCGGCTCAGCTTTATTTGGGCTTGGAAGCAAATAAAAAAACCATCAAGCTTGTTTTTGGTTTTGCGAGCATAAGATAGTGCTTCCAGCTGTATTGAAAATGCTGATGGGTACACAAAGATAATGGAAGATAAATTTCTGATTATTGGTACAGTTGCCAAAAATTTACAAATAATGATATAGAAAATGCCTGATTGTATGTGATTTTAAGACGTCAAAGGGTTTGCGTCTGAGAGCATCACAGATTTATCCAACTCTTAATAGGTAAAGTAGATCAAAATTTATAATTGTTCAGTTACTTTTTTGTGGCGTGATTCGGTACCTGAATATTAAATATTTAACGATTAGAAGATATTTAGGTGTAAAAATATGCAAGAACATCATTCGTTTAACTCGAAAAGAGCGAGTAGTATGCTAAACCCATTTGTCTATTAAAATAATAAAATTGCTAGTGTTTCGACTATAAAAGCAGAATTTGCATTCCAAGAGACGCATGCTTCTTTGGTAAAATCCAAACCAGACAACGGAAACTTTTGCCAAATTTCGCCAATATAAACTACCTACTAACGTAGTAGGGAGTGTGATGAAATTTAGCTGTTTCAAAGTTTATCGTCAATACAATATTAACCTCATATTCCATTTAAATTTAATTTTCTTACACATTTTAAATAAAAATATAACTTTGTGCACTTGTTATCGATTCAGGTTCTTCTATAGCGACTTTCAGAAGCCGTTTATTCGATTTCGGCAAAAAATATTGTAAATTGTAACCCAATCGTCCAGTGATTTCTCTTCGTTACTTAATTCGCTTCTGCAGATGGAAATGGAAATAAATGGAAATTATGCCGGTCTTTAAATAAAAATTATTTTGAAAGACTTGCCTCGACAACGATTTTGAAGCAGAAGAATGAGAAAATTGCACATTTGCGTAACTGAATCAACTGGTAAGTGGCAGCACGGTGCAATGCACTTTGATGCTATTAATGTGATAATATTTGATGAGACACACCTTGGAGTGTAGTGTGGCCGGCCGCTCATATATTGAGCTTCCATCGGTCGGTCCAACCTGGTTCACAGTTGGTATGAATAACTGTACGATGAAGACCGCACCTCAAAAAGCCCCGACGAGAAATCCTTCCTTGCACGTATGATTATGTTGTGTCTGGGTGGCAAATAAAGGCTCAGTTTGGACTTCATGTCGGAACTAATGAAAACTAGACAGAACTGACCGCGGCTCATTATTAAAGTTCGATTAGCTTTATTTAGCCCAAGCTCACAGTGGAGAGTTGAGAGAAAATATAGAAAGATAATGAATAAGAAAGTTCGTGAAGGAATCTGCATTTCCTTTTCAAAGTATTTAGTTGAAATAATTTATTTTGTTCATAAAAAAAACCTCCTTCTGTTTTTCTGATTGTTTTTCTTAAAAAATTTGGTTGCATCTAAAGCAAAGTATCCGCACCTCAGAAAAACTCCGTGTACGTAACTTGCAAGTTTTTTCTTGACAAAACAACAATTTAAATACAATAAATGTGTGTAAATTATTATAAAAATTTTAATATTCCTAGTTCCAACGTTCAGTTTGCCCGCTAATTTTTGAGTAGATTTTTTTCCTTTGCCCAATTCTTCAGGCACTGGATTCCGACAATTTAAACGCAGCTATGTGTAAGGGCGACAATAAAAAATATTTATGCTCCTCGAAGTTATGCCTTGAATGGAACTGACTTTGAATATTGGAGTCGGATTTTCCAGAATGGGGGGTGCGACTTTTCATAAATCCGACCTTTCCTTTCTGGATCGCCGTCTGCATGGGTCGCTTGACATTACAATATAGGGGTGCGGAAAAAGGTCGTAATTCTGCCGTCCTGCGAACAACAAGCACATAAAACGACCGCGGGATCTACCTCTTGTCCTCCTCATCTTCATTACGCTGTTGCCACCTTAGCCGCAACATTTTTTATCATAATATATGGCATGGATCAACAAAAAACTTATCGATATGTTCCATACGATTCCTTTGCATAAATGCGGTATAAACAACTCCTAAAACCCATTGTAATAAGCTTTATAAAAATGGATACACCACATCCGTTTGGCTTGGTTCGAAAAAATGTACGCCTAATATAACTTTTAAATCAGTAATAAAAGTATGCTTTGTTTATGTGGTTCATGATGTTTTATTTAAAGCCGTTTTTTTTTAGTTTTAAGAAGTTTAATTTTTTAAATATCATCTAAAGTGCTTAAGAAAATGAACGCTACACAGCCAAATTGCCATCAAGCCATCATTTGTTTTTCGTAAGTCAGCATTTTCGTAAAAAGTGAGCACCTGAGATAATTAACAAGCAGGCATATAAAAAAATGTAATATTTCGGCATGCCCCCTGTTCGACAAAACAGGTCTTTGGGATCTTAACACCACCACCAACCACCAAGTTTTTAAAGATAAACCAAATACCTTGAAACAGTTTTTTAATTTTTAGGCCATCACTTTTAATCACAGGGTGATTTCGAAATGTCAACTTTTTAGTCTTGCAGAGATAGCGTTTTTGCTCTCAATGCGATTTTCACGATTTTGAGCTCATATTGAAGCTAAAAACTTCATCGACCATTTAAGGTGAAAATTCGATATACAGGGTTGCATAAAAAATTACCCAAATCACAACTGCCCCTGAAATCTGTGATCCTGCTGATTTACTTTCAATTATTTCATGCATTCATGGAACCACAAAAGCTTTATACTTTGTCATTTTCATATGATCCCATGTATGCTAAAGAGCCTACTGCATTAATATGCGGGGTATCCATTTTCATCTTAAGGGTAAACTAAGGAGATATTTTTTTGCTCCAGAAACATGTTCAATGTCCTTCGCTTCTTCAACTACCACCTGGTAGAAAGGTGCAAGAAAGTAACTTTGGCTCTCAAACTTAGAGGAAAGTTAAAAAAGAATGAATTATCAGCGATAACAATGATGAAAATACGTACAGGTATTTGGCAACCCTGGAGAAATTATTTTTAAATCACATGTTTGGCTTCTGAGTCTTTTCTTTCTCCACTCTGGAACGCCAGAGCCCGTTTCGACACACCGAATTCACATTTTTTAAATATTTCACGCATGGTAATTCCCGCTCGTAAAACACAAAACGTAGTCGCGATGTGTTGATAATGTATGTGGCATGTGAATATTTATTACCTTCTGCCCAAATGTGGTAAATAATAGGCTAGGGGCGCATTAGGGCACGGAGAAACTTTGAAAAACTGTTTTTCATTGTTTCCTTTCAACAGCTCGAACTAGAAGATGGGCTAAACACGTTCGTGGACGACGTTCAGGATTGCTAACGAATTTAATGTTCCACACTTACGATGCATATTGAAAATTAACCAAACATTATATTGGAATATGTTCAACCAAAAAGATATAGAACAGTGCACTTATTACTCAATAAGGTCTCATCATCAGGACACTATTTTATAGATTTTACTTGCAGTTGTATGGTTCAATATAACTAAAGCATGCCAAACAATGGGGAGAAAAATCCAGGTGCAGTTTTAAGCATCTTAAGTAGCAGGCTTTAGCACTGTCCTTAAAAAACAGACTACGTCGATTGCAAAAAATTATGCTAATATAAACTGATTCACCCCGCAAATGCGGTTTTTATTGGATCTATAAACTTATGTGACACAGACGACCCAAATGAGTCAAAACTAAAATACATAAGCGTCTAGTGCAAATTTTAGCAAACGTTTTTTGCAACCATTTTCCACCAAACTGAAGCCATTTAGTGACAATAAAAAAATATATACGTATTACTTAGATGGTGTTGCAAAGCTTATGGTCGATATAATTTTGAAACCTATGTATACTCAAGAAACCATTAGTAAATAAAAACTGCACACTCCAAATGTAAATTTATGGAACTAATAATAAAAACACTTACTGTCGTATTTCTTAGAAACACCATTACTCACTTCAGAGGTACAGAAATTGTTTCATGGCTAGGGAAAACCATCGCTATTTACCTGTTTCAAGAAATATTAAGTATGTATCCAGATAAATTTTTATAGGACGTGATTTGACTATTCAGGAAAAAAATGAATAGAAGGAAACACATTTATTTAGTTGGAATTATTGAAGGGTAATAATTCAAGTTTCTCTCTTATAACGTTTATAGTAAATTGAGGAAAATTAGTAAAAAAATTTTTTTTAAAAACAATTTTCGATTTTGTCCGAAATAAAAGTAGCATTTACTCTTGTGCAAAATGCATGTTTCCTGACAAAACGCGTGCACGACTAAACAATTTTTATATCTAATAATGTATTTTAGGATCTAGAAGATGCACAACTTTTAATAACATAATAAAAAGTTGCCACATGTCGCTCATGTCTCTCAAGTAGCCACACTGCATAAACCCGAGGAAAAAAACCATTTTCACCCTCTCAGAGAGCTTCACAATTTTTCTGTTTCACGGTGAACCAAAGTAACTTTGTAAGTGAATTATCATTTCCTCTTAAAGCAAACTGAAGACATTAGCTATTATGTGACAATCCCTTTAATACTTGCACCATTGTATTAAAGCCCCGTGCCAATTCGGATAATAAACAAAAGGAAACAGGAAAGCGAAGGGCTATTAATAAAATTTATGTTTCCTCCAGCTTTTTCTGGACATAAAGACTCCCCGGAGATCATGGTTTTTGTTTCGAAAACTTTACTGCCAAATGAACTGAAGCCATTAGCGTTTTGAAAATTAATTCTTTCTTTCAAGTAGGCACCTGATGCAGTAAAGCACGTTTCAGCAAATTTTAATTTGGGTGCTCAAAAAGTATATTGGTTACGTGCTGCAGAATTTTTAACCCATTTACAAGAAAATAAGCTGAAGCCTCGCAAGAGTAATCAGAGAAAGTGCAAGTAAATATTATATGTCGACTATTACACGCACTTGGTAATAATTTATTTATTTTAAGTGTATAAAAAATTCTAGATCCGAAA
>NW_026017934.1:0-1279 GCF_020466585.1 Dendroctonus ponderosae
GAGGCAAAGTCTTTATTGAAATGACGCCCCTTTTTAAATCACCCTGTATATAAAATTCATTTGAGGGCAAGGCGTAATCGAAACCTTTTTCACTTATGGAACATTATTTGCCTTTTGAAATGTATATCCAGGAGATTCTCGAGCTTTTTTAGACTCTGAGCAATGAAATCAAATGCGAAACTTAGGCCTGCAGAGAAAGTTTAAAAATTAAACGCACATTAAAAAATTTGTGAAAAATTGCCTGATGGTGACTCAAAACCGAAACTTTCTGTACATATAGAATCTACTTTTCCCTAAAAAACGCACCTAAAAGTCAGTTTGAAGTTTCACTGGTTCCCGGGAAAATAAATGCCAAACAATAGCCTGCATAAACTGCCACAAAATTCCATTGAAGATTTGAAAAAATCTGGCAAATAACCTGATGATCACTCAAAACCGAAACTTTTCTATCGTATAACACGGGCGTTCGTCTGCAAAAATCCCAAAATACTCAAAAAATCCGAAAATTTCCTAAAGAAACTGTTTGGTGTAAGAGACTTTGACCTACAAACTCGCGAACAAAAATGCCAAGCTTTGGCCTGCAAAAACAACTTTGTAAGCAAAACGGAAATTTACAAAAACTACCTGATAATGGGTGAAAACCGAAACTTTCTGCCCTCATACAAGCGACTTTGCCCTACAAAACGCAGCCAAAAACGAGTTTTAAAACTTGGCAAATTACGGAGAAAATAAATGGTAAACACCGGCCGACCAAAACAACCACGAACAGCAGACAAATTTTGAAAAATTCTTGAAAATTGCGTGACGCGTGCTGAAAACTGAAACTTTTCTCCTTTATAAAGCAGACTTTGCTCTACATACCTCACAGAAAAGTGACTAGTTACCTTTGCAACTTGCTGAGCAAATAAATAAATGACAAACTACGGCTGACAAAAGACAACCTGCAAAACCAAACGCAATTTCGTAAAATCGGCAAAAATGCCTGATGATGACAGAAAATCGAAACTTTGCCCATTGATATAAGCTAATTTTCCCTAAAAAACGCATCCAAAACTAACTTTCTCTCGTTACAAGGTACCGAGCAATAAAGAGTTGAACACGGGTCTGCAAAAACCACCACAAAAACGAGACAAAATTTCGAAAAATTCTTGAAAATTCCCTAAAGATGACTGAAAATCGAAACATCTTCCCATTCTAGATTGGACTTTGTGCAACGAAATACATACAAAAAATACTCTACTTCGGCTTCAAAATAAATAATTAATATGATTTAAATGTT
>NW_026017935.1:0-1440 GCF_020466585.1 Dendroctonus ponderosae
ACTATAAATTACGCTTACATAACTTAAATACTTCTAAAGTATTTGACATGTGAAAATTAGATTAGATTTTGATAAAATTCGTATTATTTAAGAAACCTTAAKATTTAGGTATTATAAACCTTATTAAAACAGACACTTATTTTGTTCAGCGAATCCAAAAATGCATTAATAGACAAAACATTTTATTTTAAAAAACGCAACTTTGATACCTTTAGAGCTTTTGGGACACCCTGTACAACAAAAATGTTTTTTAAATGTGCACTCGGTAGGCGTCGGACAATTCATGCAATAATACTTTTTAAAAATCAAACGTTTAGCCGTTTAGCCGCAAAATTCCGTGTATAGCGTGAATAACCCTGTATAAGAGGAGTGTCCCAGAATTCAACTAGTTCGCCTAAAGATTTTAATGCGCGTGGATTAGTTTGAATAATGTCGATTGTTTTTCCCAAATTGAAACGTGCGTCGCGTGTTACTAAATTATTATGAATTAGAACCTTTTTATTTTCGTATCGGTCCTTTAATAATTCTATAGCCACGTCGTAATTATTTTCGGTGAACTCCAGCGACTGCAAAAGTTGGGATGCATCACCTCGCAGATATGATTGTAGGTAAAATAATTTTTGAATTTTTGACAGGTCCGACCTGTTATGAATAACTGATTCGTATATTCTAAAAAAGAACGTCCAAGCCTCATAGGAACCTGAAAACAAAGGTACATTTATGGTGGGCAAATTGGGTAAGTTACTTGGTAAACTGCTCGGGTTTCCAAAAACACCTTCATTTGGAACTGAAATGTTTGAATATTGTTCTTGCACTGAGATTTCCAGAATTTCATTGGCACTTGTGAATACCTTAAAATATAAATCTTTCTATCTAATATATTGTCACGTGGATGACCGAGTATTAAACTCTTTCTTTTGGCTTACAACTTTTATTCCACTCGGTACAACTTTAACTACGGAACAGGAACAAACTAACTTCAAAGTTACCGTCAACTTCACTAACGATAACAATAACACACGGAAAACACGGATTTCCGCCTCGCGGGTTTAACTTCTTCTGCACTCAGGCGCGGCTGTCACTTCACTCCCTTTGTCTGGTTCTCGTCGTCGCTTATATCCTTTTCTCCAGGTATTCCAGATAGTTCTAGAAATCTCCAGAACAGGTGCGAAACTTCCCGCTTGTCAGTGTCATATTTGACAGTAAATGGGGCCCAAATGGGGCTCCCATTTACTGAAACACCATGAATTTCGATCCCCCATTCCAAACGTGAGTACCCCAGGCAATTTCCGTTACACTGCCCCCCTTCTAAACCCTGATCGCCCCGATTAGGTAATTCCTGGATCATGGTTATATCTGGGCAAACGGTAAAGGTGGACAACTTTACATTTTGCCTGAGGGCTCTTCTGATTGCTCATCAACAGTTCAACGCCGCCGACG
>NW_026017936.1:0-1438 GCF_020466585.1 Dendroctonus ponderosae
GCACAATACTTTGTTCGGAAAGGAAACTACAAAACAAATAGATAAAATACAAAAACTCATTGCGGTTTTAAGAAAATATACCAAAGTTTCTACTGTCCATATCGGGGTTCTGTAAATCAAATTTATGTCCTGGGGAAAATATTATATGTTGTATTATAATTATATATATATTATGCCCTATTTGGCAAAATGCGAAGGAAATGAAACAATTTTGAAAGTTTGCAACATCAGTTATTCATAGCTCCCGAAAGTCTAGCGAATGACTTGACCAGTATTTTCCCGAAAACTCAATGGTTGGTCCATTCGGTGGCCACTTCGTTCGCCAGATTTAGCTCCCTTAAATTTTTCCTGGCAAGATCAAAAAAATTCATATCGTCGAACTCATGCTACCACTGAAGCACTTAGTTACTTACTGTATCAATGCGATTTGTTTTGATTCAGTTGTTTCAGTTAAACTTTCGTTAAGTAAAACTGATGCTTTTATAGGACGATTTAAAATTCTGCATTAAAAATCGAGCTCGTACACCCATAACGGTTTAACAGGCAAAACTAATTATTTGCCCAAACCTACTTTATTTTTTAGTCCCTTTGTTACTGGAAATATCGAAACAAAACAAGCACCTGATTAAAAGACCAAACTTTGACTAAGAAAAAATGTCTGGCTCCTCTGCTATTGATGGTCAACGTTCGTCAAACAACTTTTTTTAAACATCAGCAGAATGTTTAAAAATGCTTTTTTTTTGTTTTTCATTTGTTCCAATGTAAGACTCATATTTTGATGAAGCAACCGAGTTCTTTCGCTTTGGCCAAGTGAAGAATTCTTGAGTGTTTTAGCATAAAAACTGCCAGAACTTCTTGTTGAGTTAACTCGCCAATCCTCTGTTGACATTTTTGTCCAACTTCTAATTTCGTAAAAACAAGATTTCTGTTCACTTGCCAGTTTTAGATATTCATTAACTTTTTGCGCCAACAAAACTTACATTTTTTCTGTTGATTTGGTCTTAAGCCAGGGTCATATTTTGCTAAAAAATCGCTTCTTTTGGTGGGATTTGCGAGGAAGGCGATTGGGACGAAAACGCTTTCGAAAGACTTTCACTATTTCGATTAGTTAATAGTTTTAAAACGCTCGACAATTAATTTATTATAAAACAACATTGTCGCTTTCTGCAACGTTTATAGTTAAAGTTCGAAATTGTTAAATAGCAAAGAAACAGACATATTCTTTGTGCCAAAACTTTGATCGCTACAAAATTTTACAAAGATGACAAAAATGCGAAAAGAGGATTAGTGCATCAACTGAAAAAGTCAGTTAATTCCAGCTGCCAAAATTAAAAGTTCTGGTAGTTTTTGTATCAAAACATTCAAAAATTCAGCAGCAGCAAATAAACTCGGTTGCTTCATCAAAATATAAATCTTACACAAGAGCAAATTCTCCATT
>NW_026017937.1:0-1438 GCF_020466585.1 Dendroctonus ponderosae
CATCGATCTTCCGCCCAACTTTTTTGAGACTGGGAGTGCTTCTTCCTCCTTTACATTTCCCTCGACAAGCTCCAACTCACCTCCAGAATCTCCATTATCTTACATGCAAACAACTACCGAGTCGACTTCCAAGAGAAAGAAACGTGAAAGCCAACCCTCAATGTCCAATTTCGTTAGGCGAACTTCAGCAGGGGAAAACATCTTATTGTCAAACAAATAGCTAAAGCCATATTTGCCACAAACTCAAGTTTTAGATGTATCGAGAACTCGCAAGTCAAGAAAGCCATTCATCTATTGTATCCAGGATACAGTCCTCCTTCTCGAAAAACGGTCGCATTGAGCATTTCGGATTAGATTTATACTGACGAAAAAGCGGCATGTTTCTCATCTCTTTCGGGGAAAAGTGTTAACATGTCGATTGACGGATAGTCAAACATTCACAACGAGCCGGCTATATGCGCAACATTAACAACGGAAGATGGACGAGCGCTTCTCTATGAAACCATTGATACTTCTGGAAAGCCTCATACTTCGACATACTTTACTGATCTGGTGTGCGATTTAATTTCCTCGTGTTAAACAAAATTTCAGTGTCAAGTGCGATCTTTTGTATCGGACAATGCCGCTAATATGACCGCAATGAGGAAAATGTTAGAAGAACGGACGAACTCTGAAGTTATAACTTATGGTTGCTCTTCGCATTTACTAAATCCGCTTTGTAAGGACTTACAGGTGCAAGATGTCAAAGAACAGATAGTCCAAATTGTCACATATTTCCGCAACAATCACATGGCCAAAGCCAAATTCAGTGCAGCTGGAGGCAAGGGACTAGTACTACCTAGCGATGTTCGCTGGAACAGCTTGGCCGACTGTTTGGACGCGTATGTCACACAATGGGACATCATTCTCAAGATTTGCGAGGATAACACAAAAGATCGATTCTGCTATCTTCAAAAAAGTCTCAAACATAGGACTGAAGCATGCAGCACAATAGTACCTGAGACTTCTGAAGCTTATTGCTGTTGCTCTAGATATACTCCAGAAGAAAAATGCCACAATATCTGATGCCCTAGAGCAGTGGAAACTATTGCAAGATAAGTTTGAAGAATCTCAAAATTTATCTTTAGAGAAAATACAGAAGTTTCAACATCGCTATAAGCAATCTCTTACACGTTATCACTTTATGGCTTACATGTTAAGCGCGGAGAAAAAAACTACGCTTTAACTCCTGAAGAGAAGAATCTGGCTTTGGAGACTAGCAGTGAGCTTCATGGAATCTCGGGATTGTTGCCACTAGTTATTAAATTCAACTCTCCTTTCAAATAAATTATGTTTTCTGATGTGGTGCTGAAAAATATGAACGGACTTCAGTGGTGGCTATCACAGAGAGATGAACCGGAAATTGCGAAACACTTGCCCACTATAAAACAGTTTCTTT
>NW_026017938.1:0-1415 GCF_020466585.1 Dendroctonus ponderosae
GGATTCAATAATGCTGTCTGGGTAATAGTAACCAGAAAACAAGGGTATTTAATTTAAATTATTTTATCTGTTACGCCTAGTAATTAATCTTCCGATTTTATTTGAAGGATTACAACTGTTGATTCTTATACAATACTAGAGAACGCAAGTCACATTCCTTATCATAAGTTTTGAATCACCCTGTGCTAAACGTTTTGAAATTAAAAGCAGCTAAAAATATCAACAGAACAACAAAAGAAAGTAGAGGAGTTAGTATATTAAAATACAATTATATTTGCCCTCATCCCCCAGCGACATAGATTCTTCTAGAAATACAACCGCAATTTCTTGCAGTGTTGCTAAAAAAAGACTTTGGCGAGTCTGTTCATTACGTCTTATTTCATTTCAAAGATGTTCAAAAGGATTCATATCTAGGATTCTAAAAGGCCACTCTAAAATGATGATTGCAGCAGTTTCTATGAAATTGTGCACAATCTGAGTAGTTTGTGGTATTCTGATGGTCAACAGGGACGAAAGGTTGAGCGTACATTAATATCAGCCATATAAATTTGTGCAGTCTTTGATTAAATGATGGGGAAAATATTAAGACATATAACTCTATGCATCGATATACCACGCCACACCATGACGGAACCAACGGTAAAGCTCTAAATTACCATAAAAAATTCTCAGTTAAATTTTTTCTACTATTTTTTGCTCCACTTTCTTTCGGCCATCTAACACATTAAGACATATTAGCGCGCGTGATTCGCCTCTGAAAAAGACATAAGTCTATTCTCTAAGATTCCCTTAGCTAGAATTTCGAATAAAATTTATTTGCGTGTCGCGGCTTTTTCTTAATAATTTAGGACTTCTTGCAGGTGTTCTCGTTTTCTACTTTATTTTTTGCAGCCGTTCACAAACTGTTCGCAGTAGATCTACAATAAAATATATAATCTTTAAGTACAAGGTATTAATACAATATTTTTTTTAACTTTTAGACGAAATAATTTTTTGCTTCTTAAACGATTTTCATATGGGCAGACACATTCTCCAGTAGGTTTGTGTAATATGCGGTCAGTTTTATTTATATATACAGGGTTGCTCATTAGTGCGTCAAAGTGCGATATCTCAGTAAATATGAACTTTACAAGAAAATACGTCCTACGAAAGTTTTTCACGTTTAAAAGGTCCACATTCTAAAATTACTTTCCAATATACAGGGTGCATCATAAACGTGTGGTAGTTACCAACTCTGGTTTTTTAAATGAAACCCCCCCTTTTTTTTGTTATTTTCAGATTGGCCGTTCAATTTTAATTTATGTTTGTTTCAACCGTTTTACCTGAAAAATTTACGATTTCCGAGTTATTCGTAAAAATGTGAAAGTTTTAACAGCTACTGGGTTCCACAGAAATCGATGCTGTACACTACCCGC
>NW_026017939.1:0-1434 GCF_020466585.1 Dendroctonus ponderosae
AAAAATCACTTTTCTGGGCGAGCTCAACAAAGTTTTGAGGATTTTCAGTTTCAACTCTCTTCTAGAGACTGTGGAAGTTTCAAGTTGCTACTTGCTCCAGATTCAAAGTTGGGAAGTTTTCAAGTCGAGAGTGCACTGGTGCAAATCTGCTCATTTTTGGAGCAAAGTTTGCAGTTTTAAAAAATCACGCATTGGGGCGATTTCAATAAACTTCTTAGGACTTTGATGCTCAATTCCGTTCTAGAGACTGTGCAAGTTTCAAGTCGCTACTTGCTTCAGATTGAAAGTTGGGAATTTTTAAAGTCGAGCGTGCACTTGACAAAATCGACTCACTTTTAGCCCAATATTTACAAGGTTTCAAAAATCACTTTTCTGGGCGAGCTCAACAAAGTTTTGAGGATTTTCAGTTTCAACTCTCTTCTAGAGACTGTGGAAGTTTCAAGTTGCTACTTGCTCCAGATTCAAAGTTGGGAAGTTTTCAAGTCGAGAGTGCACTGGTGCAAATCTGCTCATTTTTGGAGCAAAGTTTGCAGTTTTAAAAAATCACGCATTGGGGCGATTTCAATAAACTTCTCAGGACTTTCGTGTTCAATTCCGTTCTACAGACTGTGCAAGTTTCAAGTTGTTACTTGCTCCAGTTTGGAAGTTGCGAGTTATTCAAAGTGCACTTGAACAAATCGGCTCACTTTTAGCCCAACATTTATAAGGTTTTAAAAAATCACTTTTCGGGGTGAACTCAACAAAATTTTGAGGATTTTCAGTTTCAACTCTCTTCTAGAGACTGTGGAAGTTTCAAGTTGCTACTTGCTCCAGATTGGAAGTTGGAAATTTTTCAAGTCGGAAGTGCACTGGTGCAAATCTGCTCATTTTTGGAGCAAAGTTTGCAAAGTTTTAAAAAATCACGCTTTGGGACGATTTCAATAAAATTTTCAGGACTTTCATGTTCAATTCCGTTCTAGAGACTGTGCAAGTTTCAAGTCGCTACTTGCTCCAGATTGGAAGTTGGGAATTTTTAAAGTCGAGCGTGCACTTGACAAAATCGACTCACTTTTAGCCCAATATTTACAAGGTTTAAAAGATCACTTTTCTGGGCGAGCTTAACAAAGTTTTGAGGATTTTCAGTTTCAACTCTCTTCTAGAGACTGTGGAAGTTTCAAGTTGCTACTTGCTCCAGATTGGAAGTTGGGAATTTTGAAAGTCGAGAGTGCACTTGACAAAATCGACTCACTTTTAGCCCAATATTTACAAGGTTTTAAAAAATCACTTTTCTGGGCGAGCTCAACAAAGTTTTGAGGATTTTCAGTTTCAACTCTCTTCAAGAGACTGTGGAAGTTTCAAGTTGCTACTTGCTCCAGATTGGAAGTTGGGAATTTTTAAAGTCGAGCGTGCACTTGACAAAATCGACTCACTTTTAGCCCAATATTTACAAGGTTT
>NW_026017940.1:0-1432 GCF_020466585.1 Dendroctonus ponderosae
TTCTGGGAATGTACATGGTATGTTCAGTGAATGTACATGTGTATGTTTAGTGAATGTATATGGTATGTTCAGGGAATATACATACATATATGTAACGTAAGTAAAACAATATTTTATTTCCTCTTATTAGTTTATTCACATATTTAATTATTTACTGAAGTAATTTTTCAACAACAAGAGTAACTTGCAACTAATCTAAAACTAATTAAATGGATAATAAATAAATTAAAATATAACTTATAACTACGGACTAAAAAACTCAATCAAAAACGTTTTCAGCATTTTTGCCGTTGTCGCAATGATGTGTGACTGTGAGATAAAACACAAACCTTTATCTAAAAAACTACACTTATTATTTTATATTCCTTACATGTTCAAGCTCTGTGGCTTTTGCCCTTTCATTTTGTTCTCGATCAATTAAAGTGTTTCGCAATGTGCTCTTAACAAAAATTCTATAAGCAATTACAAATTTGAATATTGGTCACAACAACAAAATACAGTTAATAGTTTTACATTGATAGAAGAGTATTTTCGTTCATCCACAGATTATTCTATTGTGTAGAAATACAATTAGGTATAGCGATTTGCATTGATACATCACGTTCATTATACTTTTGTTGATTTCCTTCGATCCAAGAAAACATGCTTATCGCAAAATAGAAAGCAACCAAAATTAAACTGGTACAAATAAAAAAATACAGATAATAGTTTTACATTAATAGACGAATAATTAGGTTCAGACAACCTTACTTGTCTCTTATGCGAAAATTTTTCATGTGTGGTTTTCTAACTAAATATGGAGATCTGGTGATCCATGATCTTCAATGCTTCAAATCCACAACAGCGACATTACCTGTAGTATAGAACACGAAATAATAAAATAATCAAATGCATTTAATTTAAACATCAACATACCTTTACATTTTTGCCGTATCTTATGCGAACATTTTTTGTGTGTGGTTTTCTCACGTGATCCCTAGCGTCTTCAATGCTTCAAGTCCAGAACAGCGGTATCACCTGTATGTCTAGAACAAGAAATAATAAAATAATCAAATGTATTTAATTTAAACACCAACATACTTTTTCATGTTTGCGGGGTTTTAAGCCATAATTATACCGTAATTTCCGTCTTGAAGACACATCATAACACTGAGGCACAAGCACGGTTTTTATATTTTGACTCATATTTATTTTTCGCATCGATTAATATGGATTTTTAATATTCTCAAGTTATCGAAAAACACGTGATGCACGTAACCAGATATAAACATAGATAAAGACAAGCAGCAGTGGTCTCCTGCTCCAATGTCAATCATAGAAAAGTGCTGAATTGCCACCTCGGATATCACATCACTGATAAACCGATATTGACAAAATCTAAATTTTGTCTTGCTTAGAAAGACAGTATTCTAGTAACTAATAAATCTACAAT
>NW_026017941.1:0-1432 GCF_020466585.1 Dendroctonus ponderosae
AGCTGTAGATGAGGTTACGGAGTCTATAATTTGCTCATCGGTCAACATTTCTCTTGTAAGAATGCCATTATCAATGCTCACATATTCGAAGAAATTAGAAATCACTCAATTTGGTTTTAACTTGTTCTTCGACAACATTGGGACATCTTCGTCTGTGTCATACTCGTAGTCAGAGTCTTTATACGTTTCTAACCATTCGTTAAGTGGAATTTCATCGCCTGGTTCATAATCATTTTCTTTCCTTACAAATCCCCCATGCTTAAAGCAATTTGCAATGGTTTTTCGGCTAACTTTTTGCCAAGCTCTATGAATGAAATTGACTGCATCTAAGAGATTTATAGAAAATGTTTCATTTTTATCGATCGCCTTTAACGTTTTCATAAGAAGAATTTTTCACCGGCAGACTCCAACAATTTTTCCGCTACTGATATTATGCCTCTTCTTGAAACGCTCTTCCCAACTTTTAGAACAAGCAAACTCTTTGTTTTTGATTTTACTCCCCATTTCACTAGCATTTTCTTGCAAAACACTGCCACTTAAGGGAACGTGTTCTTGTCTTTTTTGAGTAAACCACTTAATAAGTCCCTTGTCAACCTTTTCATGTGCAGATAATTTTAACTTCCTTCATCCAACATTTGTTTTGTCATACGCTGATAAAATGTTTTCTCTGTTTTTCCATATTGTTGCAACAGTAGACTTTCCAAGTGCTAATTCCTTTCAAAGGTCACTCTGTTTTACTCCACTTTTTATTTTGTTAATAATCTCGTTTCATTTAGTGAAAAAGCTTTACGTTTTTATTTTTCCATTCTAAAACGATTTACATACATAACGCGGCAAAACATACGTTGGTCTTTATGGACGACATTTCAATTAAAGGAAAAAAGTTTTAAAAATTCGTTTTAACCGAAAGTTCACTTTACTAAAGCGGACTTTACTGTACTTCCAAAGGTATGTTTTTTCAAGTTGACTTCTAAAGTTGTTAACTAAAGCTTGGCTGTGTGGTTCTGGTACAGTGCCTGCTTCCCTAACAGCAATTAAATAATTTAGCTCCTCATCAATATCTGCAAGCAAAAGCAGACCTTCTTCACCTATATTTTTTGCCATATTATATAGAACTTCAGTTGCCGAAATAATGTGCATTGCGGTCTCCAGTTTTACTGAAGTTCTCAAGCCATACGCCAAAACGGGAAACCTTCTTTTCCAAACTCCAAAACATCTTTCTATCACGTTTCCTGTTCGGATATGGGACTTATTGTATAGCCTTTCGGCTCTTGTTGCAGGATTAACTAAAAGGGCTAACAAATAGGATCTAAGACCATAGCCACTGTAATAAAAAAAAACAAGAAAATATACTAAACGGTCCCTAATCGGGCGCTAATCAGCCAAAAAGTGCCGGTTAATATAATCGTTGTTTAGAATACACAAAACAGTG
>NW_026017942.1:0-1430 GCF_020466585.1 Dendroctonus ponderosae
TCATACTAATGTTTGGTTTGAAGTTGAATTGAGCAACAAATCACTACCTGTGATTTTTTTCACAGCGATTAATAAATACCAATAGCAATAAATAAAAATATAATCGAAAACGTGATTGAGACAAAAGTGATATTAACGAGCGACTTATATTTTCACTGCGACGCAGCTTGCAGCTGTAGCTTCAAACGCTACTATTGCGAGTTGCGTGTAGTGATCATATGTTGCACATGAGGCCCGGCGAAAGAACGAACCCAAATAAAATTATTTTGTTCGTTAAATCGTTAATGAAAGCTTGCATCGACGGGTTCCCTTGAGCCTGAATTTTATTGTTATTTTTTAGTATCCTTAAAATAATTTGTACTTTAAGTATAAAGTATTATTTGTTGTATACCTAAATTAGGTTATTTATTAAAAAAAAAATAATTTCAAATGTTTTAAAATTGTTTCTGCAAGTGAGGCACAATGGGCATCACCTTATAACGCTCCTATATCACGAAAACGGCAACAACAAGTGAAATCACATTCACAGTTATAACAGTGATTTTGAAATCACGCTTCAGCTCATCTCTAGTTTGAAGCATGGTTCACCCTTTCCAAAAACGATAAAACAAAGAGAATTGTGGTTAAACGGTAATCCGATACCGAACTGCTTTGCATCTGTCCTCGAAGCCCTTAATATTATGTTTGAAGTAAATTGAGTCTTAAATACTTAACATGATTTTGCGTGCGAAAACATTAAATTAGCAACCAAAGCTGTGAACCAAGTGTCACATAAATCAAGCAGCACTTAAAATGTAATCGATTCCGTGTTCTGATATTCTTATCTTTCCTGAGTCTCAGGCAAAGTGTGAAGTAAAAATTTTGATTAAAATTTAAGAAAAATTTAGAAAATTTAAACCTTAAATTTGTCTCTAGACAAAGTCCTTCAAGAAGGCAAACACCTAAAAGAACGTTGATTTTTACCAATCATGAGTTGGTGTAAATTTTAAATCTGATGATGGCGCTGTTGTCTCGCCGAAACGTAATGAAATAACGATTTTCAAAATTTTTACTTCACACTTTGAGACCCACAAAAGATAAGAATATCCTAATAAGTACACGCAGTCAGGAAAATAAATCAGAATTGCGTGCGTTCTTGTTGAAAATTACTTTAATGGAATTTCCACAAAATTTTGATAACTATTAATACAAAGTGTTAAAAAATAAGTTTCAAAATGACGTTGAGTAAACCATTCACACAACTAAGGCCCATTTTCATCAGAAACAAGCGAAACGCAGTTTGACGAAACTAAGTTTATTTAAACGCCGAAATTAAACGCGTTTAACGAGGGACCGTTTTCACCAGCGTTTCGGTACGTTTCACAAACTGCGTTTATTGAAACGCAGTTTAAGAAACTGGAAACACTGGCATCGTTGCAAAAGTGAGAAAT
>NW_026017943.1:0-1429 GCF_020466585.1 Dendroctonus ponderosae
GATTTACTTGGTGTCTGTCAAAGTGACACTAGTGCCACTACATACTTAAGTTTTGATTTCAATTAGTTAAAATGCCAAGGCATAATTTTTTAGTCCAGCAAAATTTTAGTGGACGCAGTGCCAAACTGCGTTACTTTGAATTGTATCCCAATAGGAGGCAACCGAATTTCAAGTTATTCGGAGACATCTACCGTCCATTAGGAGAAACTTTAGGACCAAAGTTAATCTTAGGACGTCCGAAAATTTCAACTCCAAATCAAGAGGAAGACGTTCCGGTTCCTGTTGGAGAAAATCCAGAAATACGCACAAGACGATTGAAAACTGCAACTGGCGAAAGCAAGTCTTCAGTTCATAGGATTTTTCAGCAAGAAAATCTCCATCCTTGCCATTTTACGCCGGTACAGAATTTATTAGAGGACGATTTTGCTAGAACCGTTAGTAATTACCTAAACCAACATTTTACAAATCGGTTGATAGGTCGTGGAAGTTCTTGGGCTTGGCCGGCGCGAAGTCCTGACTTTAAACTATTAGATTTGTGTTTGGGGTTATGTAAAATCATTAGTGTACGATCAAACGGTAGTCACCCGAAATGAGTTGATAAATGAAATTATGAATGCCGCCGAATAATTTCGAAATGAAAATATGTTTTTTTAATTTAGACGATTCTTCAATAAACGCATTTCAAAATGTATTGAAGTTAACGGGGGACATTTGAGCAATTGCTGTAGAAAATGAATGTTTTATTGTTAGTGATTAAGATAAAAAGATCCCACTGTTAAAGAATGATGTTTAGTAAATATTTTTTGACTTAGATACTTATTGTAGTTTATTTTTTGAAAATACTGCATTTTGCGGTGTAATCGCAAATATCTCGGAAATAGAGGCTTGTTTGAACATCGACTAATAATACCTTTTTTGTACCAAATTAATAGGCAATCAGATACAACCAACTTAGAAGTCAGAATACCGGGTGACCAAAAAGTTGAAACAATTTTTTTGCCCAGATATCGCCGTAAGTTTTTTTTTCTACAAGTTGATCAAAATCTGGCGACATATTTGGATTTCTTATGCCGACAAACCCCTGTATACCAAATTTCGTTAAAATATGCAACTCCGTTCAAAGTAGAATAACGAAAAACTTAAATTAAAATGTAACTGACGCCCTGTATGTCGGCAACCGTCAACCTTCAGGCTAAGGTAGGTTGTGTTAAATCATCATGTTTTCACCCCAGGAATTGTTTTGTGCCATTACTTTTGCGACACCCTGTATAAGCAAAAGAATGACAAAGAACAATTTAAAAAAGAAACGTAAGTTGAAGATGTAAAAAACGTAGCAGCAAACAGAATTAGAATGTAAATGGATGAAAAACAAGGATAAAATAGTCCACAATTCAAAAAACAATGACGAATTTTTCCCAAATACGCCCTA
>NW_026017944.1:0-35010 GCF_020466585.1 Dendroctonus ponderosae
GCATTTTCGTTTTGTATTCACTTTTTAACATAATTACAGTTTTATTACATTTATCTGCTGTTAGTATGCAAATGTTTGTGTTTTCATTTCATGTGTTTTTCAGTTTTTTAAAGTGTTGCAATCGTGATGTATTTTAGTGTGTGATATGATGAGGCTGTTGACGAACTGTGATTGTTTTTTAAATTAACGAATTTTTTTTTAACTATCTGTTATTTTAGAAAAACTGTTTATGGTGGAAAAATACACCGAAACGTATTTTAATTGATAAATAGAGACAATAAATGACTGAAACCCAGGAATTCATTTTGATTTATGTTTATCTTCATGCCAGATGATTCGCAAGCCGTGTGAACACCATTGAATAGTCGTTGAAGGCCCAGATCCGAGTCTGCGATCAAGATAGTATCGTCGGCGCGTCTGATGCTGTTGATGTTCACACCGCTAACCTTAATTCCGTCTGGAGAGTCCGCCAGAGCTCTGCCAAATATTAGTTCCGAATAAAGATTGAACAGCAGTGGTGACAAAACGCAACCCTGTCTGACTCCCCTGTGGATCTCGATCTGCTCAGACGTCGTTCCCTCAATTTTGATTCTGGCGTTCTGATCCCAGTACAAATTCTGCAACAGTGTGGTGTCCTCGTCCAGACCCATGTCTCGAAGACAGTCCATGAACAAGTCTAAGACACTGAAATTTCCTGGACGGTTGTAACACAGTCATTTTCAACCAGCATTTGTCGCGTGAAAACGTATGAGTTTTGTGTACTTAAATAGATTATAAATGTCTAAACCCATATCAGAATAGAAATTTGATATCGAAGCGAGAAACAAATGGGCGAAGGCAATTGGATTTACCACAATCTAATATAAATTTCATTCAAGTATATGAATTTAGCACGTGGCTAAATTAAATTGAACTAACAAATTGCGTCACATCAAAACTTCCAACTAACCGGTATATTTTGCATAATTTGGCCATAATATTAACCATTCCAATTAACCAAACAGCAACTACTTGAAAGCCCAAATTCGAGCGAACCATGGTCGACATGTCACGTCTTTCAGATTTGCTGAGCGGAAAAAAAATGAAATAAATTACCAGCGTGACAGGTCACACAAAATACATTAAGGTATACGCAATGTTTACACGTAAAGACCGCCTTATAATTGCGAGGATTCGCAATAAAATATTGTTTTATCGTATATAAATACCTAGGAATATGTTCTTGCAGTGGGTGTCAGGTGCTTCACATGGGGTCAGAGACCTAGGCCCAGTGTACTCTGTTGGGATGCGATGGACAGTTTTCGAAACGTACCATCTAGAAACCATAAGTAACCAATATTAGAAGCGCATCCACTGGTTTGAAGCGCTTAACTGATAAAACAGCTCAGAATATCAAAACTCAACTTGTTCAAGCCCAAACTTCTCTGAACCAAGCTTGAAACCCCGTGATCTACAGACCGTCGGAATATTCGTTCCCCATATCGAAAAGCTTGATGAAATCTTCACTGAAACCATTGCAGTTCAAAAACTCCTTTCCGTGTGGTGAATCTTCAGCCTATCTGGTAAGGCACGCACAATAATATGCTCAAGTGTCATCTCTCATAGGCTTGTAATTTAACTACTTCCTAATAACAATAAATTAAGCGTTTTTCTCCAGTTTCTGTGTCACCAAAATTACTTTTCCTATCTTTATAGACACACTGTAGTATTTGGGTTGTAAGGGGCTGACCTGCGACCTAGGAGACTCTTGGGAATTTATGGAAATGGAGGAATGGTGACTTTGTTGGGCCATACATTGTCAATGTGTGTTTAAAGGTTGTGATTCGTATGATTGAAATTTTTTCCCTACTTGATACTGGGCAGTCACGGTGGTCTAACCATCTGTTACCTTTTAACTGATCGATTTTATAGAATTTTGCAAAGTTTGTGGATAGGTTTGGAAAAAATAGTGAGCATATTAAAGAAGTGTACTTTGTATTTGATGCATTGGAAAGTGGCTAGTTTTAATCAAAGACACAATCAACAATTCAAGTTCCAAATACTTGCGCAAGATTTCTTCGCTTAACATTCACCTAAGTGGGTTTTCCATTTATTTTATGCGGTGAATATTTTGGAGTTTTGAATTTGTCTCTGTTGTTTAAATTTTATCGTCACCCACTATTCCCTACAGTTCATTCTTCAACTGATTTTCTCATTCTTGAGTAAAAAATTCTTCCAATATTTTACAAATCTTCAGAAAGAAAAGCAAGAAATTCAGGAGATCGGATTTTAAGAACCGTCGGCGTTGGCGAAATTCAACGGCCAATTTTTAAAGAATGCTTTAATGACTCCATTCTCTTCTCAATTTCCAGTGGAGATTTTAAACGATTTCATTGGAAGTCTGAGTAATTTTTCGATTTGAATCTAAACTTGATCTTAGTCCTTATTTCTAAATGTTGTATTACTCTTTTTCATTTTTCTCTCAACGTCCGTCAGCTTTATACAACTTTATTTATTGATTATTTGCTTTGCTTTGATTAGACCGATTTTAGTCAAAGCTTTTGGCCGAAACGACTAAAGAGTCAAAGAACTCTAGTCGAGCATTGATTTCCATTGGTAACATGAATCTGATGGTTTCACAAATCTCTTAAAAAATAAATCTGGGAAAGTTTGAAAACGGCATGTTATTTAAAACTGAAATAGAAAAAAAATTTATTACAGATTCTGTTTTGAGGTAGATTTGCAATTGTCGAGTTCTCCATTCACATGTACGTGTCTTTTTCCATTGGCCTAATAATTCTTCATTACTAACTATGGTTACTTCATCCTTCAAATTATCCTGCCTTTTACTTAAAATGTTTTTAGTGCTAGGTTCTTTCATGATTTCGTTTTTGCATTCCGTGTCAATTCTTGTACATCACTTTTGCTCAATATGGAATATTTTGTTTCCTGTTTCGGTTGATCTGTTGTTTCAATATCATCCAATACCATCTTCATTGAATGTATTACTTAATTCATTCGTGTTCTGTCTACGAATTGTACGTCAAAATATTCATTTTCTAATTTTTCAGTGTCCTTAATCATTAAATGTTTGTCTGCCTTTTGTATGCAAATTCGCTCCTGTATTTATCTATTGTACTGAACTCTTTCTTTATTTGATTGCTCTAATGGTTCTTCACTTATTAATATGTGTACTTCATCCATGCACTTAAAATTAATTAATTTGCATTTGCTTAAATGTATTCTCTTGTTTATCTGTCAATTCATTTACATAACTTTTCGTCAAAGTGATGCAGAATGGAAATTTCTCTTATTCTCTTCTTGTTCTGTTTCTAAATTTTGCCCCAGAACACTTTTGTATTCTTCAGTGCCTTTCAATAAGTCTTTTAAATTTTTATCATTCTGTTCGCCTTGCGTTTTGCTGTTAAATCCTTCCTTTGCTTCTAATGTTCTCCACTTATAAAATCTACTTCACCCCTGCACTCATCCAGACTTTTACTTATTTTTTTTTAATTTCCTTTAGCTATAAAGATTTCGTTTGTTGAATTCGTATTAACCCATTTAAATCATTTTTGGTCAATGTGGTGGTGATTCCTGTTTCGCTCGATCCGTTGTCTCACTAGCATCTTCAGTTAAGTGATTGCTTATTCCCTTCTTCTACTGTTCTACAAATTCTACGTCGGAATATTTATTTTCTCATTCTTTGGTGTCCTTATCCATTAAATGTTCGCCATTATGTTTGTCTCATTTTTTGTGCAAATTCCTTCCTTTATTTCAATTCAATCTCAACGGACTTTTTTACTGAAACTGGTCCATATCCATCATGTGTCTCAGTTCTCCATTTCACTTTCTTCGACGGTTTTATTCATTCTCATCAGAAGATATTTTTGTTTAGTTGATTTGTTCCATTGTTTCCAATTTACGTTTTAAGCAATTTTTCATTCCGTACAGATTATTGAGACGCTGTTGAACAACTTGATTACCTTCAGCGCTACCGTGAAAAAAACGTTTCATTTTCTCTTCAGATTTATCTGTTTCTACTCTTAAATGCTTATTCTCCACAATTGCGTCAATTTTATCCTCTTTTATTGTAATGCCTATTTCGATTGAAAATTAGTTCCATAAAGTTTAACAATTTGCTCTTGTTCAGCATCTCAGTTAGAAGAGTTTTCTCCAAATCTGCTCTTCACTGGTTATGGTAATTAATCAATAACTTACCAATAGTCAATATAAAAATTTTTCTTGACAAAAACCATTCTTCATTTCAGACAAAGTCATAAAACAAAAAGCAAAAATCAGCCGGTTTTGGAGCAAACGTCGATTTCTTTTCATCTTAAATTTTTTCTGAGGGAATACGATTCTGAATTGATATAAAAAAATTGTAAATTTGATTTTAAAAAAGGAAGAGAGCTTTGCATCATTCTGTTGCCCAATGCAGGTGTAAAGCTATAAAAACCATCATTTTCTTTAATTAAAGCAATTCAAATTAATTCCAGCCAATTTTTGCTTCCGAATCAAGTCCAAACCGAAAAAATCCCATTCTGAAACCAAATGGATGTTCGCTCTAATGTCGAGATTCGACGGTTCCATCCACCTAAATTAGGCCCAACACACACTGAAAAAGAGGCCGACAAAGAACCGAAATTTTTCGAGGTGCATTCTAATCGTAAGTTACGATGCTCCATATTGGTCAACAGCCTTTTGGGCTTTGGAAGTGATACCGAACTAATTCCTTTTCTGTATTGAGCTCATTGTGGCATGTGTTTGGAAATAATGCTGTCGTAAAGAGTGGGCTTTAACGGGATTTTTGATTATTTTCTATCAGAATGTTGTGTCGGAAAGTTTAGTTGAAGCCATTTGGAATGGGACAGTGAAATATGCACGGGAAGAGTAACATGCGTTTGGACACTTTTCGGTTGCTTTCCAACTGTACAGTTCCAGTTAGTTAATTCTCAACGCAATAATTTACTGTTTATTTTCAATCTAACGATATACAAACAGCACAAATAAAAATGTTAGGTAAAGTGACAGTTTTAGGCCAAAAAACCAAGTCATTTTATGCAGTTGAGTATAACGAGTAGTTCACCCCAACAACAAACACCTGCTTGATGCTATCGCAACACACCCGCATATAAATTAGATGGCTTATACAAGTCTGGCTCAATGATTTCTACAAATTATCCGCTATCTCGCTGAGCAATCGTTTGAAAAGTGCCACCTAAATCCACAATTCTTTATGATTTTTCAGATGTGTTCGGAATCTGTAGCATAAAAACCGTTTGAATTATGGTTCCACTTATTCGGAGGTTTTGGGTGCAGACCATTGTTTCCCATGCGGGGGGTGTGAGAACTGGTTGAAATCCGACCTGATCTTTTCATCAATAATGTCTTGGCTTTTTTGACTTTTCTATAGTGGATGATAATGTTATGTGGGTTCTTTTGTGCGGCCCAACAGATGCAGGGTGATAAAAAGCACAGTTTGGTTTGTGTTGCGTTGACCTGCAAATAGGAGCAGATCAAATTTTTACAGTTCTGCTTTAACACAACTGGTAGATTTTTAACGGTAAACTTTTGTCCGATATGTAAGAACTATTTTCCTTGAGAACTATCCCTTGTCGCTTGCTTCAAAGGATTCTTCTGAACTTAAAAGTATACATGTTTTGAGTCATCCGTTGAATGAACAAGTAAATATGCAAAAACCATTGATCTCTATTTAAGAAATAGAGTAACAAGTCAACAAGTAAATAGCAAAATAAGATAGAATCTCAGTCTGCTTCACTTAAATCAGTAGTTCTGAAGTGCTAATCAACTGCGATTTTTAACTGAATGCATTTATGTTTTTACACTTGGTTTGCACACCTTTTCAAAATTTCAATTCCAGTTTGCTCGAACATCACACAATTTTAAACTTTATTGAGACTTTATTTTACTTGAAACGATCTCCATTTACTTTGGTAGTCATTTGCTCATTCAACCTTTCTATTTGGCGTTCAACATATTCTGAAGATATTCTTATTTTTCGGCAGTTCGTTTGCTTATTGAAGCTTCAGCAGTTAACTTTTTCTGGGCCACTTCAGAAAATAGTCCAAACTGTTTAAATTCTTTAATGCGCAAATTTCCTGTCTTTTTTTGCCCTTTATACATTTTTCATTGCTTGGTTTCCGGACCTTCACTTTAAAAGCAAATAATGACCTTCTGCCAAACATATTCAATTAATATTATTACTTGACTCATTTATTCCGATATTAAAATTTTATATTTGTTACTGTTTTACTTTACTGTTATATTTGTGGATTTTTGTTTGGATGGTTGAATTTTAGCAAAATCAATGTTTCCCTTTTGCTCTGGTAGATTTTCCCAATATTTTTGTTTGTGCTCTTGTTTCAAATTCGTTTTCATTTAATGTACGATTCATTACAATCTTGCAATGTTAAAACACGAATTCAAAAGAAACGCATCTTTCAATACATTAATTTTTGTTTCACATATATTTTCAACATTTTGAACTTACTTTTAGTATGCAGTTTTAAAATATTTTGGCTTTCTTAATAACATCATTAGGAACAGTAGGTTCATTGTCTAACTGCCTATTAATTCTGAATTGATTCTGGATTTAATTAGGTAAATTCAAACTGTGTTAATTTGTTTCGCTCCAGTTTACCGTGATATTCATGAACTTTTTTCTTGATTTTCAGCATTGCTTTTGTTGATTTTTTGTCATTTTTGGTCCTCACAGTTTTCAAGGCATAACCTCAATGGGTTTCTTCACTGCATTGTTTGAATATTACCTTTTATGTGCTAATTATTTTACCCTTGTATTACTCTTAATTATTATCGCAAAGCTCAGTAGTTTCATTTTCTATTGAGCATTTCATTCGTAAGTTGAACTTTCAAACATTCCCTTCATTTCAGTCTTTTCACACCCTTCAGTTTATATTTTTATTTAGTTTATGATCTCTTAGCTACCATTGCATCTTGCATCTGTATGTACTGTTAGGACTGTAGGATATTTTTTCTCTAAAAAATTGTTTGTTTGTTTTTGTTTTTTATTCTCACTTAGTCTCAGACTTTTGCTCGTCCAGTTCATTGTATATTCCTGATGGTCTGTTTGTTTATTGTCACAATTTTCTATGGTTTGTTTCACCATTTAAAAAGTTTGAACATCTTAACTTCAGAACCTTTCCTGGAAGAATTTCGAGTCGAAATCAGTTGAAATCTTCCAAATTTCTTAATTGCTAATTTTATTTAACTTGTATATTTCGATATGCATATTTTTATTGCTTGACTGTATCAAGTTAGTTTGCTGATTCTGCATATAATTTGTTTAAAAGTTCTTGTGGATCAAACCTTCGATTCCCAGTTTTCTCAACAAAAATATATCAAAAACGTAGTTGATTCAATTCATTCTGCATTGAATGCACGTGGCTTCTTTTTGCTCATAGTGAGTGTTGTTGCAAAAATTGTCAGCATCTGAATTATTTTTCATCACGATTAGTTGCTTTTGCCCAAATTTATTTTTCTCTCTTGTTCTTGCTGATTTTTTTAAGTTTTGTTTGTTCTCTAGTTATATTCATCTGCATCAGAGGTTAGACAAATTTGGCTCTGGAAATGTTAATAATAACCATCTTGAGAAAGAAATCTCTCCATTATTTTGCTTACTTTCTTCATCAGTTAAACGTTTGCCATTTCTGCTCTCTTTACTTCATTCACGGAATTTTCTCATTCCTCTGTTTTCCTCCACTGTTATAAACTGGAATGACAATGTTTCTCCTGAACGTGTGTCTTCATCGGTGATATTTCCAACAATTTATTGTAATCGCAACATCTAACAGAACTTGAAAAGCCAAGTTGAGGATTCTAGCTAGACATTGAAATCGTAAAGGTCTACAGATTTTGCAGAACATTAGGAAATTTCAACAATTATAATTTTTAAATAGCTGTGCAAAACTTGAAGTTAGAGATAAAATCAATTAGGAGCAGTGTAAGAATAATTATAAAAGATGAAAACAAACATTAATTACAAGGGTTGAACAAAAGACGGAAGAAAGAAGCCCAAAACAAGTAGAGGGTTAATGGACTTGAACTGCAGGAGTTTCACTGATGATTTTTTGTCGTTAGCAAGCTACGAATTTATTATTGACTGTTTTGGCGGAAAGTTTTCATAATGAAAGCAAGAGGAGTACATCGAACTTCGGAATTTGTCTCAAAATATACAGAAAAAGAGTTAGGGTGAAAAAAAAACGTGTAGGCTGTTGTTCTGCACACTTCAATTGTACTTCGCAAAGTTCATCTACACCAAGAATTGGTGAATAACTGGCAAGAAAAAAGTTGCAATCATTTTCCAAAAGCTATCACTAGAAGAAACTTATCCTGTCATTATTAGCCAATTAAAACAGAATATCTAGATTCAAGTGAACTGTAGCTTACAACCCAGCCAGTAGACAAAAAGCTAAAAAACGGCTAAATATGATACAAAGCCTGAAGAAACTATTTGTCACGGTGAAAAAAAAATGCACAACGATGCCCTACCGTACATGATTAATTAACATTGGTCCTTCGGGTTGGATTATGTAACAAAGTCAGCAGGGCGAATCGTTTGTACTTTAAAAGAGGGTTAAGTGCGATATGTGACCCCGCCGAAACCGTTTCAAGAAAAGAAGCCCGACGAATGAAAATAATAGGATTTACTGTTTGTTTACCGGTGAATGTCATTTATAAGGATCAAGGTGATTGGTATTGTGGACGGTGTATTGGGCGTAAATGATGGTTTTTTGACGTGTCACACGTTGCAAGAATTGTCTGTTATTGTCTGATATTGCATGAGAACGTATAATTTCGCCTTTTGTTCACCTGAGGTCTATTCGGAGCAGGCGGCAATAAAGCAGATTTTTTTCCATGTAACAACTATTCCCATATATGTACGTACAAAGAGAAAAAATCCATCGATTGCAATGTATCACGACCTTAGCGATCATCGAATGGGTGCTACATTATTTTAACCTTTTCCAAGGCATACACAACCAGAAAAAGACAGTGATGAACACAAGAATAAGGACGACTTGAAGTTAACATTAACAACCGTGTCATCTCAAAATTGATCTGTAATGCTTTGGGGCACGGAAAACATAGTGCTGTACTAGATACGAACAGTTGGACTCGATATGAATTGGAATTAGCAGTTTTCACAAGGGTTTCAGTTGCATTTAAGTGTGTAGGTGATAGAGCTGAGGTCTCTCGCTCGCGTTCAAGCGAAAGATCAAAGCTTCAGCATTTATTTTGATGATTTTTCTATTTAAACTCTTGGAAGCTTTTATATTTCCATTTGACTGTAAATATGATTATTTAATTTGCATCGTGTCTGTTGTTTTTTATTCATTGCACAATTTTTTAAATAATATTCACAACATTTTCTTTTTATTATCAGCTGATCTGCATACAATTTTTTATTTTATATTTCTGCTGACTAAACTGGAAAATGGATGGGTGTGTGAAGTTCTGACGTGTTTACGAGACTAATAATAATAATCCACGTCTTTAAAGGGGCTTTGCTACAAGACCACCCATATGAGAATGAAGCAAAGTGCGCCTCCACTGTAGCTCTCCAAAAATATGCAAGTTTTTTTAAACCGGATCATCAGCGGAGCATGCTGAAACTTGAACGTTTTACAAAATAAAGCAGATACCTCTTATTTCTCGGATGTAGAAATCCTGATAATTTTATGAAAATGGCGCACAATTCTGAATTTTTCCGGCTGGACAAACAATGCTCTATAAATATATACCTGCTCTGTTTAGAAAACTGGTCTGATTCTGAGGCAAATAGAAACTTGACACTTTCACAAAGCATTGTACACCTTTGAGTCCCAAAACCCTGCAGTTTTCCTGGAAATCGTACAAAATATGGATTTTTCCTACGGAGTAAACTTTGGGTAAAGCATAAAAGTTTGCATATAAATGCACGCTCTGCTTAAAAAATGTATATACGTTCCTAAACCAAGTCACAGTAGTAAATTCGTGGATGCTTATTTGAAGCAAGTAGAAATTTGAAAGTTTTGCAAAATATAGTTAATGCCCTGATCCAAAAGTCCTGGAATTTCCATCAAAATCGCCTAAAATTCTGCTTTTTACCGCTGGTTAAACGATAATATAAAAATAAATGAGCGCACTGTTTACAAAATGTGTAGGTGTGAATTTGAAGCAAATAAAAACTTCAGATTTTCAGAAGGGCATTGTACACCCTTGAATCTCAAACTGTAGGAATCTTCGTCAAGATCTCACAATATCCGAAACTTTTCTGCGGAGTAAACGCTGAGTTAATGAACGTTTTCGTGCGCACTCGCCTTTAAAAAATCGTAGGTGCTAATCTACGGCAAGGAGAAACTTGAAAATTCCACAACAAATAGCAAATTCCTGAGTGCAACTTTTTGCAGGGCAGAGGATGGTCCAGAAATATATACGCTCTCTGCTTAAAAAAATTCATCATTGCTAATCAAGAGAAAATTTCATTTTCAGATTTCATCGATAATGCAAGAAAGTTCTACTTTTTCCTGCTGGCTAATAGCTGGATAAACGTTAGCGTTTCTTTAAACTCCTGGAACTTTCATGCGAATCTCTTGGAATCTCGATTTTTAACTACTGAATAGACGATAGTCTAAAAATCAATACGCGCTCTGTTGAAAAAAATTGTCAGTGCAAATGTAGAGCAAGTAAACACTGAAGAGTTTCACGAAGCATTACAAATCTTTCCTTCTCACTACTCTGCAAGTTTTATGGAAATCTCACGAAAAGTTATTTTTTCCTGCAGGGTCAAATTTGGGCTTCAACGAATTTAGCAGATACTTCAGCTTAAAACTCTTAAATATTTTTGGGCAATCGCCGGAAATCCTAATTTCGTACTGCTGGGTAAACCATAGTCCAATAATAAATACGAGCTGTGTTTAAAAACGGTGTCAGTATTAAACTAAAACAAGTAGAAACTTGCCTTGCAAATTGTTTTATAAAAATCACAAAAATTCTTGATTTTTGGGCAACCGAAAACTTGAATATCTTACAAGAGAAAGTATATAGTTTAGTCCAAAACCCTTGAAAATCTAGTAGAAGTCTCTAGTACCTACTCCTGATTTTTGCTGCTGTGAAAAAACTGATCAAACAAAATCTAGATTTTTTCTTGCGGGACAAGCACTGGGTAAAAATGAACGTCTTCACATAAATACGCTATCTGTCGCTGAATAAATCTATAGCTGCTAAACTATAGCAAGTAGAAACTTGAAAATTCGACAACAAATAGCAAATTATCGCTGGGTAAAGGATGGTCTAGAAACAAATACGATCTTTTCTTAACAAAAAATGTCTTAAAAGAATCATCAGAGCTAATCTAGACAAAATGGAAACTTAGGACTTAATCAAAGTATTGTGTCTACCTACAGCAAACAGGTTAAAATCCTGCGTCTGAAATTCTGAAAATTTCATGGATATTGCAAGAAAGTTATTTTTTTTCATACGTGGTAACAGCAGGATAAACTTTAACGTTTCTTTACAAATGTGCGCAGCAATTAGAATTGCTGAAGCAAGTAGAAACTTGAAAGCTTTGCACATAACAAATTTCTTGAGCCAAACCTCCTGGAATTTTCATGCGAATCTCCTGGAATCCTGATTTTTAACTACTGAGTAAACGATAGTCTAAAAATCAATCACGCGCTCTGACGAAAAAAAATCGTCAGTGCAAATTTAGCGCAAGTAAATACTTAAAGAGTTTCGCAAAGCGTTACAAACTAATCATGTTCCAAACTCTGCTATTTTTATGGAAATCTGAAAAAAAATCATTTTTTACTGTTGGGCCAAATTTGGGCTAAACACAAACGTGTACTCATTGCTTGCTCATGCTCATGCATCAATAATGGGGAGCAATCGGAAAATTTTTTATTTATAAAGTTTTATAAGATAAAGTACTTCAAAACTCTTGAAAATCTAATAGAAATATCCTGATCTTTTTGCTGTTGGGTAAACGATAGTATAAGAAATCGGCAATAATAATCTAGAGCAAATAGAAATTTGAAGGTTTCACAGAGCACTGTAGACGATTTCGTTTCAAAACTTTGAGATTTTTTGCTTAATTTTTCATTTACGCGAAACAAAACCTTTCGATCGAGTAGCTCTGATCGAAAAAGTACACGATGTTATAACATCATGTACGAGCATTCTGAATAATCTGGACCTTTAATCGTCTGTTTATCTGCAGCCATTAGACAGATATTCAGTTTTATGTTACCGGTCACGTTTTCCTCACGAAATTTATTAAACTTCTTTTATTCTGAAAAAAACTGCACAACCAAAATTTACGCATGCAACTCCATAAAGGAACAAAAGAAAAAACAAGATCTTTAGACCAAAAAAAACCTTATCCTTAAGGAAACAAAGACTTTAACAACTTCACTGTCAGAGCACAGAGAGTACAAAATTAACAAAACTATCACGATTACCATTTGCAAAGAAATATTTCTCGTACAGCTTTTTTGCCAGAAATTTGCTTGCAAACATAAAAAAAGTAAATTTTGTGGCAACATGCTTGCAAACATAAAAAAAGTAAATAAACTGGAATATCTCTCGAATGGCTCAGTATAAACGGACGACTAAATTATTCAGAAAACATGAGGCTATAACAACGTATAAATTGGTTCCCTCTATATTGCGCCCCAAAAGATTTAAACTTTGATCAGAAAAACATGGCTATTTAAACCTCTACAATATGTTTATTGTATTTTTATGCTTATCATTTATTTAATTTTTTTTTACGTAGAGAGCCATTATTGGACAAAGAATTTATTTAAATCGAATCGCCGACTGAGATTGATTCGCCCTCAAAAGTTAGGAAATATTTAAGCTGTCTTAAATTTGCAGCGCAATTTCGTTATTTTCTGTGCTGATTGGAATTTATTCTGATCGGTGATTTATTAAAGACTGTCCTATTTTTCGCTAAACAACTTGTAACAATCTTCGATAATGCAACGAGATTTTGTAAAATTAAAATAAATTGGTTTTGAGACGCATTTAAAAAATTTCGGGATGTGATACCTTTGAAATTTTGTGATACTTTGACTTCATGATATCGTTCAGCTACCACTGGCTCACATTCCTTCCACTTTGCTTCGTTTTTCCGACTAAATCCTGGCTTTTATTGGTACGTTGCTTTTATTGATATTAACAGCTCTTTAATTTTTACTGCACTTCACCCTTCTGCAAATTTGCTGATCTTCTCTTATAATCGGAAGATTTTTAAACTGGTGTTGAATGAACAAAAACTTTGTAGTGTTATAGGAGCTTTATTTTTAAATTTTTCTGATTTTCATAAAAAGAACCTCGAAGAAATGTTCTCCGTCAGGTTCCCAGAGAAGGTCTGCAAAGCAGCTTGAGAAATACGCCCGAACAAGACAATTTCCAAGATGGATATCTTCATTTAACAATAACCGCATTGCACGAAAATAAAGTCCTTAAACAAACTAATATACCAGTCGCCGTTTGACAAGTGGCACAATTTGTCGCAAATAATGCCGGAATATTTATGCCTGAGATTAGCGAGAACCTGCCGCCTATTTATCGTACGCCATGCGTGTTTTCTTTGCTGAATATGGTACTTGGGGATACAAATGGCTTGAATTATGCCTGAATTATATCTTCAATTAGAGGTGGTTTTATTAATGGTTTCGCTACGCGCTGCCTCAACAGTCAAGGATCCTTATTAATTTTCTGCGTTTATTGGTGGCCGTTTGTGTGGCTCCATTGAGGATATATGGGCTGTTTGGACAGTTTACCCTTTCCCCAGTCGACTGTTCATTCAAACCAAATAAGCACCGCTTATAATTTCCACGTCTTCCATTTGACGCAAAAACAAGACAGACCGATGAAGAAGAACTATTTAACTCGGTCTGTGTCTTCGCTTATCGATGGTGGCGATCGATATACTGGCCGGGATTTTTTGCCATTTGGAGTTGTTAAAAGTAGCAGCTTTAGAGGCAGTCATCCGTGGCATCCTTTAACACTTCCAATAATTTAAGCCGAACTGATTTTTAAAAAACTAAACAAGCTCCAAACTTCCACGAACAACATTCCGGGATGCTTCTTGAATTTTTATGCCATCAACGCCGCTTTCTATTGGCATTCCGCATTAGAGCAGTGGTGTATTTTAAGCCACTGATCACTTTGTGCTTTTGATATTGTAATTGTCTTCGTCTGCGACTAGACTAGGTCACAAAATGCCACTCTAAATCCAACAAATCAAATCGAAAACTCCGACCGATAAAAAGGCGGTTTCACTTATGAATCCACTCCATTCTTCGACGTGTGAATCTTCGACCCAGAGACGTCTGCTTGTTAAATAGGATGATATGCAACCACCAGGTGATTAATCGAGCTGCGGTCGAACTTACAGATAGTCCTTAATGGTTCATCTTTTTATCCCCGGGTGGAAATTTCGACTTCTTTGACTGCCAAAATGAATCAACGACACTCCGAAAAAATCCTGAATGGGATCGCTAAAGATTATTAATGATCTGGAGCGCTCGCAGTGACATCGGATGTTCCAAAAACCTATTTAGGATTTTTAGGGGCGACGTTTTTTCCTTGTTTGGAATCCAACAGCATTAAAAGGTGCTTTAGTTTATTTAAATGACTTTGGATTTTTTCGAAGTTATTTTCTGTTTAAGCTTGCCTGCTAGAGGAAAGGGTGGGCCAGAAGTCATGAAGAATGATTTCTGTAACGATTTTTCTGAAACTAATGAAGATTGTAATCGTCAAGGATTTATGGAGTTGTCCTGAGWGAAAAGGGAAAATGCAGAACTTAATTGAATAAAGTTGGTTGAATGATCCGAATCGGTTGGATCTGGAAGACGTCCTAGTTGTTACTCAAAAGAGGTGAAATGTAAATAACGACTCGGGAGCATAATGTTTTGTAAGAGTTCATATAACCATTCTTCAGAAGCTAGTTGATTTTCTTTACATATTTTGCTATCTGGGAATCGCCACACTGTTCAAGAAAAATTAATAAGTTTTGTGATAAATATGTTCCGATTTTCTAAGAATCCAGAAAAGTTAAAAATAGCTAGTCATAAACCTGGGGTTTTTACAAACGAATTTGTGCTGGAATTAAGAAAACCAATCAAAGCATTAATATATTTCCTCACATGAAAATTTGCTTTTAAATATCTAGATTCCTCTTCAAGCATCTTTGCAGCTCTTAAAGTTGATTAAAAAATGCTGTCGACGCAGATGTTTTTACTACAACTAAATCAAATTGAATTTTGCCAAATTTAACTTTGAACATCAATTCTTGGACCAAACATTGATTAATTTTAAAGTAATAATTGCTGACAAAGTCGGAATTGAATCTTCAATTCTGCCCGTTTATAGCTGTTCCACATGAAAGACTTTGAAATTTGACTTTTGATGCATTTAAATGCACTGAATTACTATCTGGCAAGAAATTTGGCCACGAACATCTCAAGCTCGTTTATTCACTAATTGAAAAATACGATTGGGAAATTAAATGCTCAAACGTGCAGACAAATGTGTTAATTCAAATTGACTCACACTGATTCCCTGGGTGGAAAATTTCAGTTTTTTGTTCAGAGCGCAATCAATCAAACAGTTGTGGTTACCACAACGGTTCAGTTGCTCCAAATATTTCACCGATAGCTTGTTAAGCACACAACTTTTTCTTTTCGGACCATCAACTATTAATCATCCCGTATTGATCGGTTGTTAACTAGTTCAAAAACTTAACGCGAACCTAAACAGATGGCTGACAACTTTATTAACCGCCGAAGACCTCGTTATAATATTACTGAAGAGAATAGTGGTTTTCAAATGGGAATTTCGTTTGATTGAATTGGGAAAACGATTGTCTAGTGTCTTCAAAGCACAAGCTTTCCGTGCAGCTTTTCAGACGCATTTATTAGTGTCAATGGTTAAGTACCGGGCATTCTTCACGTCACCCTATTTAGACGCTACTCCAGTTACCTATTAATATTATATTTGCCGATCTAGTTTTTTCGGATCTCCAAGCACAAAGGAGCTTCTTTAAGATAATTAATAACCTATCAAACCCGTTCTTTGGGTTCGTTTTCGGCACATTCTAACCGATCGGCAACGAGGCAAACCCATAAATAAGACGGCGAGACTGCTGCCGGCCCTACAGAGACACATGAGGGGTCAAAAGGGAAGTAAAATGTGGGAAAATAATTGACAAAAATATAAGTTCATATCCATTGAAGGCTAAAGTGGTACAATATGTCAGTGTCGTCGCTATATTGAATAAATGGTCTGTAAGGTTACCCGATACTTTAGGAACAAAACAAACAAAATGCAAATAGACGGAACGCTAACGGTATACCTGAGATGGTATACAAGGTGTGCCAGTTACGCTAATGGAGAACGGGAGATTCGAGTGCCAAATGCTGAAAGAAGGAATGATCTCACAAAAACATGTTTTTTTGGGGACATGCCACACCTACAACAGCTGTAATTATGATCATGATCCACTTAAAACAGTAGCAAGTTGATTACTTCACAAGTGCTTTTGTTAACTGGAATTGGCTTCTTTTTCATTTTCAATGTAAGCTAAGCGATTTATTGAAAATTGTTCCGCTCATTCCACAGTTTCGTTGACCTCCCTCTTTCAACTCTGTTCATCCGCAGCTCCTTTACAGATTTTTGAATTTTATTAGTTCCTTATTTTTTTTATCAAGCTTTAGTCCAATAAACTCTATGTGTTGTAAAGGCGAATAAAGAATAATTTTTCTCTCGGCTGTATTGTGAGACCCATGTTTTCATGGAGAAAAGGTTGCAGATATTGCTGATATTTTAAAGTTGTCTGTTTGAATTTTGCACACCCTATATGGAGCAGATTCTGTCTCAATTTTTATTCATTAGAGAGGGCAATTAAGAATAACTAATTGATGGCGTTTCACATCTTTTAAAGATCTGCAATTAAAAATATTGACAAATTAAACGCAGAAACCGATAAAAGTAGGGACACTATTAATGACAAAACCAAAGAGAAAATATTATACCAGCGAATGAATAAACTTTATGTAGAAGAAGGCGAAGACGAGACCTGCAGGCTCTTTAATAATATGGAACTCAATTACCGTCAATTAATTTTTATTTTGTTAGTGTCTTCAACTATCAGTGTTGGTGTGATCTTTGTTCCACTTTAAAAGTATATTCTTAGCCAGAGCTTCTTCTTCTTCTCAGTACTCCTCAGTAAGTACAAAATTTTCTTTAAGTGAAAAATAAACATTAATTTTTTCTCACTATAAACTTTTCGTCAATCATTGATAAAATGAAAATGTTTGCCAAAACATTCTGAAATGTTTTGAGCAACAAACAGTTGAGTAATTGTTGCGGTTCGGACAGCTAAATCATATAAGACTGATAATGGTTGAAGAATTTCTAAGTTTTATGGACAGAAGTGTTGATTTAGAAGGAACAAATGTCGAAAATGATTGAAAATAGTCGCTCCTGCTAGAGCAAGTGTGTATAACACTCTGAGAATATTTTTTTTTGGTGCGCTTATAGGGTTTTTAAAACTTTTTTAGCCCAATGATCTACTTAAACCTAAACTACCAACTTACAAGTTTCAATTTTTCAACTACCATCAGACTTCCAGAAAAACACATCAGGTTTCTTAATTATGTGCTCAAAAATTGTTTTTTTTTAATGTAAAGTTAAAGGTGATATGGAAACTGCTATCTGCTGTAAACGCAAATATTTGCGATTGCCGAAAAATTCCGTTTTGCCTTTTAAAGTTTATGAACCAGAATGGGTTTTTAGCTACTGATAAAGATCTTAGTTACGCAAGATATTTTAAAAAATTTACGGAAAAATATCTATTACTAACAGCACTGTTGGAAGGAAGGAGAAAACCCACATATTTTTAGTCGAGCTTGTGACTGGCCTCATATTGTAAGACACTCTGTATATAACAGATTTTTCGACGATTGCGAGCAGAGCGAAAAGAGCAATAAGTACATAGAAGGCAGGAAAATGTTCACATTGTAGAATACAAAGTTGCTATTAAACAATTAATATCAAATAAGGTAGATGATCGTAAAGTAAAAGGAGATTCTGACCAGATATGACAAATAATAGCAAAGATAATATCAAACTAAAATAACCAAAAAGGAGAGTAGTAAGTTAAAGGAAAATGCGATGCAAACGAATATAGTAAAAAAAGTGTCCACCCAGGTCTTTTTGTTTTCACTTTCCTTGAATGTTCAACAATTCAGGAAATACCTGTGTTTGCGTCGATTTAGTGGCGAGACAAGACAGAAAACATCATGCCTCTAAAGGAGGACTTGAAAATACGAATTAATTTAGCCAAGAGTTAAAAAATCAAAGATCGTCAAGAAACAAACAATCATCATTGCCTTTTCCCTATCAAGAAGTTCTTCAGTTGTTAACAAAATTAAGACGAAATGAAAATGTTTTTCGATTTTTCGCAGTTAAAAGTGTGTCTACTAAAATACCAAATTAGGTCGTTTGTCTTTTAAATAATTGCAATGTTTGCAAACCTAAATGGCAACGAAATTTGAGACCTCTGTGGCCAAAAGTTTCTTTCATTGTTTACCGCATATCACTTTGAAAAATATCTGATCCTACTTTGAAACCACTTTGAAAAATACCGCTCGTCTCTTAATACTTATTTAAAATATGATGTAAAAGGTCGTGAACATTATCAAGGATTAGTAAAAATATTTGCTTCTTTTATAGTTGAAATACAAAAGTATTTGGGTTTCTTCCAAAACTATTTTGCTATTTGTGCAGCCGTAAATTAATCTAGACTTGGAACTGCAAATTACTTGTTAAGTTTAGCTATTAGAATGATACAATTAGTCAGAATAATTGTTGCTGTTAGAATATTTCTTGATTTATTTGTTACTTCTTAAAGCCGTCAGTTTATTTTAAATTGTTCTTTAGAAAAGAGTTTCTAAACTGCAAAACTTCACTTTTTCTCTGAACTGGAAATTTAAATTTGTGACAAATTGGAAGCTTTACCGAAATGGATGTGGTAGGACTAGAAATTGGGGCCGAAAAGGGTGAAACTAATCATCATAAGATCAAATTTTCTGAACATTTATGTTGCAAAAAATTTCGTAATGAGCAGTTTCATCTGCTAAATGGGTAAATATTCTCACTGAACGAACCAAAAAATGTAATTCCTATATCAAGTCGATTTTTTTAAATTAATGGGTATTAAGAACGATTTGAATCGACCATTTTCCCAAAACGGGGTGAATATAGTTGAGGAAATAGTCACTAATTTGGAATTTGAACTGCAAAATTAGCGAGTATAACAATTTGACTTAAACATATTTAGTTGCACTCCAACACCTTGAAACAGTTGCTTATATGTCCGTATATTCAGGTGCAATCTTAACAGTGGCGTTCAATAGTAGTTAGTGTTATAACTGGGTCTCACATGGGACTTCAGCTGTTTGGGCGAAAAATCGCGTCAAATACAAGATGATGAACCATGGCAAAATAGCGGACAATACCAGCTCGTTTTCGAACAGATAACAGATGCAGCGCCGTGCCATTCAGTCATTTCCACGCCAGTAATTTCGGCACTGTTGAAAAGTCGCATCACAAACGTTCGGACATAAATTTCGGGGTTGTAGTTAATATTGTCACTAACCAATGCAAACACAATGGGTTTTCAATGGGGATAAATGGGATCAGCACGCCGTAAATCTAAGTAACCATCCGGAGAAGCTGGAGGACTGTATTGACGTTCAGCTTTTGTTACTTTAAAGGTGTAAATATTTTTTTTCAATTGGGTTTCTAGAGTAGAAAGTGTGCAATTTTTGCTTTTTAAATCTTCATTTGTAGCTTTTCAGCTCTCTTGAATTTCCTCCTGCTTCGTATCTATCTAACGTACAGGTTGATTCTTTAAAAATGGGAAATGCACACACAGAAATTGATACTTGACTAATTGACATCAACTATGAAATATGGAGTTTACACAGAACCTACTGTTTTGGGTAAAGAATTGTGGCCCAAAATGCAAGTTTCTAAATATTGAAATGAAACAAAAATATTTAGCTTATGTGGAAATGACTGCTCTTTCAGGTTTCAACGAAATTCGATATTAGACCTACAGGGTGAAAAGCTATCAATCTAAAAATTGCCCCTATGAACAGCGCGAAAAGTTTCTAGCCCAGATATTCTCAGAATAATTACAAAAAAACTAAATAAAATTAGAATTTTTTACACCCTGTACAACGCAAACATAAACTTTCGGATATACAGGGTGTCCCGTAAGCTCATGTTCAAAAGGGAACTGCGTTATTCTTTGGACCAAAAGAAGACGATCTGACCTAACTTTTATTAACAAAAAATGTCTGGAACCTCTGCTATTGATGTTCAAAGTTATTCAAAAAAAATATCTTTTTTGAAATATCGGGAGAATGGTACCATGTATTTTAGTGAAACTCGCTGTGAATTCGTTCTTATGTAAGACTCATATTTTAATGAAACAATCGAGTTCAGCCGTTTTGGACAAGTGGTGAATTCTTGAGTGTCGCAGTGTGGTACATAAACTACCAGAACTTTTTAGTTGGAGGATGAAATCAACTAATTTTTTTTAGGTTGCTGCACTAATCATTTGTTCACAATTTTGTGCTCTTTGTAAAATCCTGTAGCATTCATAGTTTTTGCGTAAAAAAATATGTCTATTTTTCATATACATCGTACTATTCTCCCAATATTTCAAAAAAGATAAAGTTTTTGAAGAGCTTTGACCATCAATAGCAGAGAAGCCAGTAATTTTTGTTAATAAAAGTTAGGTCAGATGGTCTTCTTTAGGTCCAACGAATATCGCAGTAGCCTTTTGATCATGAGCTTACGGGACAACCTGTATGAGTAGAAAAGTTGTAACAAATTCTGATATTCCTATATTTCCTGGGTCTCAGTCAAAGCGTGCTGTAAAAATTTTGAAACATCGTTTATTTTATTACATTAATACAAAATAAAATTATTGCACATAAAATGAAGCAGGGGAGTTGGTAAAGACATTCAAGAACTGAATTGCATTAAACTAAAATTACGCGAAGGAATTTTAATCAATCATTCCAAAGACACAGGACGGAAAACAGAAAATAAATAATAAAACTGAAAGACCACAATAAGGGGATTAATTTTAATTTTTAATTAATTGCAATCATGCAACAGGTCGAATAAGGGTGAAAAAAATAAGCATTTGGTACCGATAATACGAAATAATGCGAACGAAATTAAGACGCTGAAAAACCGACGATTTAAAATGCCCGATCAAAAAATATTAATACCGCGAAAGATAAATGTGTTATTTAAATTTAGCAAAATAAAAAAGTAGATGGAAAAGTTCAAAAAGTCATCCAAACTTGGAATTTTCTAAATTTGATACGGGTAGACACAAAAGACATCGTGATTTATAAAACCAATATTGGTTCCATGTGGCGTCGTTTGTAGATTTGGCGAAAAGTTGAATATGATTGGATGTGGTATTGCAATAAGTCTCAGAATATAAATCTTAAGGTAATAATAAGTATCATAAGTATTGCGTAAATTATTTAAAAAATATGAAAATAAAATGTTAACCTTGCCAGTTTGCAACTCAAAAACTAATAGTTTTCAAGATATTTTCATATTAAAAATAGATTTCTTATCGAGCATTGAAGTCATGCGCCTATCTGTATGTACAGGGTGTCCCATAAGCATATTATCAAAACGGTACTGCGATATTCTTTAGACCAAAAGAAGGCGATTTGACCTACGCAAGCGAGGAATTCTTGACTATATTGGTGCAAAAACTACCAGAGCTTTTTATTGGTCGATGGAATCAACTGATTTTTTCCATTTCATTGACTTCACTTCGTTTTATATGTGTGTTATAACACAGAATTATTCTGTTGATTTTGCAACTGTTTTTTGAATTAAAGTGAAAATTTTATCAAAAAATAGTTTTCAAACTTAAAGAGACTTGATGGTTTTCAATTTAATTTAATTCAATTTCAATTTATTACTGGCTTTTTCACTCCCTTTCGCTATCTATTGTGTGATTTTCAACGCACGCAAACGAAGTCATGGAAAAAGCACAATTGATGGATTTAATAAAATGAGTATTAAATATAAAAAAATTGCAGAAGGATCGAAAGAAAAGTAGAGAGCTTTTGAATCAGAGCTCCAAAATTGGCTTCGTCGGAAATCTGCAAAAAAATTAGAAACTTTCTAGTTTTGTTGACGTCTCGTTAGTGTCTTTAATTTCAATTAATTGAATTAAATCAGAAAAGCGAGGCTTTGGAGTACAGCAAAATTTGTTCTCTTGCCAACTGACAATTTTAGCTATTCATAAATTTTTTACATTAACAAAAAGTTTTTTGTAATATGGGAAAGACGCTCAGATGGATTTTAATAAAACTTCCTGTGTGAATTTTGCCACAAACTCGCTTCTGCTTTTCGTCAGATATCTGATGAAAGAAATTGAGACGACAACGCTTCCAAAAGACAAATGGGCCTTAATTTTTCATCAATTTTCTAACGCTCATGCTGTTATTGGAGACACCGGTAACATGAGATTAATCTAGTTCTTCTTAACTGAAGAAAATCGTGGAAACTCCCAGAAATTTCGTATATAAATGCTTAAGTGCTTTTTTCTACGCTTACAGCAGTGCATTTGATCTTTAGAGTGATACTATGAGCCGGATTGTGGGATTTTTTTTTTTTTTCGTGTACATTTTTAAAAAAATTCGTATTCTTAACGGTCAATCGTCCCGTCTTAGTAACTGAAAAAAGCCTGGAAACTCCTACAAATTTTCTTGGGAAAATTAGTGTTTTCCAACGGCCAATCGCCTCGCCTCGCCTCAGTAACTGAAAAAATAAGAAATTTTGTATTTAAGTGCTATTTCCACGCTTAAAGCAGTGCATTTGATCTTTTGAGTGATACTATGAGCCGGATTGTGGGATTATTGGTTTTTTCGTGTAAATTAAAAAAAAATCGTGTTCTTAACGGTCAATCGTCTCGTCTTAGTAACTGAAAAATGCCTGGAAACTCCTAGAAATTTCTTATTAAAGTTCGTTTTTCTACAATTGAAGCAGCGCATTTTCCCTTTCGGGTAATAGTATGAGACGGATTAAGGGATTTTTGAATTTTTCCTGCCAAATTTTTGAAAAATTAGTGTTTTTCAACGGCCAATCGCCTCGCCTCGCCTCAGTAACTGGAAAAATAAGAAATTTTGTATTTAAGTGCTGTTTCCACGCTTAAAGCAGTGCATGTGATCTTTCGAGTGATACTGTAATTTTTTTCGTGTAAATTAAAAAAAATCGTTTTCTTAACGGTCAATCGTCTGGTCTTAGTAACTGAAAAAAGCCTGGAAACTCCTACAAATTTCCTATTAAAGTGCGTTTTTCTACAATTGAAGTCGAAAATTTTCTCTTTCGAGGAATAGTATGAGCCGGATTAAGGGATTTTTGGATTTTCAAGAGTCAAATTTTTGAAAAATTATTGTTTTCTAACGGTCAACCGCTTCGATTTAGTATCCGAAAAATTCCTGAAAACTCCTATAAATTTCGTCTAAAGGTGTGTTTTCTACACTGCAAGGAGCGCATGTTTTCGTTCGAGCTATATTATGACTCGGATTGGGGGATTTTTGGCTTTTTCCTATCAAATTTTTGAAAAATTTGTGTTTACCAACGGCCAATCGCCTCACCTTAGTAACACATGAGTCTTGCATAGGAACAATCGTACCATTCTCCCGATATTTCAAAAACGTTATTTTTGTAAAGAACTTTGACCATCAATAGCAGAGAAGCCGGACATTTTTTCCTGATAAAAGTTAGGTAATATGGTGTTCATTTGAGCCAAAGAATGCCTAAGTGTCCTTTTGATCATTTGCTTACGGAACCATTCGTATAATGAATAAAATATGCAAAATTTCACGAAACAGAACGACGATATTGCCTGTGAGGAGAAGAAAATCCAGATTTAGAATGTTGGTAGATTCTGGCTTGAGCACATCAATTCTTTCATGAAATATCTAAAGCAAAAATACAAGTCCAGAGAGCAAGTATGTGTTTGTATAAATTTTCCTTAAATCGCATTAAAAACTGGTTAAAAAATCCCGCTGTTATGCGCCTAAAGCAACAGCAAAAAACGAAAACAGTATCCAGTGTCATCACATAAAACCACCCCTCGACTTACTGACTTTTGCCGAAATTAAATCGCTAACACATGATAAATCTCATTCAGGATGATTAGCCGAGCGCACCGCATCGGTCCAAACACTGAAAGGTATATTTTGATTGTTCGAGGGTATGTTTCTCGGCCGACCCCGTATGTTAAACCCATTATGCAAAAGGGAGAATAGTATTCATGGGATCGTATTTCATTCGGGATGCGCTATTAACTGGGAACAATGAAAGCTGAAGTGTATTTCTTGAGGATTGTCGGTTAGGAGTTTTGGAAATGGGGAGAGATCGCTCGAGGAGCGTTGTTCTTCTTCTGAATACTGTTTAAAAATCAAGAGTGCAGCCGAATTTTTACCGATGTTTGTCCTAATGTATCAACGTGCTTCTGAAACAACCCAAGAATATCATTTGGTCGGTCATGCCTCTTTTTGATGGTTTTTGCAAAATTCTACAATCAGCGAGTTTCTTGGTACGTATTTTGCTTGCCAGCTCTTCAAAAGTCGACAAATTCATGGCCATTTGCTGCATTTTTCCCAACCAACACAATCAAGATTCCTAGCATCATTATATCAATTGCAAAATCAACACTCTCCTAGATTGACGCCGCTTTTTGCTAGTGGAACAATTCGAAAAATCGAACAGCGCTGGTCAACAAAGCACTTGAATTAAATAATTAAGGATTTAACTGAGGAATGCAGTTTTGTGGCTGGCAAGGCCAGCGCAACCATCGTTTCAGGTGCAAGTTTTGAAGAGCGACTTTCCTGAAATTTTAAAAGAATAATAATTGGCCTACAAAGTCTTATATGTAAATGGACGGTACGAATATGGTACAAGGTTAGATGGGACTGGGAGATATCCCTCACAGCAGTTTATTTAAAGAAAACGGATGATTCCATATTGTCGGCTTAGTTTATTGAAAGTCAAGGTTGTGTACAGAGTGTTCCAAAAATAAACCGCTATCCGCTTTCCGTTCGTTTCCCATTCTAAAAAACTGAAAAGTAAACATAAATATTCCAAGCTCAAGTATTTTTTTTTCAAACGTAATTCCACAGAAAACATGTTCAGGAAAATGATAATTCTAAAGAACCGGAAGAAGCTGAAAAGGGAAAAGTCAATTTTCCAATTGGAAGTAGTTAAGGGAAAAAATCGAACACAGTTTTTAATGATTGAGCTGATTATGTTGAGGACACCGTATATAATGAAACGGCGTTGTTTATTTGCGAAAACTCGTGACGCTATACGGTATTGTTTATTGTGAGCACCATTAAACCTGATAAATATCTGTAACCTTTCAATTAGCGATTTTTTTCCATGATTCCATATTGTGCGGTTCTTAATTGGTTCGTGCAAGAAGTACAAGTGTAATCTACTACTTGGCAGATATCATCGTTTCCATTCCAAAGGCGCGTCGTTTTTATTGAAAATTAGTTATGGATTATCGATGGTAATAAGTTGGTTGTTTGTCCATATTATGTCGACACGATGATGTGCAGTGTCAAGGATGCACTCGCGGCGGATTTAATGGATTTGTTCTTTTCAAGCAAACGAGAGGAAAAAACGCAGTATAATAATATTAACCGCAAGGGTCTGCAACTAATGTCGAGTCCTTTCCCATATTTACCTTGGCCAGTTTTTTGCGTCTAATCCTTCTCACCTTTGTGACTTTAAAGTGACCCCAACCTAAATATATAAAGACGTCATATTTCACACTTCATACACGCCATACATGCAGCCAAGTGGGTTTGTGAAGGGTTACTTTGCATGCACTTAAACAGGACCGTCTTAGATTGGATGCTTTAGATGAAGAATATTGTTGGGAACTAAGTCGAAGAGTATCACTACAGAAAAACGTATTTTTGAACGTCCGGAAGGGAAAGAAAAAGTCGAATGAATTTTTTGATGTTGTTCCACTATGAGCAAAAGCTTCAAAACTTTTCGTCAATACTTTTTGAGATTTTTAATTATAACTTTAGTTCGCAAGTTGCCAAAGACTGTCGACAGGAAAATGCCGAAGTTCGCGTAAAATCTTTGTGCTTTCTTTGGCCACTATAATCGTCTTTTATCTAATATCTAACTTTCACGATTATAGTGGCCACTTCGAACTCAAAATCGCAAATTCAGGTTTAGAATCTGAATTTCGGATTGAAGCCCAATGTTTTAATTTCACGCTAAAATTTACCTTTCACCCAATGTTTCATTCGAAATTATTTTTGAGATTTAAATTTGCTTTTCGATCGTAAAGGAGGCATTTCAGGAAATGAGCTTTTCAAGCTCAAAAGCAATGATTTTCGTGTTTGCAGCCAACATTTTTGGTCAACAACTTTCATTGACTTGATTAATTTATTAGTTTAGTTGAAAATTTGTACTGGAGTCAAAGAGTGCAAATTGAAAAAAAAATCCACTTTATTTTCGCAAGTTTATTTTTGATATTTTCACTTTTTACACTATTTTAATATTTCACTATTTTAATATTTCTTTGCTTTCATTGAACGAGTTGTTTGAATTTTTCGAGATTGATGTTTGAACACTGTTTGGGAATACTGTTTGAACTCGAAATTTTATGCTACATTTTGAAATATCGAATTAAAAACCGTAAGTAAAACAATAAGTTTGTCAGCATCAACTCCAGATTCTAAGCTTGTTTTAAATGTACCTACTTTGATTGCCGATGTATTGTTGACTTTTTTAGCATTAATTGTGTATATTTTCCTGACTGTATTTCAACTTAACTCAAAATCAATCTTAGCTCTATATATCATAAACTGATTAAACGAACACCTATATACACTAATTAAACCAACTACATAAAATATAAACACTTAGTATATTGAAGAAATGCAGACCAAGTGATATCCTCAGAATGCAAAGAAAAATGCCAAATATTATAAACAGTTTTTTTATTCTTTCGCTCGATATTGGACGAAGTAAAGATTTTTCAATGGCTTGCCAAATGTGAAGGTAGAAACAACCATACATGTAAATAAAATTTAAATCTCTTAACAATAAATTCTAGTCTTTTCCCGAACATGATTGTCCTGACTCATCACCTGTAATCCCAAGAGATTCAAACGATTTTAATATACTTTTTAATATGTTAGTAATTTATATTTTAGTATGTATATTTTAATAAAGCTCTTCTTCTAAACTAATAACGAGTGTGAACGTATATTTTAGACAAACTGCTGATGGTGGAGAAAAACACCGAACCGTATTTGTAACGTTTTAAATGAAAACAATAAAATTGAACCCAGGAATTTCTTTAGAATTTGTTTGCATTTTTGAAGCTTTTGCTTTGTTCTCCAAAATAATGAATAATTTGCGATAAGCAATTTTGAACAAAAAACACGCGATAAAGAATTAATTTCTCCAACTTTCTCAAAATTAAATTACTAATTTTAAATAAGAGATTTTGCGATAGGTTTTGTTTGGATATAGTCTACATTTTCTTTGAGGAATCATATTTTGTTTATTAAATCGAGAAAATGATATGAAATAAGAATATTGAAACTGGTAAGTTGGGCGCTTAGCGGTTTGAGAAAACAATTATTTCCTGTCGATTCCGTAAATGCTAGTGACTGGCTTGACTGAGCTTTTCGCCAATCACGCCTTTGAAGTTGCAAGTCATTCGTGCTTGCGAAACGTTGGAAGTAAGTTATTTTCCAGTACGGCCAAAACGCTTCAAAAACTCACCACTTTCCAACTAAGACGACCTCAACATTTTGTGTTAAAAACAAATATTGTTTAATTATCAGCAATTTTTTAATATACTTGCCATTTATATCAATATTTCCCAAATGCGTCTTTCGTCTACGTTATTGTGTATGTATCTAATTTTGTATTATTATATCAAACGGCCAGGTCGGTCGTTTAAATAACATAATAAATATTTTTTTTGTACGACATTTCTTGCTATGTATATATTGCTGTTTTGAAACTATTTCTAATTGTGTAAATTTCATGCCGAAATATTGGACGTTTCAGCTTTAGTCACAGCAAACTTGTTCATCTGTGAGCTTGAGCATTTTATTTGATGACTTTATGCTTTTACAGATATCTGAAAATGTTTGCGGATGAAAATGGCAGCAATGTGTAAATTTGCATCTACACATTTCAATTAAGTTACTAATGTATGTTTTCCGCATTCGAGTTTTTAATATGTGGAACTAATTATTATTTGACGCAAAAGAAGAAACAGGAAGAAATAAAAACACATGAAAAAAAACGATAAATAATAGTATGATAAGCTAACAGGGTCTTATTTTATAATTGTATTTGTAGATCTCAGATTTTCTTAACCGTTTATGGCGTTCAGAAGCCATTTAAAAACCTTAAGGCCTGCTTTAAAGGTATTTTTGCTAACAAACCGGACATTAACAAAATTTAAAATGTTCATTACAAATTGCGTTAATGACTTATTTAATTTCTTGCACTTTGAATTTTTAAATTGAGTTTACGAGTTATTTGGCGCAATGTAAAAAAGTATAAATACATTTTTTTTTAAACTTGCATGCAAGAAATCTGTTGAAAAATCAGTTTTTCAGCATTAGCTGGAAATGAAGCAGAAAGCAGAATCAAAATGTATCCAGTCTGGTTTTCGCTCTTAAAACTGTGCTTATGTTAAAGGAATTGGACTCATACTTACATAGTTTATTGCCTGAAAGTCATGTATTTCATAGTCATTTCACTGAGCTCGTTCTTGAACAGTTAAAACTTATATAAAACCTAATATTATTTTGGTATTTGGACTTAACTTGTAATAACTAATAATAACTTGCTATGTGAAGGTTTTCTTACATGAGAAACTGGCTATTTGATATTGGTCATGCCCTTGCATGTAGAAGGCGCCACCTAGAAGTATTTTTCTCTTTTGAAGAGTTATAACTTTTTCTGCATGCTTGTATCGTGTTTTATTTTCAGCAAGTCAATTCCGCAATCAATTTGGCGTAAAAAGAGTATTCTTAACAAAAGTAGCTAGGAGTAGCGACATATTTTGATTTAAAGTAATCGACGCATGTGTCTTCGCCAAGCAGGTTAGTTTACAAAATAGCTGCACTTTTTCAAAAACACAAAATATTTCCAAAACCGATACTCGTAGCGACTTTTAAAAAATACTTTCATTATGTAAAAATGATAGAGGAATTGATTTTTGTGCTAAAATATGTGGTATAATAATTCACGAGTTACGAAAGTTATGACTTTTCAAAAGAGAAAATACATAGGAAATTCCTTTCTCAACTACCTACCAATATCGAATTAAACTTTCTCATGTTACGAACCCCCCAATTACCAAGTTTCGCTCAAATAATGAAATTTCCAAAAAATACCGAAAAAAAAACAATATATATAATTTTTATCTTAAAGTTACCTGAAGTGTTACCCAATAAACATCGAGAACTCTTCAACACAGGTTTTCTATAATTCAGGTTCAAGAATTTCCTTTTCCAAGAAAGATTAAGACACATAATAACACACAACATTAACCATGCGGACAATCATAAAAAATAAACAACCAGAACTGAATTTATCTAGAAAACGGTTTAAATTATAAAACTGTCAAAAGAAATTTAAAATTGGTGTTTCCTATTATGAAAAAAAAAAACAGTAAATACAAAATCCACAGAAATATAGAAGCACAGCAAAAAACTGTTTGCCAAATCTTCACAAATCAGAACAGCAATTTTCTTTCAAACTTTCGAGCAACAAGCTATTAGTAGGCAGTTCGGTCAAATGTAGGCTTTAGCACTCTGAATTCAATTCAAATTCCCTAAGTTTTAAGACATCTGCAATATTCTCCTTTCAATGACTGTTTGCGACCCAAATCCAGCATTCCTAGTCAGAATTTTCATCCAAATTCAAACTTTTTTCAAATAAACCTACAGACTTATTCTAGAGTACCGAATTTCCTGAGAAATTCCTCAAGTCCTTTACTGTGCGATCGCTAACGAATTCATGTCTAATCCCCATACATCTAAAACTGGGGTACATGTTTATGTTAACTCACATTGTGCGAAGTGTCAAAAATGAGTTAATTATGTCCTGAACCGATTGTCGGATACGAAATTGCTGTTAACAGAAACAAGAACTCATCCAGTTCATTTTACACGCAACAAAGGCCCCCAAGCCTTTGCTTTCCTTTGTTCCGAGTGGTTTTGTATTGGTAATTGCTCCATTTTGTCTGGGAAGAATGGTGTTGATGTCGAGGGCCGTTTCGGGTTTGGAATGGAAAAATGATGCAGTGCAAGTGTGGGGTAGTCGGAATTAATAAACATCAAAACATCAGGGAAATGCCAACAGAAACAGCTAAGCAAATTTAGAATGTCGGTTTCGGAAAAACGTTTTCGCTGCTTGCCTCTACAGCACCATAGCCAGTTACCGATTTAACACGGTTTAATGTGAATTTCATGGTCGTCTTTCGCCTAGGAATCACCATGATTTAAATATAGCTAAACAAATATTTAGAAAGATGTTCAGACTTTTTTTACTTTGTGCAAACATTTTAAATTGTGATATCATCTTGTTCCTCGATGCAAAACAGCAGTTACCTCATCATCGGGACTGACTTTTAAGCGTGAATCTCATTTTAATTGTTTCGATGCATTCATTTCAAACTGGGAACAGGCGGATTTGAAGAATTGCGGTTTTTGTCCGGAAATTGATGATCATCGATTTTGCGGACAATGGGTCAGGTGTGATTAAGTTTAGTAGATAATGCATTATTGAATAACTGCGCGAAACGTTCCGGAAAAAAATTTGCGACGAAACAGATGAATCAAATTGTCATTGAAACCGATTGCGTTACGTAAAGCTGAAATGCAGTTGTTTGTTCCACTGTTAAAAATCGCACTACACAAATCACTGCCACATCCTTCAGACGACGATGCTCTAAAAAGTCTTCGTTTTTCTTTTATGTCAACCGGCGAAGCCATCACAATGAATGATGATATTTCTTCAGAAGCAATGGCATTAATATCGTCCCTAATTGTACAATGCACTACTAACGAGTCAATATAAGTAGTGATAAATATCTTCAAAGAAGATAAGCTACCGTTAATAAACAAAGCAGTCTAGATGCATTATGGCTGAAGAATGGGAGCCGTGATTATTATAAATGTTGTGTGTGGCATTGTGGACGAGAGAAAAGCTGATTTTTTGTCCTCTTGATGCCCGTTTCTGGCCTTGATATGGTGTTAATTAGTTTACTGAATGAATCAGCCCAAGTTTTTTGCCGATATTTAATGATCCCAATTGCTAATGTTATTGTTCTTCGGTTTGTCGCTTTTTTGAGCATACTGGCGAGGCGAGTAACATAGACAACATCAAATTGACTAGAACCTTATTACCATGGAGGTCACGAGGATCGAAGAGAAGTGTTGGCAGACCTCAAGCAAGATACATACGGCGCCATGGATGGAGCTGGATGGAGTCCAAGAGTGGACATCAACAGGCTAAGAAGACGTAGAAGAAATACAATATTTGCTTCAACCTTAGTAGAACGTTCTGTCTTCATCTAGGTTTTCCAGAACGTATTCTAATTGTCTCGACCTAATCTAACGATTAATTTCAACATACAACCGCAATACTGAAGCTAAAAAATGTTTTTATCATTCAAAAACAAAAGTTCATTGAAATCTTCACCATGCGATCTGGTTGAAAACCTGCCAGGACCCGTGGTTGGTTTGATAATTTAATAATGTTTATGTACGATTTGCGTTTTATAGTTTTCTTGATACAGCCAACGTCCATTATTATTCAGATGCCGGGTAAATGCCCGTAAATATACTATTTATTGTTCGTCACCTCATTAGTATACACGGAAGTTGCATAAAGTACAACAATTTAAAGGAGCCAGATTATTTTACTGCAATAACTGTGCACCTTTACCGGTTGTTATTGGTGAAGAAATTTACGTCGATTGAGTAGAACTGCACAGGATGAGCATGGGTAATTAGACCAAGGCTTGAATATAGTCAAACCGAAAAAACTTCCCGAATAATCAAAGTAATTAGCGCTACATACGAGGCAATCAGCGACAATTTCAATTCAGTTAAGCACCGAGTTTATTGCGTGATTAGACAAAGTACTTCACCGTGTTGAAATCATCACATTATATGTCATCGCCTTAAAATAAGTAGGAAATTCTGCAATAAATATACATCTATAATGATAATGATTATCTTTGCAGTAAACAATTTTACGGCATTTACGGTACCGGGCCGGGATGCGTACATCTTTTCTTGGAAAATCAATTAATCTCTTGCACTGGACGAAGTGAAAAATATTCTGACGGTTTTCATTAAATCATTGGCACAATTACGAAGACTGCGACCCTGTTGATTACGCGGCTAAATTGAAGGAATTTGAAATGATCAAAGACAGTCCAATGAAGGTAATTTGCGTGTTTCTTTGGATAATTGAACGAAGACTTAAGATGACTTCAATTAAATCATCAAATGAAACTGCAATTTACTGAGCTTTCCGGTTTTTTGGAAACATCAATCGTGAAGACTTTTCTGCGAACAATGGGCGTTTTTTTTCACACACTCGCATGAAAGAAGGCACTTTTGCCGCAATATCTCACTCTGAGGCTTATCCCCATTTTCTTCCACATGTTATTACGATGAAATACGCCTTGATTATATCGCTCCTAAGTAATAGGTGTAGGATTACTGATATTTTGCTAAATACTGGCTCAAGGCGTAGCCAACCGATGGCTATCAGTACCGCATTAGAACTTCGTTTAACACTTTGCGCTGCATTTCATCAACCCAATGGAAAACATTACCTGCACAAGATGATTCAAACTAATTTACGAAACAATTTATAACAATTCAGTCTTAACCTGTTTCGGTATTCAGTCGTTAAAATAAATAAATAAATAAATTACGGACGTGTCCTCGTCGGGATGCAAATGAAAGCAAAATCCTTAAAGCGGTGTTAATACATTGTTGGACAAAATACAATAAAAATGGAAACTATGTGTACGAAACTAGCATTATAATGGCACCTAACGAGCATTTAAAATGGTCTCATGCACGACTGATTTTTCTCATTCAACACAATAAAACCGCTAAGAAAACGAGTCAAGGTTCCACACGTCCGAAATCTCAGCAAATAGGTCTCGAATTTCGTAAACCTATTCGGTTTTATTGCCATCAGCGTGTCTCTTCTGTTGATCTTTCAACTGATTTTTTCACCCTCATATTTACTTAATAAAATATACCATATACCACAACAGAATCAGGGAGTTAATAGATGAAAAACAGTAGCCAATCTGAGGGATTAAAAAATATATGAAAACGCCGAGAATGTTGCCACGTTAAATGCAACTCGTTGATCAAAAAACAAAATGTAAATGAATATGCCGAACCTTCAGAAACCAGGTTGGGTGCCAGAAATTCAAATTACACACACCGATCAAATATTGATAAAAGCTTCAATTAATTCCACCAGTTGCAAAACATTTTAATTGTCGATGCACTTAAGGCGAATTGATTTAATTGTTTGTTTGTTTACTTTGCATACACTTTACATGTATTAGTTGCCCAAATAGATTTTCTATGACCCTGTTTTCTGTTTAAGATGCTTGATCCTTTTTCAGTTCAACTCGAAATCCATAAATGTTAATCGAAATCGAGTTTCGGATAGTCATTGCTTTCTGTCCTTCTTTTTCTCCATCGAATTTGGGCGATGTTTAGAGACACACACATTCAAGTTCCAATTGATAATAATCAATAAAAGCAATAACACTTATCGTATATCATATTGGAGTCGTTATGTTTTGATGTAATTATGCGGTAAATTGATATTTTGTTTGGTCGTTTTCATAATCTTGTCCCAGTCATCGTCTGCGGCCTTACTAATTTGTTAACATTCTTAAACGGAAATCTGGCTATTTTTTAACAACCCACTCGTTTTCCTTTACATTTTTCAACGAAAACCGATTTTTACAGATTTAATGAGGTATTTAAATGTTTAATGCATTGGAAAACTTCAACTCGAAGCGATTTATTTTTTGGCGGTATTAACCTAAGAAGCTTACAAAAGTCCAAAAATCTAAAATTGATTCGAAACAATCTACCTACTAAACATTTAATCACCAAGATAAGTAATAAGATGTTTATAAAGTTATCAGAAAGTACTGGATTTCGACACCAAACTGATCATTCCACATTGGGGAATAATTATCAAATATAACGAAACAAAGCAATGATAAAAGTAATGACTCACAAAATCATGACTAAAAGTACAAAAAAACCTGATTTATTAATGGAAACCTTAAGCTGGTACAATAAAAAGTGRAGTGTGACTAAAAATGATATCATCAATGAGTTTGTAYCSTTTGCACGAAAACTAGTTTTATATGAAAGAATTAGTATTAAGAAGTTCTGATGAATAGTCAGAAATAGAAACTTAGGGGAAACGAAACACTTATACCTGAAGTTATGGTGAAAGCTTTGTAGAAATATGTAGGAGGCATTGCGAAAATTCAATGTTCAATTAATTAGTTTTGGAAAAATTGCCAAAACCGAATAATAAAATAATTAATGCAAGAAACAAAAGCAGGTTAAAAAATTATAGGAATACACAAATTGTTAATTKAAAAGCAGTTCAACTAAATGCMACATTAAACAGTTTCKGATMAGTAGATTAAAGGAAGAATATCAAATTWAAAAAATTCCAGAGGTTTGAAAATGTTGCAGTTAACATTTAAAACGAAAAACATAGTGAAATTAATGGAAACATAAACCAAATGCCAAGGTTAAAATGCATCAGTTAAACATTTTCGATTAATAGTTCTTCAGCTAAGGGAAA
>NW_026017945.1:0-1409 GCF_020466585.1 Dendroctonus ponderosae
TGCCAGAGTCCTCACATACAGTTGCTGTGTAAACAGTAATATAAATTAATACTTGCGACGAATCATGTGCAAAATTAATAATTGAGTTTGTTTTCTATCAGTAAAATTCTGTAAGCCCAATCAAAATATTTAAATATCTACAGTTTACTGTATTTTTTTTGTAATTTTACGTGACCGCAGCAGAAAAGTAAGGGCACGTACAAGTACAAGAGTTTATATGAACTTTTCTTTTTAAATGTGTCAACGTTATAATTTTATTGGGTAATATTAATAAAATTTCTATATTACTCAAATAAATTTATCCGGAGCTAACAGTTCCCACCCTATGAAATTCAAACAATTAAAATGCATATAACAAATTCAAATTACCCGCTTAGTGTGACATTCGAGAGTGACAATGAGAGCGGACCAATGAGAATCATCTTTCACGCAGTGCTGCTTGGCGGTAACGCCAAAGCTCTCAGAATTTCTGAAAAGCTGCGAAGTTTATAATTTGCTGGTTATTGGCATAAACAAATTATTATGTGCTATTACACAAATCTTGATTTTTTAAATTACCTATATGATTGTAGATTTATTTGTTACTAGAATACTGTCTTTCTAAGCAAGACAAAATTTAGATTTTGTCAATATCAGTTTATCAGTGATGTGATATCCGTGGTGTGACAATTCAGCACTTTTCCCTGATTGACATTGGAGCAGGAGACAACTGCTGCTTGTCTTTATCTATGTGTATCTCTGGTTGCGTGCATCACGTGTTTTTTGAAAACTTGAGAATATTAAAAATCGATATTAATCGATGCGAAAAATAAATATGAGTCAAAATATAAAACCGCGCTTGTGCCTCAGTGTTATGATGTGTCTTCAAGGCGGAAATTACGGTATAATAATGGCTTAAAACCCCGCAAACATGTAAAGGTATGTTGGTGTTTAAATTAAATACATTTGATTGTTTTATTATTTCTTGTTCTAAACATACAGGTGATACCGCTGGGATCACCAGATCTCCAGATCCAGAAAATTTTCGCATAAGAGACAAGTAAGGTTGTCTGAACCTAATTATTCTTCTATTAATGTAAAACTATTATCTGTATTTTTTTATTTTTACCAGTTTGATTTTGGTTGATTTCTATTTTGCGATAAGCATGTTTTCTTGGACCGAAGGAAAGCAACAAAAGTAAAATGAAAGTAATGTATCAATGCAAATTGCTATACCTAACTGTATTTTTACGCAATAGAATAACCTGTGGATGAACGAAAATACTCTTCTATCAATGTAAAACTATTAACTGTATTTTGTTGTTGCGACTAATATTAAAATTTGTAATTGCTTATAGAATTTTTGTTAAGAGCACATTGCGAAACACTTTAATTGATCGAGAACAAAATGAAAGGGCAAAAGCCACAGA
>NW_026017946.1:0-1426 GCF_020466585.1 Dendroctonus ponderosae
CGCGCATACAGGGTCATGAAAAATCAAAATAGGTGGTCAGTTAATATGTGAGGTGGAATACTGGGCCAATATTTAATTGGACCCTATTTTTTTGAAGGACATCTAAATGGTTTGATGTTTCTCCAGTTTCTACTAAACCATCTCTCAATATTATTAGAAAGAAGAAGTCCCTTTCAATATTAGAACCGACATGTGGCTTCAATTGGATGGAGTTCCGCCTCATTAACACTGCGAAGTTCGGCAATTTTTAAATGCCAACTTTCAAAACAGGTGGATTGGCAGAAATGGGTTTCAAAATTGGCCTCCCAGATCTCCGGACTTAACTTTCTTTCTTTTTGTGGGGTACATAAAAGGAATTGTCTACCATACGCTTCCGACAACTTCACACGATATGAAAACACGCATAAAGGGTCACATCTATCCGATCCGACTCCGATCATACAATCGGACGAAGATCTGAGAGCAAAATGGTACTGGACTTTCAACGCTGTAGTTCACATCTTTCCGCTACCTTCCCGATCCGTCTCCGTTTTTGAATCCGATCATGATTTTGCTGGCTATTCGATGGGCATTTGCTATCCGATTGTCGGAAGGAAAAACAGTCCGCATTTTAGGTTGCGTCAGTGATACATTTGGTTTTTAATGGACAATATCTACAGTAAGCTGTAGTTATTTAAATATTTTGATTGGGCTTACAGAATTTTACTGATAGAAAACAAACTCAATTATTAATAATGCACATGGTTCGTCGCAAGTATTAATTTATATTACTGTTTACACAGCAACTGTATATAAGGACTCTGGCAAGGAATATTGGAAAAATAACTACTAACCGAACGAAGTGTACATTGTAAACTGTTCATGGAAATTTATTTACTACTTCAGGTTTTAATGTTTTAATTCAACCCCTCATTTCGTAGACATTTTTATTCTCTACAAATCATCTCGTTGGGCATTCCTATTACTCCATTATTATATAATATTATAAACAAAAAGACAAAAATCGCATTGCATTGAATTTTTGGCAATAAATTGTTAATAACTAACATATGGACCGGAAATACGAGTAGAAAACAAATCCCTATTAATCTGATTATTATCTTTTATATAATCGCACAATTAGTTTGCTACTAGTCTTTTTGTCACGTTAAAGCATTTTTAAATATCATGTTAGTTTGGCTTAATTCGGCAAGCTATAGTTTCCTAAAAGAGCCTAAAAACATAAAACATAGTCTTATATCTACTTCGGCTTTCAGCTTTCGATATTCAAAATAAACCATTCGAGTGTCTATATGAAAAACGGTAGAGCCAATTAATACATTTGGACTTAGTCTTAGGAATAGTTTGATAATCTGTGATTTGCACTCGTCCAAAAATCGGAACGGAAACTGAACCGTGTATGACATGTGTGGCTTCCCCTTTCCGA
>NW_026017947.1:0-1331 GCF_020466585.1 Dendroctonus ponderosae
GTCGGTGCCAAGCACAGAATACCTCCAATTGAGAGCTAAACCGTTTCACCTTTAACGTGTCAGAGAACGCAACTTCTCTTAATAAAGTCGCAACAAGCGCAAGAAATACCGGGCTTTTATTAGCCGAATGTTCATTCCGCAACAGGGAGAAAAGAGTTTTTTGAGTGATTTGAAACGTATTGTCAGTGCATAAGGATTAACCGCAGGACAAAGGCTTGACACAGATTATAGCTGAAGAGCTCAAGCTAGGAGCTGAACACAAGCTGAAACAAGTTATAGGGAATAGTTGGCAATTTTCGTGGAAGCCCCCCCTGGCGTGCCGTGCAACTTAGCCCTGAAACATCCCCCTTGTCGATCCCCTGGAACCACCCCCTTTATTGAGCAACAAGTGCCACTCGTTTTCCTGTTCCGCCGGGAGTTGAAAGTTTCCGATGGCGAGGGAGTTGTTACGTCGTGACCGTTATATGGAGATCAAAAAGGAGGGCGCGAGGATGAGTTTGTCATTTCGTTGCTTTCTCCCAGCAGGAAAGAACCAGTTTTAAACATTTTTTTAGCAACAATTCGTTGGCTAGCCGTCTGGATAAAGACTGCGCTAATAATAGACGGGACAAGGTTTTCGCTAAACATTCCATGTGTCTTGGCAGCTGCCTCGAAACGTCTTCCTGATTCCTCTAATTCCTCTTTGAACTGCAGTGGCCATCAAAACCGATCAGGCTCACCCGGTAAACGGCTGCGTAGGCAGTTCTTGCAATATGCACTTTTGCCAATGGTAATCTTTGCATTGTTGTGCGGCTTATTTATGGACGCAATTGCTGATTTAAACCGATCGGACTCCCATATTCAATGTTAATTAATCGGTGAAATCGCTTTGTTGATACAGGGCGGTTCAATGGTTTTGTTGCCTCAAATCACTCAAAAACAATTAAAAAAAACTGGCTTTATTGGCATTTATACAGAGTGTTCCACGAATCGATAACTCGAGAAATACAGTTACAATGAATCTTTGGGTATCGGTCCTAAGGAGGGATTAAATGCGAGTCTAAACTTTGGTGCTGCGAAGTTTTCGAAATTTAATTGGAATTATTCATCAGAGCTCCAAAAAAAGAATAATGATAACTTCCAGTTCAATTTGGACTACGTGGTACACGTTTCATTTCGCCCTGATGAACGAATCAAAATACATTCCGAAAAGTTTCCCCGAAAAAAATGAAAATTTGCAAGCTCTTGAACAAAAATCCCTATTTTGCCAAAAGAGATGCTCATAACGTTGTAACTTCTAGCTCAAGCAGAGCATAAGTGTGTCTTTAAGGGCGGTGAGTTGTGCTTTTATA
>NW_026017948.1:0-1422 GCF_020466585.1 Dendroctonus ponderosae
ACCGTATGACGTACATATTTTTCCGTTTATGCGTTTTCAAGTTATGGATTTTTAAATATATAGTTGCTTGCCGTTGCCACGTTGGTTTCAGCTAAATATTCAGAAATCTGCAGAAATATTCGGAAAATGGCCAAATTTTCGCGACTTATAACGAGCACTCATTTTATGTGTTTTCTTCTGCAAACTATGTATTTTTCAAAAATGTTTTGCTCTGGAAATTGTCCGCAGCAGCTCAGATGTTCACTTTGCATTCAATAGACTTCAGATGATCATTTGTAAGTTCGCGCAAAATTTGGAACAGTTTTCAATCTGAAGCAAAGTTTTACGGATTAAAAATGGAAATGTGTCTCTTTCAACGGCCATTGAGTAAGTGATAAAAATTAGAGTAAGCTCTGAAAAAGTGCGAAAATTTCTGATATATGCAGAAATGCAAGTGCTTTCTTTTAACTCTCATCTCATCGAGTGCATTTCGCATCAAATCTTGCAAATTTGACAAACTCTTCTGTTGATGTCCTTAGTTAAAATTTGCTAACTTGTGAAGAAAAGGGGAAAATTATTCAGCCAAAAGAAATTTCAACTGGTTAAACGAGGCAAACTTTTCTTCTGACCTGCGGAATAACTTTTTTTAGTTCTCTGGCTTCAAGCTACAGAAACTAGTTGAACTTGATCTCCCTAAATTGTCTTCAACTTTGCGAAAAATTGAGAAATACTTATTCGCCTAAAGTAATATTTTCGATTAAGAAAGTGTGACCGTTTTCTGTAAACAGTCTTCGAGTGTGTACATGGTGAAAATTTGAAAAATCGACGGTTTACCGTCTCTATGTTATCTTCAATTACAATTAGTTAACTTGAAATGAGCAAAATCATTCAATAGAATCGCAGTTTAACTGGTTAAACGAGGCAAGTGTTTCCTTCTGACCTGCCGAATACATTCTTTTTTCAGTACTTTCGCTTTAAAGCTGCAAAAACGAGTCGGATTTCTTCTCTCTAAATTGTCTTAGTTGTTGCTTTGCGGAAATGTGAGGAAAAGTTATTAATCTAAAGTGCATTTTTGGATTTTAAGAAGTGTAAATGTGTTCGGTTCACAGTCATTGAGTGTTTAAATTTTCAAGTGTTTTGTTTTGAGCCCAGAGATGAATATTTTCCCTTCTTCTGCTCTAAAGATACAAAATGAACTAAATTCGCTCGCTCTGAATTGTGTTCAGCCGCTCCGCTGTAAACTAGCGAAAAAGTGGGAAAAATTATGGTTTGGAATGGATTTTGGATGAAATCTTGTAAACTTGTCTCCAACTTCTTATAAAACTTGGTAACTACAAACATAAGTTATGTCATTCTTACTGACCCTGGCTGACTATTTTTGACAAACTAACTTTTGTAGAACATTTCTGGATGTTTCCAGGACGCTTCCAGTTACTAAGGCGA
>NW_026017949.1:0-1422 GCF_020466585.1 Dendroctonus ponderosae
GATCCCGCGTCAACCGGGCCACCGGAGCCACCCCAGCTTCAATCGTCTTGGGCTATGAGCTACCCTGCCCCGGAGAATGGGCTATCAAATACAAGGAAGCAAGACGTGTCCTTACTCCGCAGGAAAGAAAAAACTATAATCAAAGTGTGTTCCAGCGACAAGAAGACTTCCAGGCACGGCTGTATCCCGACAGAAAGCAAAAGCCCGGCGTAAGATTCCAGCCAGGCGACCAGGTGAATGTCCGGACGCATACCCAGGAAGCTTTTGCGCCGATGTGGATAGGCCCCGGAGAAATCGTGGCTGTCAATGGGGACAGCACTTACGACGTGCTAATTAACGAAAAGCCGTTCAATCGCCACCTCCACGATCTGAGACCAGCCCCAGCGGGCAATAACGTCGACCTGGAACAGGAAGACTTCAACTACACTTCAGAGGCCGAGAGCGTTCTTCCGGACGATTGGGCTCGCATTGCCATGCCATATTCGGATCGACTCGTTCCGCAGGCTCGACTTACGACGGATAAGCCATCCACGGTCCCGCCCATGCAACCGCCGGCAAGCACGGACACACCCAGCACGACGGCCATCCCGACAAAGGCGTCGCCGGAGACACCAGCATCGACAACCACCGTATGTGCAGATTTGGCACTGATCCGCGATCTGCGTACTAAAGCCGCCAAGTGGACCGGCTTGAAGGCAGCACAGCTGGAGGAGAACGTCACTCGGGGTATGCTACTGATTGATGCCATCCCCAACYCGCAGGGAAACGTCGATCTTCRTCAAGCAAAAAGGGCGGCCATAACCCACCTGGGTGAAATGGAGGCCAGTTTCACCCAAGCTGCAACCCCATTAGAAGCGCATCCGCCCTCCGGAGAATAAGTACCCGGACCGCAGATTCTCCGCAGACACTATACAGTGTAGTACACGCCACGACTTCGGTGAGATGGTTTCTCGCTCCCAATCAGGACAAATAGGTCAAGATCCGGAACCTATCTCTCCCGACTAGACCTCGTCTAGGGGAGGGGATGACGTGCCGCGGAGTAAATATATTTTTTGTAGTTCCTTCATTCCACCCCTCGCATTCACCCTTAAACTAATGGTGCGCGGTGGCGGTCAGTGCGTCCGGGTTCGAGGGTGGTGCGGGAAAAAAGGATCGTACGGTCAGTCCTGTGGACCAGTCCCGAAGGAAACGCGTACGGAGACAGTCCAGGGTACTCAAAAAAAAAGAAGGCTACCGACGTCACGCCACGCCATTTTTATTTTTTTTTTGAGTGCTGGATTTCAAGGAAATCCAGTTTTTTCCGGAGCATCCTTGCTCCTTGAACCCTCGGGAAACCGGTGAACCCACCGCGAGACTATTGTGCGCGCCCAGAGACAAGACTATTTGCCCGCCGCGGTACGTGGGACAATTGTGCGCGCCACA
>NW_026017950.1:0-1422 GCF_020466585.1 Dendroctonus ponderosae
GGACTTCCAGATTGTCAGTATTTTTAAGTAAAACTCTTCAAAATAGCGCGTTTTTGGGTAGAAAGTAAAGCCTGAAAAAAAATCAGTTGAAACTAAAAAACCACAGTTTTTTTAACAAATGTTGGGACCAAATTCGCAGCTGAAATCGAATTTCTAAATGGTTTTCCCCATTTGACAGCGCCAAATCCTAAATGGAGTGAGAAAAAGCCGAAAAGAAGCCTGCAAAAGGATTGCATCTCCGTAAGCCAACGCAAATTTAACCCAACTTACACGAGTGTGCCAACACTCAACACGATATGAAATTCTCGCATCAACATCAAGTGCTGTTGTGCCCTCCGCAAAAGCGGGCGAGAAGTAAAGAGCTGCTAAGGGGACATGGGGGCAAAATGGGCCCGGGGGTGGCGTTCGCCGCCCCCCAGCTATCTGTAGCCACCGAGCCGTGTGGGGTGGAGGCGAATGTGGAGCAGACATACATGGAGCCTATACTAATGTAATAAATGTACTGCATGTATTAGCCAGAGAATGCTGCGAATTATAATGGCAGAGTGGATGATGCCGAATTATGGTTGCGGCCCTCAGGGGGCGGCTCCTGCTGATTTCTGTCCCCCAAGTTGATTGCAATTGAATCGAACTTTATGAATGTGCTGAAATGGTTCAGGGCTTTGAAGATTCCCCAACCTCAATCGAAACGTCGACTAACGGCAAATAACGAACGAAATAAATCTTGGAGCTCATTAGAAGGCGGCAGCGCGGCCGTTAATTCAGACATCGCTTAAGATTTCAGCAAATGATTTACACAGGCAAGTAAGCAAACACCCATTCGGACATTATCGCAAATAATAACTACTTAGTTAGTTATTATAAGGCTGCTGATAAAAATAACAACCATTTATTATAGGAACTTGTCTTTCCAGGGGGGGATAATTAATGCTGGGCCCTTATCGCGTCTCGAGTATCTGGTGTCTTGCAATTTCGCAAAAAGGATCAGTATATATAACTTTTGTTCTTATTTTGCTGGCCTTCGGCGAATTATGAGGCTGTGACAAATTGATCTCATTTAGGGCAAAACGCCCCCATCCGCGAACGGTGGCCATCGATTACTTTTTCAGTTGGCACTCGCTCAAAACATCAATTGCGATTTGATTTTCCGGCTTTTCCATCTGAGTTTTCACCCGCAATCTAAGGCCCGGTTGTACAACGGAGGCTCACGATCGGATTAGGTCAAGACCGGTTTAAGTGTGAAGCATCTTCATTTTGGTTTGTAGTCCGAGTTCAATTGAACCAAGCTTACGCGTCCGTTGTGCAAACGGGCCTTAGATGTTGCAATAAAGACCAATAATGATGATGAAAATACGCATGTTCTAATCGCGAATGTTTCATTAACTGTAGGTGCGAACGGCAGTGTTAACAGCCGTGAGTTAT
>NW_026017951.1:0-1419 GCF_020466585.1 Dendroctonus ponderosae
AAATAATGCTACGTATTCGGAGTCAGCTGTTGACACTGCAACAACTTTTTGCATTGGGCTAGACCACGATATTGGCGCACCGTACAAGGTGAAAATAAAACCGCTTCTAGATCGTCGGGTTTCTATGCATCCGGCATAGTCAGCATCTGTATATCCGATCTTGTTTATCGAACTCCCACTGTTTCCGTAAACTATCCCAAAAGCGCGTGTGCCCTTCAGATAACGTATAATTTTCTTGACAGCTTGCCAATGGCTTTCATTGCAGCAACTTAAGAATTGACTTGCATAATTTACTGCAAACTCGATATCGGAACGACTTTTTTTTTATTTTATTTTTTTTCGGTGAGGTTTGGAAAATGTTGTTTTATCTCCCAGAGCTGGTGGTCTGTCGCTCTGGGTTGTGTGGGACCGCGGTCATTTCTGTCCTATTGTGCCCTCGTAATTTTACTCCCCCATTATCCCTGTATATTCAATGAATTCCAGAAGAGTCTAGAGGGGAGTTCGCATAATCTGGTCTGGTGGAGTTTGATCCCCTCCCAGGAGTTTTCGTCTACCTGTTGCATATGACGTGCAGTGACACATAACATGCAGAGTAGTTTCGTCCTCTAATTTGCAGCCCCTGCAGGTCGGTTGATCGCTCAGTCCCATCCTAAAGAGGTGTTTTTTTTGCAGGGGGCGTGTCCTGTTAAAAAGGCCACTATCCTCCTTATTTTTTGCCTGCTGAGACCTAGCAGTTCATTTTTACGTATTGGTTGTGGAGGTCCCACCAACTGCTTTGCGGTATGGAGTCGCGGTGTCTCCTCCCAGTACATTCTGTGCTGTTCCAAGATCCACTACCAACTGCCAACTGCCACCCGACCTTGGGCATGAGATATACCACAAGCAGGTTCTTGGTTGGTCAGTGGTTTCTCGGTCCCTGCTTTAGCAAGTTCCGCAGCAATCTCGTTTTCTTTGTTCCTGTTCGTACCAGTTGCCCAAGTGAGTTTTACTCTGTTTCAGCTCCCGGCCAGAGTTGTAAGTTCTTTTACACAATCTAGCACACATTGTGACCTGATTGTGTACGACTCTAATGCCTTTATTGTAGCTTAAAATTTCTCCGGTTAAAATGGTAATGTGCTTACGTGTGTAGGCTCTTTCCTTCATTTTCCGGGCGCAATTTGTTATTGCTACGATGCTTGCTTGGAAAGCTGTCGTAGTTGTACCCAGGTTTAAGCTAATCCTTTCCCCAGTTCTTCCACTTTCGACTATACCAGCGCCTGTGCCCGACACTGTTTTTATGCCCTCCGTATACCATACGGAGTCCCCTGTTATGGCTGATGGAGTCTCTCCACCATCTCGCCCCTCATTTAGAACATATGTTCTAAAAGGTACCGAGATGCTTAGAGTTTTTATTCGATCAGCTTTTGATCCCATGGGTTC
>NW_026017952.1:0-1117 GCF_020466585.1 Dendroctonus ponderosae
AGAATTCCTTCCTAAGAAGCTCGTCGCTGGATTTTGCCCGCATTCACATAATAATTTAACCACGTCTTCCTTTAGAAGATACTAAAAGCTGCAAACTGTTAACTTGTCTGGTTCCTCAGAAATTGCCTTTTGAAGAAGACATTGCAAAATCCGCACAAAGCAAAAAACTGTCCAAAGTTCCGGAAATCATTCCGAAGAAGATTTTCTTTGGATCGTGTCCGGATTAGTGAGGTCACAAAACAAAGCTTCCTTTAACACCTGTGAGAAGCCTCAAACTGATATCTCAGCTGATTCTTCAAAAAATGTCCCACTGAAGAAGACAGTGCATCTTCTGTCCTGAAAAACTGTCCAAATTTCCCGAACTCATTCCAAAGAACATTTTCTTTGGATCGTCTCCGGATTAGCCAGGTGATTAAACAAAGCTTCCTTTAACACCTGTAAGAAGTCTCAAACTGAGATCTCAGCTGATTGTTAAAAAAATGGCATCCTGAAGAAGACATTGCAAAATCCGAGCAAAGTCGCAAAAAGTCCAAAGTTTCAGAATTCCTTCCTAACAAGCTCGTCGCTGGATTTTGCCCGTATTCACATAATAATTTAACCACGTCTTCCTTAAGAAGACAGTAAAAGCTGCAAACTGTTAACTTGTATGGTTCCTTAGAAATTCCGGTTTGAAGAAGACAGTGCAAAATCCGCACAAAACAAAAAACTGTCCAAAGTTCCCGAACTCATTCCAAAGAAGATTTTCTTTGGATCGTCTCCGGATTAGTCAGATGACTAAGCAAAGCTACATTTAAAAGCTGTGAAAAGTCTCAAACTCATTTCTCAGCTGAGTCTTCAAAAAATGGCCCACTGTAGAAGACAGTGCAAAATCCGCGCAAAGTCTCAAAAAGTCCAAAGTGTCAGAATTCCTTCCTAAGAAGCTCGTTGCTAGATTTTGCTCGCATTCACATAATAATTTAATCACGTCTTCCTTAAGAAGATACTAAAAGCTGCAAACTGTTAACTTGTCTGGTTCCTCAGAAATTGCCTTTTGGAGAAGACAGTGCAAAATCCGCACAAAGCAAAAAACTGTCCAAAGTTCCCGAACTCATTCCGAAGAAGTTTTTCTTTCGATCGT
>NW_026017952.1:1149-1417 GCF_020466585.1 Dendroctonus ponderosae
CCTTTAAAAGCTGTGAAAAGTCTCAAACTTATATCTCAGCTGAGTCTTCAAAAAATGGCCCACTGAAGAAGACAGTGCAAAATCCACGCAAAATCGAAAAAAGCCCAAAGTTTCAGAATTCCTTCCTAAGAAGCTCGTCGCTGGATTTTGCCCGCATTCACATAATAGTTTAACCACGTCTTCCTTTAGAAGATACTAAAAGCTGCAAACTATTAACTTGTCTGGTTCCTCAGAAATTCCCTTTTGGAGAAGACATTGCAAAATCCGC
>NW_026017953.1:0-1157 GCF_020466585.1 Dendroctonus ponderosae
TCGGCAATAAGTTTTAAAACTGACTATTCAGAACCATTAATACGTATCTTTTTTATTCAACGCACAATTTCACGAACCTTAGAATTAGCTGTTTTCAGATTTGGTCACTTTAAAGCCTCTTCACCGATGTGATTTATTGTGTGAGCCAAACAGGGCAAATATTTCATTGAGCGTATGAATAGCTAGATAGAGCATATGCATTTTAATATTTTGAAGAAAATGACATGTCACACCTAAGAAACCTCGCTCGTTCATTGTTTCAGTCCAAATGTCCAATCTGAGACAAATATTGCTAATGTTTGACAAAATTTAGCTTTAGCTGCTACAAGCTTCATATTTTTTGTGGGTCATCTTTTTTAAATAAGCTGCACTAAGTAGGTACCTTAAAATTAGGTTGAAGCACGTTCAGAAGGCGTAAACATCCTTCTCCTGCCACAATTTAGGAAGGCAATAATTGCAAACAAAAAACGTTAAAGCCTGCACTATTTTGTTGTATTTTGAACTTCTCTCCAAAATAGATATATCTATTATATTCAATAAAGAAAAAGTACTAGAAATAATTTATTTTGCTTATTGGCCGAAACTTGTAAAACTGCGTCTTCTAAAGTCCTTTGTGGAGGTATGTTACTATCCGTACTAGCATCAAAAAACCTTTTTCATTCCAACATGTTTTCTAATTTAGAACCGCTGGATGTTGGTGGCTGTGAGATATCCAACTCAAGTTCTTCAATAGACTTCACAAAATATCTTATATCTTCATAAATATATGTTCTGTGACTTTGGGCAGTGTTTACACTTTTGATAATTCGATTCGATACGAGTACTTTATTTCGATACCAAGTATTTGTTTCGAAAGAACGAATCAATTACCAAAGTACTCGGTATCGAAGCAAAAGTATCGAAAACCTACTTGTATTTACTTGTATCGAATCATCCCTACCGGCTCGAACTTCCAAGCGAACTATTACCGGACATTTGCAGCAATAATCAGGCCTGCTTTAATTAAAATCGGACCACTGTTTATATAAATTACCAACAAATAAACTATGTGTGGCTAAATAAACAAAGAATGGCATTAAATATCATATATACGGCTGTCGGTCATTTCCGCACTTCAATGATTCCAAAATAAATATTCAACGAATGCCATTAACGGC
>NW_026017954.1:0-1415 GCF_020466585.1 Dendroctonus ponderosae
TTGTCTGTCCTGTCTGTAATTGTGTCGCCGATAAGCCAACTTCTCGGTGCTTTGCGGTTTTATGTCACAGAAGGCATGCAAATTTCTGCTAAAGATTTTAAGGGTTTCAGCACAACTACATCACATCCAATTGTACATGGGGTGAGCTCCGCGATAGAGCTAGCGTTCTAGCGTTCTGGGTTTTGTGAAATTCCAGCCAAGATGTTTACCCAGTAAAATCCTTCCTGACTCCTCCGCTTGCCTTGTTTATTCAATGAATTTTATAAGGATCTGAAAGGGCGTCCGGAGGACTTAATTTTCTACTTGTTTAAGTAACTTTTCAAATAGAAAATATAATAAAAACGTGTATACCAGTCATAAGCCATACACGAATGCACAAACCGTGCATAAACAAAGCAAACTTTAAAATTTTACGGTTAGTTCGAGCAGAAAGTTTGGGTTTGATAACGGGTTATTGACGTCATGGACCCAAATGGTTCCTTGATAAGATGATGAGATTATTTTGCAACGATGCCAGTGTTTCCAGTTTCTTAAACTGCGTTTCAATAAACGCAGTTTGGGTTAGTTACCGAAGCGCTGGTGAAAACGGTCCGTCGTTAAACGCGTTTAGTTTCTTCGTTTAACATAAACTTAGTTTCGTCAAACTGCGTTTCGCTTGTTTCTGATGAAAATGGGCCTATGCCTATCTGTGCGTCTTGAACCACGAGTTATGTTATTCCTGCTAACGCGAGCATATCCACGACCTGCATTATTTCCTCGAATTGCCGCGGTTGCTGAAAATGCGATGAACAATTTCCACGCCAAAAATTGTTTGAATTAGTCGTCCGATTATTATTATTAAATTGATTGGTATATTGCCTGTTTGTGACAAAAGGTCTTTCACAACTTTATCTGTCATTGTTGCGATAATTACCTCGACCTCTTAGCGTCATGTTCATCACCTCGGGTGTAATGTAATTTGAATTAATTTCTTCATATTGTGCCGCTCTAATGGCATCTTTTAAAAGAACAAAATTTCGAGAAGCAATGATGCTGCTAAGCCTCTGATTACGTAAGCCGTCTGCAAATCGTTTCCAAACCATTTTTTCGTTGATTGGTTTTAACACCCTAAAACAATTGTCGTCTCCGTTTGCTTGCGAAATGGTCAGAGTAACAAAAAGCTCTTCTAACTCGGTTCCAAACTCAGCTATAGTTTATGATTTTGATGATTGTGTTTGATGAATGTTTTATGATTTTGTCTTGCGCGTATTAGTTGGTACTGTAAAGTAGTTTCCGCTTTTTTCACAAAGAAGGTGTTCTTTTATATCGGGTATTAAGGCCTCAACCGTGATATAAATCCGCTCTAACCTTAATTTTGCACTACTGGACAATCGTGTTTTTAGAACAAAATTGATAAGCAGTCTCTTTCCGTCATC
>NW_026017955.1:0-1415 GCF_020466585.1 Dendroctonus ponderosae
AGTTTTTCTAAGAGTCTTTCTTTGAAGAAATTCTCCGTAAGTTTTGAGAAGGTTGGCAGAAGGCTGATTGGGCGCCAGTTTTGGGGAAAAGATTTGTTTTTTCCTGGCTTTGGAATGAGAATGACTGCGGCTGTTTTCCAGCTACTGGGAAATTCTCTGAGTGCAAAAGCACTATTGATTAGTGTTAGTATCGGTAGGAGCAGGTTTTCGGGAAGCATTTTAATCACCCTGTTAGAAATTTTGTCGATGCCTGGGGCGGTTTTGGATTTTAGCAATTTGATTTGTTGTTTGAGTTCGTCCATCGTAATTGGGGGGATAGTTTCGTCAGTAGCTGTGATAATCTTTGTTGTCACGTTTTGGTAAAAGTTCTCGACCTCTTCTTCGAAGTCGAGATCATTTCCCAGGGTGTTCTTCTTTCAGAAAGCTTGCCACAAACTGCACAAAGCTAGTTGGCAGTTTGTAGAGGCTCCCCTCTGTGGTTCTCGTCGTCGCTTATATAGTTTCCTCCAGGTGCGAAACTTCCCGCTTGTCAGTTTCATATTTGACAGTAAATGGGGCCCAAATGGGGCTCCCATTTACTGAAATACCATGAATTTCGATCCCCCATTCCAAATGTGAGTACCCCAGGCCATTTCCGTTACAGTAAATAGTAAAATGCAAACTGGACAAACATAGATAAAGACGAGTGTGGGCAAATGCTTTGAATATAAAACTAACAGGAAGGAGTCTACGCTTAAATCAGTGCGACCGGAATGGAGGTTGCATATGGCCGACCAGTCGGCCGCTTTAGTAGTGGCGTAGGGCATTAGAATATGATAAAATGTGGAAAATATAGTATACACTGATAATATATTCGACAAAAAATGGAATCAACATAGGTTAATCTGTTGTGGTCAATTAATGAAGCTTGACGAGATTATACAGATCCTTAAATTGAATTAATATGTAATTATCTAGCGTCTAATTTAATTGAAGACCATTGAATTTAAAAATCTAATTAGTTTAAAAACGGGTGGTGGGGAAAGTCTAAAGAAAAACAAACCACAAATACAATATTAAACATATTAAGGAATTTTGAATTATTACAAGTATACATACTTCCATAAAGTAACATAAGCTTATATTATATACTGCAGTCTATATGGTTAGGTACTTTTAATATTTACGTAATTTTAATTTATTAACTATAACTAGGTATTATATATAAAACTAAATTTGAATCAATCTTGTGTTCGTATTTCCTCGCAACCAGAGAAACAATTATTTTTAAGTTAATTTACATGTTTGACAATTTAAATTTTATCAACACGGTTCACAAAAGTTTTTCGTAAACGCAGACATTTTCAGTTATACAATTATTTATTGGCCTTTAAATAAAATCAATTTAGTGTACATACTGCGAATTTTTTCATCTG
>NW_026017956.1:0-1259 GCF_020466585.1 Dendroctonus ponderosae
TATGAGCTTGAATAAATTTTAAAATCTGATGATGGCGCTGTTGTCTCGCCGAAACGTTATCAAATAAACGATATACAAAAAAAAATTGTTTCACACTGTGACTTGAGCCCAGGAAAAAAAATAATATAATAACAAATTACAATAAATTTCCAAACCGTCTAGCATTGTTGCCCCCGCAAGTTAGGCATCGTTTCTTCACAAACTTTACAGAAAAAAACAAAAAGAAATTCCAACCACGCCATTTTTAACTCACATAAAATATGCTGCAATCGTAGGATTTTGGATCTAAATCAACCTTCACAAACTGAACTTTACTTCCAACTTGACGCTCTATTTCATCTCAAATCCTTGTGTTTTTTCTGGCAATCTATAGATTCGAGTTGTACAATTAATTCTAGGACACCCTGTATACTAATGTAACCGACTAAAGAAAATAAAGTACAATAATTTCCATTTACCTGAATTAAACCGTTTAAAGTACATACTTTCATTTTAAATAATAACGTTTTTAAATGTTCGTCGCCGCAATGAAAAAAGTATATTTAGAGGCCGGGAAAAAGGGGTTTGCGAGCTCCCTGGAGCGCACTTAATCCCGCTTTATAATTTAAATTAAATTATTTATGTAAAACCGCATTTACGTCATTGGGGCGTGGAGAGGTCCAATTTCGTTTGGCAACGTTTTTCTCGATGACGCCAACGGTTATAGAAGTGCTTTTGAACAGCCGCAGTTAAGGTTTTACTGGTTTGCCCATAAAGGAGCCTCTTATAATTTATTTATTTCGGGTTTATAAAAAATTGTTTTACGGATATTCGGCTTATGCAACAGAATTATCACTTTTAAATGCTGAGTAAACGACAACATTCGGGTGATTTGAACTAGTTTATTAGCACTTTCTGTGCAAATCCAGCAGAAGACATTCGTTTTTGTAACTTGCTGTCAGGGACCCGGACCGGAACCGATATGGACCCAAAACCGGAACGGAACCGTTTTTTTCTGGACCGGAACCGGAACGGAACACACTGTTAGGTGCTGAACTGGAACCGAAATATTTTATTTCGGTTTTTTCGGTTCTGCTTATAACGTTTGAAAGAAATTACTGTACATTTTACAAGCAAATGGAAAATAATCCTTGCTGGGAGATTTTTGGACCCTCGGTATAAGGTAGTTTTAGACGACAATCAAGTAGAAAGAGCAAAAGCACATTTAAAGTCGTTATGGACGAGACTGATATTCTTCAAAGAGTGCAATTCTTCTAATT
>NW_026017957.1:0-1352 GCF_020466585.1 Dendroctonus ponderosae
CCATTCATGATCAAAGTACGTTGGTAATAGCAGATATTTTATTTTAGCACACCTGGTATTTTAGAGTTCTTTTTCAAACATAAAATGACTCAAGCCTGCTATATAGATCATAAATATGATAAAATTATGTTTTATGGATCCTGCAATAGTGAAATCAGGTTCCCCACAAACTGTTTCTGATGTTGCAATTATATTTCCAAATTTATTAAATAATAGTGAATTACAAGGTCTGGACACAGAATGACGTCTGTTGCGAAATTTTGAAGAAATTTAAAAAAATTCTGGAAATATTTTAGAGTTTTGGAGCCAAGTGCAAATATTGAAATATGGAGCTGATAAATTCGTGTTTCCAATTTTATTTGTAACCTGCTTATTCTACCTCACTCATCAGCCATGTTGAACGGGTATTTTCACAAGTTAATCTCATGATACAATGAGTATATTCATGTATTCATGTATTCATTGTATCCTGGGTTAATCTAATGAAAACTAAATTGAGAAATAAGCTAAAAACGAGTTCAATTTCATATTTACTTCTTTACTGACTCATGTTTATTTTAGTATTTCTGTAAGTTTAAACATTTTGAAAAACGCGCGATTTTATAGAGGCTTTAATAATGAAAGAAAAATCAGTCTACCGAAACTCCATTTTCGGACCTGGCAACCCTGGTTCCAATGAATGTGTCGCCGTTCGTGTTAAATATGGCTGTCACGGCCATTTGCACCAGTCAACCTAAGGCTCATCTTAACATAAGAGTGACAGTTAAGTGACAGAATTCGTTTGCCCCACTGTCACCTAGGGTTAAGATGAACCGTAACAGGCAAGGGATAATTTATTATTATTTCTTGTCTCTGGTAACAGGCAAACAATTTAAGGGGAAGATGAAGTGCAAAGTAGAGAGCAAAATGAGGATCAGCCACCTGATCGTGAAGACGTTGAACGCTTCATACATCTTATGCAAGAAGATGAAGTACCTAACATAAGCGACATATATAACAGAAACAATATATTGTTGCCAAGGGAATCAAAGTAGGAGGGACTTAACTGATCCTATTTTAGATTTATTGACAAATAGCGATCAATTGAATTGAAAATAATGCTTTTAATAAAGGATCAAAATTATTAAATTAAAGTTCATTATTAAATTGAAATAACTTATGATGCATTACTAAAACAAATGGAAACTAGCATTATTTGCTTAAGTCTTTTTTAAGTATTCCAATTGTCACTTTTCCTACTGAAACTCCAACATGATTTTGTCCTGCCCTCATTTGGCTAAAATGTTTTGAAGCTCCTCTTCATAACATAGCATTGTTCGCTTCCAACTGGGAGTCTAAGGTTTTTCCTTATA
>NW_026017958.1:0-1393 GCF_020466585.1 Dendroctonus ponderosae
TGATATGTTATTTAACCTTTTAATTAAAAAAAACACCAAATGGTGCACAGAACCATTATTTGGTGTATTTTGTAAACTAAACTTTCAAAATTCCCTTACTTCTGGGTACTTCTTCAACTAGAATGTAGTCGTTCAGCTTCTCCAGGGGCGTATTGCTCCTTTGAAGACACAACGTGAGCACATCCAGCGTTGTGGACTCCTGGATGATCTTCAAAATGGTGTACTCTTCATCGGGCAACACCCCATACACTACCAGGAAGAACATTTTTCGTTTTCCGCAAATCGGCGTGCCAACTGCAGCTGCAAACACGTGGAAACGTTAACTTTTGGTTTAAAGAAACATACTTTGAACCTACCAACAAGACTATCAGATTCCTTGGAGTCGCTCTCCGTTTGAGGGTCCTCGCGGTTTTCGGTGTTCTCCAAACTTTCCTCCTCGATTCGGGAGTATATGAAGAGTGTGGACATGTTTAGGTCGCGGTTTTGGGCGTTTTTCAACCTGAAGATTAACGAAGTTTGATCAAGTCTCCCTTAGACCTTCAGGCCTCACCTCATATGCCTATACCCAGGCCTCAAACAGCGCAGCGGAATAATCCTTTGGGACAGTAGATGATTGTTGGTAGAATCGGTGACGGAGAATCGCACAAAAGTGAGGTCTTGGAACATGACTCTGAAGTGGAACGTCTCGTTCCAAATGGGGTTGAGCGCATTTTTCGGCACCTGCAAACAGATGGGAGTGGTTTTCCGCTCACCTCCCTCCAAGGCTCGACTTACCACTTTAGTTCTTTGCTTGGCGCAGTCCACTTGAATGCCGATAATTTCCACTTCCACATAGACGCTAACGTTCACATTGGCTTGGCAAACGTACTGGCCAGAGAGGACGCTCACGATGAACTGAGAAGAGTGGATTCCATCGAACTGCTTATCCCAGGGGTTGAATCTGGAAAGGCCGGCGGTTAGCCAGGAGGTGAGCAAAGGAGGATTGAGTCCTCACCGTCTGTACATTACATGGCTCTTGTCCCACATCACCCGGGGTTTGCTCACGTAGCCGCACTTCCCATTGGTCTCAAACAGGGAGTTGTGGAGTTGCATTGGAGTGTCTTCAGTTTGGAAGTTCAACGCCGCCATCTGTATCCCTGAAAATTACCGTTCAGCCTCACTCATGCCCCGTTTCAGAACTCCAACATATCGGTTACATAAGCTTATGAGTCTCATAAACTACCAAAATCACGTCTGTTGGGTTTCTCAACGTCTGTTTAAAGTTTATTGGTTCCATAAGTTATCGAATAGATATCTACTCGAAGATGGATGGATATCGGCTTGATAACGTCTGACGCAAGCGTGTAGGGTTTGTTTTCATTTTTACAACAGAGCGATTCTAACCTAACATAAC
>NW_026017959.1:0-1408 GCF_020466585.1 Dendroctonus ponderosae
TTGTTCTTTTGTTAAAATTGTGGAATTATTCCATTGAATTTTATGGCAATTATCAAATGCATGTTGACAAATGTGTGATTTATGATATTCTCTGTGTTTTATGTTGTTAAATTTATTAGTGTGAGAGGCAATCAGCTGGAATTAACAAAATTTCAACACCACTTTTATAGACCAGGACATTTAGATCGTAATTTTTGGCAAAAATCAATAAATTTTACGCTGGATTAATGGATTCACACAGGAAAAAACGACGGCCCAATTAAACCAAATACCATTAAGGGTCTCATTGTGTTTTCGATCCCTTTCAACGGCAATAAAATTTGGATGCCCGGGTCAGTTCATCCATTGTGCCCCGCGCACATTTTTTTTAAATTAAATACCCTCATAAGCGCATTGATTTATCCTCGACGCACTGTTTTCTTATTTAATCCGATGACGTGCAGGATCAAACCGTGCCACAATCCCGCATATCGCCAAAAATGCGTAATGAGCCAACTTATTTTTTTATCAGTCTGCTCTGTCAATCGTTCGTCCGCATGTGGGCCCAATTTCCAACTGTTAAATGTGCACATGTCTGTCTGCTGAACCAATTAAAGGCCGTTTTGCTGATGAGCGTGATTAATTCACATCTCACTCACTGGCTTTCCGTTCAGGGCTGAATCGAATTTTATTTCAAAAGCTTGCTTTTCTTAAAGATAAGCTCACATTTGCTCGCACTGAACGAACGAGAACGGAACAAAGTAAAATGAATATTTGCCTCATTTTAATTCGTTCCCCAACTCAACAGAAGCACTAAAACTTTGATTGGACAATACGGACAAGACAAATGGCTAGAAACATGTAGGGAAATACAAAAAGACTAGTTAACAGACAAAGAGAAGGCTGACGCATTCGCCGGACACTATCAAAAGGCTTTCAGCATATCGACAAACCCTAACTTCGACAATGACAACTGGAACATGATCAATGAGTGGTACTTGAACTACTTTAACAACTCACCAAACTATACTTACAAACTAATCACAGACACAGAGTACGATGAATATCAAAAACACACAATCACATATCAAAAACACAGCACCGGGAAAAGGCAAAATAAATGCAAAACTCCTGAAAAGCTTAACCCAAGAAACCCACAAACTCATTCTTTCTGAAATGAACAACTGCATAATAAATAACATAATTCCGAAAACATGAAAAAGTGGTGTAGTAATTCCTATACCTAAAAATGGACGAGACAATACACAAATGGAAAACTACAGAACTTTCGGTGCTGAGCAAAGTTTTGGAACACATACTAAAGCAGAGACTTGAAGAACTGATCGGAAAACATATACCAACCTACCAATTTGGCTTCAAACAATATCACTCGACTATTCATCCGTTATTTACTTTGACCAACAACATA
>NW_026017960.1:0-1230 GCF_020466585.1 Dendroctonus ponderosae
GACTTTGACTTAATCTTATTGTTTAAATTAAGGTAATAAAGGTAATGTTAATTAATAATTTTGGTGTAAATTTAATTTGGGTGTATGTTTCTTTGGTCTACTTCAGATTTTAGCATAGGTAACCATGTATGACTTAAATTAAATGAACATGAAGCAACACAATTATTTTGATTTAGTAAAATTAGTGCGCTTTCTTTAATTTTACGTTTTTTTGTGGATTGTTCTTTTGTTAAAATTGTGTTCGCATTCACCCTTAAACTAATGGTGCGCGGTGGCGGTCAGTGCGTCCGGGTTTGAGGGTGGTGCGGAGGTGCGGTCGGGAAAAAGGGATCGTACGGTCAGTCCTGTGGAGCAGTCCCGAAGGAAACGCGTACGGAGGCGGTCCGGGGGTACTCAAAAAGGCAGGCTACCGACGCCACGTCAAGCTATTTTCTTTTTTTTTTAAGTTCTGGATTTCAAGGAAATTCAGTTTTTTCCGGAGCATCCTTGCTCCTTGTTCCCCAGGGAAACCGATGAACCCACCGCGAAGCTATTGTGCGCGCCCAGAAACAAGACTATTTGTCCGCCGCGGTACATGGGACACCCGTAATTTTAGTTTATTTTATATATTCTCCTTAATTGTAGTTGGTTGCTGTTCCGTTTGTTTGTTGTTGTTTTTGTTTTTATTTGTTAATTTGGTAGCTTACATTGCGCGCAGAATCGCGCGCAATCACGGAGGTACTACCCAAAAGAAGTACCTGGCATCCCGTCACGTGGAAAACCCCCACGTTATCTATTAAATTTGTTGTGCGTTGTGTTAGACTTGGGTGTAATTTTTTTGTGCGCAGTATCTGCAGCTTCTCCCTTGATAATTTGTTGATTCATTGTTATCAGCGTTATAAAATAAACTGCACCGAACGCAATAATATCACACTCAATAATTGATAAATCAAAATCACCGTCAGTTTAATAACGCAATGTGTATTTGAAAACTTTATCAGATCTACAGAGGCGCCCGCACTAAGAGAAAAATGTCGAATTCAAAGTACGTATGTACGTCCCAAATCTCAGGCGCGAAGAGGCCGGAGTGGGAGCCGCCCTCTGTTTACTCTGTTTAAAATCTGTTTACCCTCCCATAAAAAGTTATCACTTCAAAAACGAAGACAAAAACAACCATCAGGTACCAACTGAACGTAAATAGCAGGTAATAATTGGATACTTATATCAACACTTCTGCATATTTGTTCAACA
>NW_026017961.1:0-1406 GCF_020466585.1 Dendroctonus ponderosae
AAAAACACTTTGGGAACGCATATCCCCTCTTTAAACCAGTTTAAGGAATTTATTAAAAATTCCGCAAACTTGCTAGAGTCTTTAGAATCAAAACAACCCAAACCCTATTTAGACAAAGGCAAAATGTGCTCCAAATCATTTGTTTCCAGTGGTCCGATTTGTGCTCTATGTAAACAGTCTCATTACTTGTCCAAATGTGATCACTTTCACAAACTAGCTCCACCGGATAGACTAGCTAAGGCAAAAGAATTAAAGGTCTGCATTAACTGTTTATCTAAAGGACATTTCGTAAACCAATGCAACTCCACATTTACTTGCCGTCTTTGCGGTTCCAAGCATCATACTAGCTTACATATCAAGTCAAAGGAACCATCAGTTGAGCAATTACCTGCTTTCTCACATGCGGAAATTCCTGATCGGTCTAGAACTATATCTGCATTTTCATCTAACACCACTCAAGTGCTCTTGCCTACGGCCATAGGGAAAATAATGGATTCTACTGGAAAGCTTTATAAAATTAGAATACTGTTGGATTCTGGATCTCAATCCAATTTCATCAAGTCAAGTTTATACAAAAAATTGAAATTGCCAGTTCAGTCGATCAATGCATCCATTTCTGGTCTAGCCCAAGCATCTTCTCTAGTTCATTCCAAATGTGACGTTGAAGTACACGCTAATCAATCGCCATTTAAGCTTCAGCTTTCTTGCCTTGTTCTCGATGAAATCACAGGTAGTGTTCCAGGCATTTGTGTTGATTTGAAACATTTTAAGATTCCCGATAACATAAGGTTATTAGACCCTTCGTTCGGAGAGCCCAATGACATTAATATTCTGCTCGGGGCGTCGACTTTCTTTAACATTCTGTGCATCGGGCAGGTTCGTCTTGGTTCAAATCTGCCTGTCCTTCAAAAAACCCGTTTTGGTTGGGTGGTTTCAGGTCCTGTTGGGTACCACCAGGATTCCCGAGTTCAGTGTCATTTAAGCTGCACTGAGGAACTGCCTGATCAGCTGAACAAGTTCTGGGAACTTGAACATTATCCTTCGACCAAGGCGCTCTCTTCGGAAGAGAAAGCATGCGAATCTCATTATCTGCAGAATACCAAAAGGAATTCCGACGGTAGATTTGTCGTATCTATACCCTTTAAAGCTCCCGTCGAGCTACTCGGTGATTCCTACAAAATTGCCGAGAAGCGATTTCTTTCTCTGGAAAAACGGTTTCAATTAAATCCAAGGTTGTACGAACAATATTCTCGCTTCATGAAGGAGTACGAAGAGTTGGAACATATGACTGAAACTGTTCCTCATTCCTCTGAAGTTTGCTTTTATCTTCCACATCACGGAGTTTTAAAGGAGGACAGTCTCACGACAAAACTTCGTGTTGTTTTCAACGGTTCCATGCCATCCAC
>NW_026017962.1:0-1405 GCF_020466585.1 Dendroctonus ponderosae
CATAACTATTCGTTGATTAAGAAACCAGCAAACAGTTCAATTCCCTTTGTATAACATAATGAAGAGCTCCATATAAGATGAAAGCACTTTAAAAGGGGCGCTTTTCAATTGCTTTCATTAACGGGCACATATTTTCCAAAATATTCAGTTACGTTCTTAATTAATGCTAAAAGCGTCGTAGATATTTTGCACCGGATTTGGTTGAGCTGCTAACTACAGCTTATAAAGGAAGTAATTCGAAAATTGACGCCGTCTCATGCACACCTCTTTGAACAGTTGAAGAAAAGCCGGTTGCAAAATGGGTTAACAAATAATTGTTACTTGAATTCCGCGAAAATTGAAAGTATTAATTTATTGGTCCCTTGAAGGGGTTTTGGTTTATGGGATGTTTTTTCGATTTATTGAAATTCCCAGGGAAATTTACCCGGGATGGTTTATGTTCTGAAAATGCTGGAGAAATTCCGAAAACCCATCTTGTAAAAACATTAAATAAAGCGCTTCAATTCTGCAATAATTGCGATCAGCAAACCAAAAGATTGTCCGTGAATCTGAAAATCTTTGTTTAACGAAATTAATCAACGTTGGAAATTACAAAAATTTAAACGGATAAACGTGGCAAGTACAAGAAAAACATCCATTGTTAAGTGGTAAGACTAGACATAAAATGCGTTATAATACGTGCCATCGAGAACCCAGAAAAGATAATAAAACCCGAAATTATTATTGAAAGTAAACAAATTTGCCAGGAGCTTTAATTTCCAGCGAAAATTACACTCTCAAGAACACTGGTTGTGCGATCTATCCAAACAGCCGTTCGTGTCCGAAAACATCTTTAAATATTTAAGGTGGCATTAGGAGATAATTGCGTTTGTGCAGATCAAGAATCCGAGGGATTTTAGTCGTCTGTTCGAGCGAATGTCTCTTACAGTGTAATCAAAGGCCCCCTCAAATCATGCAGTCGCTTTCTGCATTTTGTTGTAACTCCTCATTGAATGGCATTTCTCGCCCTATTAAATTTACACGCCTTTTTCGTGTTTTTATCCTTCTGAGCCCCTTCACTTTGGAGATTTATTTGCGGTTGAGGTTGGACGTTCTGTGCGGTTAATGGTGGCTTTGTGGAGATAGACGTTATAACTGATAATGCCTCGATATTAGAAAACCCGGCAAAAAGGCTGCAAAAACTTGAAGAATAGATTGAAATATTATCGGGCTTGTTCAAAAATTTTTCGTTCTGCTGCAATCGATTTTCATTAGATGCAAACGTGTGCGAAACGGTTAATAAAAATAATAAAAATAATAAATAAACGAAAATAAAATGTTTATGACTGGCAATCTTAAACGTGAGCCAAAACGATATTTTAAACTATAAATTAGCATATGCATAAAGAATGAACCGACATTTGCG
>NW_026017963.1:0-35304 GCF_020466585.1 Dendroctonus ponderosae
CATTAGGAGTGTTATAACGCTAACTAAAAAAAATCGTTTTTAATCAAGCGGTATATCTGCTCTTCTTTGAACTACATTTAAGTCTGGAACTATCGAATGCAACAAACGCCAAATGCCAATGCAAATGCCTATTCGCTACACACCTTTAGTAGAATTTGTCTTTGTGTGGTGTAGTTTCCCGTCTATCGACAGCTTATGGTGCCTAATAAAATTGTCATATCCGCTATTTTGAAACGGAAAATTAAAAAATTTCCGATCTAAATAGTTGTTTACTTGGAAAGCAGTAAAATAGCTGAACACTTAACGCAATATCCTCATAAAATTCTCTGTCCGCTTGTAAGTTATTCAGGCCGTCTGGCATACCCAAATATTTAGTTTGGCGCTAAATGGTTTTTAAGGATTTATTGAAATCCATCCAATTATTTAAACGGAAATCAACAGGAACATTGAAATGATAATAGAAATAAATTCTGTATTAATTGCTTTGGTACAGTTTCGCCTGCAAAAATCGTTGAACTGTCTAAAGATTTTTTTAAGAATGGCTAGTGCTGTTTCAAAACGTCTATAAAAATTGGGTCTTTACTCATTGGGTTAAAATTCGAATATAAAAATTCCCTATTTTAGCCTTTGAACAAATAAACACATATCAGTTGACTGATCGTGCAATGCTATTAACGTTTGATTGATTGTATGCCCAAAACACACCACATAACGCTATTAAGGAACTGTAAACATTTAATTCTGAATTTTCGGGGGGGCCAACCAGTGATCTGGAATACTTTGAATATSGATTATWCYKTKYSWGYKATTTTYKWMCTGTTTTAAAGACTATTTTCTTAAGMCRTKWKKCTGACTTTTYAMAGCTAGATTARTTTYYACCGTAWAAATAAAAAAAAACGTTAGTTTGAAAATGGCGTTMGGGCGGCATYTTTGATAGGRATRTTAAATAGAAACTAAGAGAAAMTAGCRACTAGTKACACGKMAAAGAAAGAAGGAAACTTGAYGCTTTTTGATMAGRAAATRCACTGGTATGYGCCATGAAAGTTTTSAATTAGAGCCAGCTTCAGGAATATTTCTACAAAATCTCAATCTTATCTCCCTTTCAACCCCGCTGTTCTACATTCTTCTTTGGAGATTGAACGATTTCTTCCAGGGAAGAAGATAATATTTGATATTGAAGAGCTTGCAGATTTCCGAGTCAAAAACCGCCAATAAATTTTGAATTTTTRAAAAAATCWTTAGRGCTCTTYATAYAAGYRCAGCTYACAGYCCTTAAARACACRCKTATGSTCTACTTGGGCWAAAATTTTCMACTTTCTGAGCCTCYCAGTTTGGAAAGTAGGAATTTTTATTCAAGAGTTWGCAAATTCTCAAGTYAWAAACYGYCARTWAATTKTAMWTTTTTKSAAAAATMWTTAGKGCTCTTTATACAAGCGCAGCTYACAGCCCTTAAAGACACACTTATGCTCTGWTTGGGCYWAAATTTTCAACTTTYTGAGCCTCTCAGTTTRGAAAGTAGGAATTTTTATTCAASAGCAAATTTGMAAKYCRAAATCATTCAAAAAATTGAAAAAAAAATCGTACYAATAAYTWCARATTWAGAGCCCTGAGTCCAATTGATAATCTMCTATAGAAGACAAATTGTAMTGCAGCAAAATCCTTCATAAMTTYWCGGGGAAAAAATTWAAAATTYCTTATTGTTAAATAATTCACRTGTAAACCAGTTCTTAACGGTAACTGAACGAAAATGGCTAATTTGTGCGYATATACAGWGTTTGTGCAGCAAACATGGCAAATTTTTAAACTAAACAAGGTTTCAAATGCACTTTTGCAATGAATCTGAYGAAAATCGATTGACCCAAATGAAGAAAAAGGCAATTTGTGTGTTGGAACGATGGACTGTGAAAAATGCTCGATAAACCTTGAAGATTTTGCCTTTAACTTCGAAAAGTTCTCCTGAAGAAGGAAGCAAACTGAAACATTTTTTATTTGGAAAATGTGCCTCTTTCTTTCATGTTTACAGCTACTTTTCAACGAAAGTTCTCAACATAAACAACCTCCTTCAGATCTAGAAAAAAAAATGTTAGTTACACTCATGAGGATTTTCAAACTGATTTCTACGCTAATACGCACTAAAAACCAACATCTTCCTGAATAATATTTTAAGCCCATGAAGAAGCCTGATCAGGGACTCAGAAAAAAATACGCTTTAGCAAAACTGCGCTGGGAAAGTTACACTATCTAACATTGCAAGACACAAGATCAGATCAAAGAAGTGCTCTTAACATTCAGACTGCGGCTTGCAAAGATTTTTTTCCCTGTTTGCGCTTGGTGTCCAACTCTTAAAGCTAATTAGTAATTACAGAGGCCTCGTTCAGCTGAGCAAAATGCCCGGTGACAAGTGAAAAAGAACGAAGCAAGATTAACGAGCCCGAAGAGTGTTTTGCTTCGGAAATTTAATTAAACGCGCGTTTACTTTACATACAATGCGCAACAAGGATCTGAATAAGACATGTGCGAAGAAAATTCTCTTAGTGATATTTCAAGCAATTAAATTGGTGATTGATCATTGTTTTCCTGGCCTTTTAGGATTCTGTTCAAGTAGCTTTTTCGTTCTTGTGTTAAAAGAACTCGCCCATTTTCTCAAACAAAATGATACAAAATCAGTTGCGATTGCGAAACCTTAATTTCCGAATTGAATGACATTGAACTAAAACCGTTCAATAAACACAATAAAATCACTCCCCTTCGAGTATTCCCATTATAAGGGCAATTTGCGTCGACAATGGAGCTCGATCGTTTCAGGCCCAATTTACATCACGTGAGCATCGTTAATTATCTCAATTTTCTTTAATTTCATTGGATGTTGTTGCGCCTATCATTAATTTTGTTCTATCTATTCACCGCTTACTTCCGCGTTTCCCATGGACCCGCTTGCAGCGTGATGAATTCTCTTGAAGGCAAATTCGAAATGGATCACGATTTTTGGAGCCATGAGGATTAAATAAGATCGACCACATAAAACACTGTTTGGAGTTGAAACAAGCCTTGTTACTCTACAACAATGGAATAAATTTGCGTTCGGACAAGTCGAGAAGTATCAATTTCCCATAGAAAAATACGGATAGTTGACTGGCAACAACATGTAAACCAATCCTTATGGAGGTTGCGAACTGCGCCTTCCTATTGGAAGTATTCCGCGTTTAATTCCCATCTATAGGGAGCTACGGAACCCAACGATAAACCATCTGAAGCAGTTTAATTAATACATTAACTGTATGCATTTCAATCAATGCTGCTGCATAGAATAGCTTTCCTGCTATATCAAGTCCCTATTGTCGGATTACATAAACTCACTGACACTTACATAAATTTGTCTTTGAACGGAATAATAGGAGCGATTCTGAAATCCATCGATGTGTAAATAATTGCATTGTGTTGTTTATTGTTCGATATGCTGCATTGTGATCATGCACTTCCATTCACGAGCCACTGCCTCGAAGATGAAAACTAATATCGATTATACGGGCCGTAAAATCGAAATTGTGCACTGAATAGAATAGATAGAAGAACTTCGCAAGCTATTTTTACTGGTTCTAAAAGTTGCAGATTGAGGCTTTATAATGACTCCTTCCATATTTTACAAAGATTGGAATGAGATGCTTAAATGTTTCAGTTCGCAAGAGAGCGACATGTTAATGCTCCCATTTGTAACACCCCGTATGATAAAGACGCCATAAGCCTATTTTTAGATAGCTGGAGGCTTAAGCTAGAAAAAAGGTACTCTTGTTTGACATCGATAAAATGAACCGTTTTCCAGATAACGGGTATTATTTAAATAGGAATCGAAGCAAAGTCTGAGTGAAAATTGTAGCTTTTATATAAGACTTTCCCCGATATGATGAAAGGAAGCATACTTTTATGAAATATTAAGATCAGAGCACAAATTGATAATACGAGCTAAATTACACTTTCAAAAATCACCCTTGATCGTTTCAGGGCCCGGTTGCTCTTTTATTTGATTCTTGAAAACCCACCCCCAAAAATCCTCGTTCACTGGGAATACGATCGGTGCTCCTTTAAATCAGGGCCGTTTTCATGGACTTTTCCAACAAAATTTTGAGAAGTTGAAAAAAAACGAGGTTTTATGGATCGTAAAAGATTCAAAATTAAGTGCTTTTGAACAGAACTTTTTTTATGTTTTAAACGGTCCTGGAAAATAATTACCTTCCGACTTTCGCAAGCACGAGCATCTTCAGAGGTGTGCTACATGTGGCTTAAATACTTTACCACACAAAATATTTTCTATTTTTAAGCGGTAACCGCAAAAGCAAAACGCTTCATAATGCACAAAGTTCCATACAATAAATAACCAGAACTATAAAATTACAAAATACATTTTACAAGCACTGGCTTAAATAGACATATGCTATCGATGTTTTTCCATTTTCGAGGCCATTCTCATCCTTTTAAGTCTTTTTCAACCTGGAAAGCTTCTAATTCCATCTACATCAACAGAAGCGCTTTTCCATTAAGTTCCATGACTTTTTCAGCACTAGAAAGGCAACAGTTTAACTGTTTTTTCGCCATTGTGCTAAAAAAGTATGGCAAAACCAATGCGCAACCATACACCAAACACGCTGTATTAAAGTATTTCATACGGACAAACCATAAAAACTTTAATTGAATCTCGATAAATGGGCGGTGCAGAATGTACGCGCATAAGGTAAATTTAATTTCCAAATTAGGACATTATTGCCGCATAAATAATGCAAACGAATGATAGCATAATTATGTGGAGTTTCACGTAATCTATTAAAATTACTAAATATGGTGGGACAATGGTAATAAAGCGATGAATAATCCCGCGGCGAAACAATGCGAGATTCCCATGCATATGGAATGATAAATAATATGTTTCAAAGGAAAAGCCAGCCATTTTTCCGTAATAAACGTGTGCAGTCGTCAATTGTTACGCAATGAAACTATTCAACTTAATCCTAATTAAAACAGTTGTTTTCCGTCGGTTTCAAGTGTGTAGCAATAAACACATCAAGTGCACACAATAGGTTTCTCTAATGTTTCTCGAAAAAAAAAACAGTTATAATTATGGCGAAAACGGCAGTAAACGGGGCCGGAGAATTTTAGTGCCCACCTACAGCTCAGGGATCTAGTGCTTTTATCAAATAAAATATTAATGCATAACTTAGATGAATTATTGCCGATATATAATGCATACCAAATAGGGCCATAAATGGGCTTTTATAAGGAAAATCAATTAGAATTATTACCGTGTTTTATGACCGTTCCATTTTAGCAATCATCAGTAGCGTATGCGTTTTGCGCCAAAGAGAAAATTGGTTTGCCAAGAAAAACACATTCAAATAATGGGTAATTTTTGGCCCCACATTTTTTTGAAAAGTTGAAAAGAAAAGCCCCAAATTCTCTCAGTTTTCCTGAAATTTGTCGGTGTTTTGCTCAGTTTCTTCATGACAATCTTCTACAGGCAGTTTCTTCATGAACATGTTTGAATAGCTTAAAATTTGAACATTCGAGAAATTAGGAAAACTTCTCCTTGAAGACCTTCGAATCTTCAGAGGATGCGGGTTTTTCAGAAAAAATGTTGAAATTGCTGCAGTTTCACAATAGGGAGATTCGAAAAATGAGCAGAAAACAACAACAGAATCTGCAGAGAGCAGTTTGTGAATCAATTGCTTCAGCTTCTTAACTTTGCGGCAAAAAATTGAGAAAAACTACTCCTAATTGAAGTTTATTCCTAAGATTTTGCATTAATGCGCATCAGAGAAGAACAGGAACAGGAGTTGTCTGTTCTGATTCATCTATATTGGCTTCACTTCTCAATTTGAAGAAGTAGCTAAAATATATGCAGGGAATGCGGTTTCTTCAAAAACACTTTAATTTACTGCAGTTTCTCGCAAAAACCTAAAACGAATGAGGAATGAAGAGAAATGCAAAATTCCGAGAGAACACGTTAAAAGCTTTTTTTATATTGTAGAAAAACACCATCGAAAATCAAAATGAAATTTTGATTGAACCAAAAAATTTCTCAAAAAATTGCAAACATTTCGCTGAACCGAAACTTTTAGAGCATATTCAACAGAGTGCGCTCAAACCTCACTAAATCCCAATAGGCGACACTCTCCAGTGTTATCTGTCTGCAAGAAATTCATTACTAAAGAGTCAAAAAATTGATAAATTTTCAAAATTTCTCAAAAAACCTCTGACCATGTCACTAAATCGAAACTTTCAGGCCCTATACAACTCTGTCAATTTTGTAGGACTGTCCTACAAAGAAGAAGTCCTACATGGAAGAGCGGTGATCAGAATGGGCCAAAATTCTTCTCTGTTCGGAACAAATCAACTATCTTCAGGCACTGCAGAAGTGCGTCTGAAACCTTCTTCACATTAATTAACTTTTGCGCTCTTCAATTTGTTGTGAAACCAACGACTTTTGAAACTGCTTCAATTAACTTAAAAAAAAACGCTGAAAAAGCCAATTAACTTGGTCGTAACTTTGCGTCCACTCCTGTGTACAATTTGCCCTCTTTATGATAATAAACCGACTACCGAATAGATGATGCTTTTGAACTTGAACTCCGAAAAAAAGTTCAGCGTAATGAAAATAAGGCACGTTTACACTAAAAATGGTATCTTTGGCTACCATCTCAAGATCTAGATCAAGTCTTTTTCTTCACAAAGCCTCATTATCACGTCAAACGATCTTTCTTCACACAGTTTTCAGTTTTGAGCGTTTCGGTTGTGTGTACTTTGTTCGCTGCCACATTGTTAGGCAAATGAAGATCGAGACGTGATGATCACTTGCAGTGGCGTGCTACCTGTAACTTTTTTACATGTTTGAGACAAATGTTACACCGTTTATTAGCCGGTTTACATCCAACTGTGCAACTTCGTTTTCACTGTGATGTAATGCTTTAAAACACGCTGAGTGTGCAATTTATTACTCAGGTTATATTTTAACAGATGTTTCTATTTAATAAACACGAAACAGCTAGATAAATATTTATGAGAGTCCACACATTATTATCTGCTAGTAATTAGTCATCTTGCGATATGTAATGATTCATTTGTGTAATTTACACGAATTAATAAGTCAAGATTGAATCTTTGGCTTAATTGCCTAGACGTAGAACAAGAAACAGAAGACGTTAATACTGAGTTGGGAAATTTTCCAATTTTGAGTCTGGGGAAAAATCGCAAATTTGCGCTCAATTTCCTATTCAGCCAAGTTTTGTAAATGCCGGAAGAACAAACTGCAAGTGATGTCATTTAATTTTGCGTTAGCAAGGCCAGATATAAGTACATGTTATGCAAATTATAAATTAAGCGCGTCCGAAAAAGCATACAAGTGGTTAAAAGTACGAGCTGTTAAGGCGAGTTTAGTCATCCTTTTATCATTTTTTTAATCCATTCTATTCACCGTTGAAGTGTTCTAACACACTCAATTTAAAAAAGAAAATGAAATCCTCCACAATGTCCACTAGTTCTGCTTGTCTTCGATACTTTGCCTGAGAGGTTTGAGATGTTTATGCAACTAATAAAGGCAAGTTTGCACATGCAACAAGGCCTTATTCAAAATCTGGTGGGTGAAAACAGCTGGGTTATGGACATGTTAATCACAAGTAGGAGGCGAACTTTATGACAATTCCGAACGGTTTCTAGTGAATTTTAGTCTTTTAGCGCAACATTTCTCGGAAAATTCCGCGATTTATTCATTGTCCCCAAGATAATCGCGATTTATTTTGTCATTGCATGATGTGAAAATGAACGCTTTCCGGTTTTTTTCTTTCAATTTTAATGATTCTCTAATTGTGCATAACTGAGCCAAGCCACGTTTACTTGTGTAATAGAATGACTTAAACGTTAATATATGCGGAAAATAATTTTACAGTCCTCCGGCACAGTGATAATTGACTTTAACGCCTCATGGAATCCACGGATAAACATTAACTAGTTAGAACGTTTTATGCTTCTTTTCGCTGGTCAACATTGAAGAAAGCACTTAGATGAACTGGCTGAAACTTTCCCCAACGATTTATTTAGTTTATTAGTAATTAACAATAGTTTAACGGGGTTTGGATCGATGTAGAACCAACGCTTATTTTTTTTTAAACCGGCCGACGTTTTGCCATCTGTATGCAGGCACACAATACCCTGAGGATGGCAAAACGTCGGCAGTTTAAAACTGGGCCTTCTGTTTCACACCGATCCAAAACCCGTTGAACATTTAAATATTGTATTAATATTCCAAAGCGGCCATTTATGATCCCTTGAATCGGATGGAACAGTTTGAAAGTTTCCGACTGTTGTTTTTTATTCTAAAGCGGCATTTGTGCGAAAAAATGCCACTCTGAAATCAACATGTTCAGCTCGATGCCATTAAACTATTAACTGAAGTGGACTATATTGAGCCTGATGCGTTAATTAAATAAATAATAGTCAATGCCAAGAATTTTTAATTTCTTGGTCCAGATGTGAAGAAAGCCATGACCGCGATCAAAGGAACTTGGTAGCGGCAATTTTCCGCCTGAAAAAACAGCGACGCGCACTTTTTCAAAAGACCCATTGACAACTTGATGAAGTAACATAACGTAACGTGTAATTTAAGACGAAAATAAAGAACATGTGCGTCCTTAAAAACTCAAAACACCAGTCATAAATCTGTGAGCTCGTTTTTTCGGTTCATATGCTGTTAAAAAAAAACAACTTTTACGGGCCTTTGTTCTAAGTCGTGAAAATAGTTGAATAAATGAGAGAGTCGAAGACAAAGGAGGTATTTATGAGAATGATACACATGAGGGGAATGTAAATATCCGAATAACTAAGCAACCATCAAGATTAGGTTGACAGTATTATTACACACATTACAGTTTCAAGCATTATTTCAAAGATATTTTCCAAATTTTGTATTTGATTATTTAAAGAAACTGAAATTATTTAAAAGAAAATTCCCATTGGATGGACAGATTTGCAAAAGACGTGGCAAAGTATCGGAAAAATAATAAAAACTGTATATTTGGTCCTTCGAGCCGGACCATATTTTCAGTTTCCAACAGTTTTCACACCGTAATTTGTGTGAAATTAGAGCGATTTCTTGTAAACAAATACTGATTACGAATATTTCACCCTTGATACTTGGTCGTTATTTTTATTGGGCCATAAATAATCATGAAGCGTGAGTAGTGCAAGGGCTTTTATCTAAATTACCCGCAGATGCTCTTGTAGGCGAAACACCGCCATGAGATAATTCTATCAAGTTTAAAACCTCTGTTTAATGATTATAATTTTTAAATAATGGCTTTGAAAAGCTTTGCCACAGAGTCTGGGGGCAATTAAGATAATTTCTGTAATGGTTCCGATGAATCAGATGGATTCGCTCACGTTTTTGGACTGTCTATTCAATATTAAAACGCAACATTTTAGGGAACATATTTTGATTAACATGGTGTTTAACAAGTATGATTTCCCTTGTTGGCTTTTGTAATAAAAAAAACATATACATGACAATTTCAGTAAAACCGAATTTAATAAATTTAATGTAGAGAGTAATCACATTATCAAAGCATGGGTTTTGCGTCCCGAAAATGGCATTAAATAAATTAAAATATAATAGCAAACTATGTCCGAGTGGTGTGTTACACATTATCGGACAAAAGCAAAAAGTAATTAAATTCAAAAGTGGACGGTAATAAATTCGTAGGACTTTCAGTTTATTTGGTGGCGGCTTAAAATATGGACAACATTGGGGGATTTTATGCAATCGGCAAACTACTTTTATGTCAGTAAATTTCCATATTTTGAATTGGAGAGCAGTAAAGTCGATGCCATGGAAAAACCGCTAATAGTTATGATGAAACAAACAATGAAGCAAATGAGGAAAAAAACGACCGATGGGAATGAATGAATTTATTATTTCCAATATCGTGAAACTGGCCAAGCTTTTGGAGTTAATTGTGAGCTGAAGGCTGATGTTTTGGATCAGTCAGCAACGTTGTTTGGAAAGCACATTCCAAATGTGCATTTATCAAAACGTCACACAATATGACCGCATTCAAAAGTCTTCTGCGTGATTTATTTTCGCTGTTTGACTCACATTTAAAAGGAAAAAGTGCACTTTTTTTTTAAATTCAAATGACCCAAGTCTGGTATCAGTGCTGGCCGCACCAAAGCTCCCAAGTGTAGAACACATGCCGTTTTTGAGTGAAAATTAATTCCGAACATTTCCCGTTCTATCGAATGCGAATTACTATTCGCATTTATTGTCCTCAGCCATTATTGTATGTATTAAACTGACATTTGCTTCCCACCTTATGAATATTCATAGAAATCGATCGGGTAGCTGTTCGAAACCCTGCGAGTAATAATTCGGAGTGTTTCCACGTGATTTAGAACAGTAGATATTTTAATTAGAAAGGCGAATCGATATACAAGCAACCGAAAAGCCGTAAAAGTTATTTATTTAACTTCTTGGCTCGCACTTCGTGTTTTAGTTAAATTAATTGCACAACCGCGTAAAACTCGATCGGAAACTAAGCCAGGATCATTGACTCAGGGCTATTTCTGATCGGTTAATTTTACATTCTGGGCTTGCGATTAGTTTGCGTTCGATGTATGTACGTTATGGTATGTATGTATGTACTCGTTTTATTTACTTTGTGCCATCTCGAAATACGCGCGATTCATACATCTGGACACCCATCCAATTCTACCTAGTTTGCTCCCATGGCTTTTCTGAGGCAAAAAGCTCAATTGATTATTATTCTTTAATAATGGAGATTGTTTGTTTGTGTCTGGTTACTGCTTTGCACTTTGGAAAATTGTTTATTTTTTCAGTCTCAACAACTCTAACAGTTCTAAATCAAATTTTAAATGCTTTAGCCATTAATATAAATTCAAGCACTGTTTGGAATAGAACCAAATTCTCATAGACTTTAACTTGGGTCTTTTTTATCGTCTGTTCAACTGCATAATCTGATTATTGGCTTGGGCATTGAATAAGCAACCCTAGAAAGTAACAGTGTAAGACTCGCAAAATTCTACAAATATTGGAAGATTTCTAAAATTAATATCTCGTAAAACTCTTGTCGGAATCGAATCAAATTTACACAGAGACTTAAATGGAGCTTTGGCTAACGAGAGCTGGGGGTGATATCGTGATAGTTTTCTTGGTAATGGAAGAAAAAACATTAAAAGACAACAAGGCAAAAATCGCAAAGTACCACAAAATTTACTAGATTTCTAAGACGAATATCTACCAAAAATGTTATGGGAAGGGAGCCAAATTTACATAGAGGGTTAAATAGAGATTTACCTATTGAGGGTTGGAGGTTATATCTTGATATTTCTCCTGGATATTGAAGAACAAGTATTAGAAGACAATAGTGTAAAACTCGCAAAATTCCATTGAATCAAATTTACACAGATACTTAAATAGAGCTTTGGCTATCGAAAGCTGACCGCTATATCGTGATATATTTCGTGGAAATTGTAGAAGAAACCTTAGACGACAATGCAAATCTCGGAAACCACAAAATTTGGAAGATTTCTAAAATGAATTTCTACCAAAAATCTTATCGGAATTGAGCCGACTTTACATAGAGACTTAAATAGAGCTTTGCCTATTAAGGGCTAGAGGTTATATCCTGTTATTTCTCCTCGATATTGGAGAACAAGCATTAGAAGACAGCGGTGTAAAACTCGCAAAATTCCACAAATTTTGGAAGATTGCTAAAATTAATATCCACTAAAACCCTTGCCAGAATTTAATCAAATTTACATAGACTTAAATAGAGCTTTGGCTAGCGAGAGCTGAGCGATATATCGTGATATATTTCGTGGAAATTGTAGAAGAAACCTCAGACGACAACAATGCAAAACTCGGAAAATACCACAAAATTTGGAAGGCTTCTAAAATGAATTTCTCCCAAAAATCTTATCGGAATTGAGCCGAATTTACATAGAGACTTAAATAGAGCTTAAAAAAAGACAATAGTGCAAGACTCGCAAAATACCTCAAGTTTTCCAACTCACATGCCGGAATTGAACTACATTTCCATAGAGGATTAAGTGAAAATTTTGCATTCGGGCATTGAGGGCTGAACCCGGATATCAGTGCTCGATGTTGAGGAATGAGGATTAGGCTTTGATGGGGCAAAAAAGGGAAAAACCTCACATTTTTTGAGCAGACTTTCGAAAACATCGAGCCGAAGGAAAGCAAAATTTTGACATTTTTCAGCAGCATTTCACAAACAGTAAAACGGTAAATTCCTTTGATTGATAAACGAAGAAAATCTCCCTATCCAATGGCGCGGTTGCCTCACTTCATCATCTTCAGATTCTAAAGACTTTGAAATGAAATTCAATTCCCAGGAGAATGAAGAGATTTGGCAAACTGCAAAGGTTGGATCAGGAAAAAACTAAACAAAATTCGCCCAAAAAGACTTCGACTAAAGCTTGCGAAGCAAGTTCCAAAAAAAGACCACCTCGTTGCCATCTTCAGAAAATGGGGTGTTTCTTCACATTTTAGGACTTGCACATCGTTGAAATACCGCCCATGAAGCTATTTAAATCTTTCCCGAGTCCCTTCACTCGTTACAGCCAACCGACGATGACAGACCCAAACTTGTTAACAAATTCCTCGAGCTAATAACAATAATTGCTGCTTATTAGCGGCCTCAACCTGTCAACGAGCGCTAAACTAATTTTAGATGTTGGCACGTTAACTTTTAGATCATATTCCTACTGTTTTCGGCCAACTTACCGGTTGGAAACGAAGTTTTTATGTTGACAATTAAGCCGAACAAATTCCGAAGAAGTCGTTGGGTGTAGGAAATTACGCAAATCCCTCATCGTTAAGGCGGTGCAAAGACCCAAACGCGACGATTTACGGGAAACTTGTCGTCTATATAGAAATTTCATCCCTGGCAAGATTCTAATTTCATCTTTCCGGGTCGAAACTGAGCCGGGTTACAATAATAATTCCACAGTTCCGGTTCGGGTGTCTTTTGGCGAAAACGTCGCGTGGTTAATTCAGTCGCTGTTTGTCTTTGGAAGTTAAGTGACAATAATTACCATCGGGAGGAAATTAGGAGGACAAAAGTTAGTGAAAAGGTCAAAATAAAAAATTGTAAAGTACCTCTGGACATTAAATACAGGCTCATTTTTTGGCAAGCATGGTCTAGGAACCAGTAAATCTGCACAGTTTAGTGATTAGCTAAAAGTTGAAAATTCTGCATTCCCATGCAACTCAACAACAAATTGTTTGTCAAAACAAAAAAAGACAGAAATGTATGAAAAATAAAGTATAGGCAAAACATATATGAAAAAAACTCTAATAAAATCATATAGATGATATGGAAGAGAAATTTTACTCGAGTAAAACATGGCGAAATGACGCTTCTTGGTATAGTTGCTTCATATGTATGATAAAAAAAAAGAGTATTTTTTTCATGAAAGCCGCCAGTTTACAAATGAAAATGCTTAATGGCTTGCAGATCGGTTTCAATTGTTCAATTGTGTTCCACCTAATCTGAACACGCTAGCAAATTATGACTTTTTCTTGGGCCCATCCTGCACATTTGCAAATGAATGCCACCACATTCAGCCGAATTATTTACTATACACACACACATGATGATTTTCTCTCGCGTTTCAAAGGTGTGAACTTTGATTATTAACACCTTTAGGAAAGAGGAGCCCACGCCAAAGCAAACACACCATAATAAGTCCGGTGGGAGCGCGCAATTTAGATTCCATCTGCGATGGGTTTTTGGATATGCAATGGTTTATTACGCGATCGATTAGAGAGATATCCCATGTGTGGATTCATATGTGTGGGACCTATTATTCTTTCGCAAAAATTGATGTTATCTTCCAGTCAGTCGTTTCGATTTTCTCGGCTTATGCCCAGATTTGCGCGAACGGTTGTTTCCTATTGTAAGCAAAACAGCTAGACGAGGAAAATTAAAAAGTTTCACAAATTTATAAGGGCAATCCGATCGGAACGGCAAACACAGCAGGTAATTGCTGAGGTAAGATGCCCTTCGAAACGATTTTCGCCAAGATTGCTTTATAAATTTTAAATTAACTCCCACTTAATTTGTTTACTCTATAACTTTTTAATAAAGCTGCAAAGGCGGATGGGCTTTTAGATAGTTGCGGAAAAGCTATCGACTTTTYCGTCTGGAAATTCCCGAACAAGTCAGGTAGATTTTTTCGGATTTTAAGTTTCGAARGACTCCCGGAWGATTYCCATTAATTTTTACGTAACTTTTCGTTTTAAAGGGGAWCAATTCAAAACATGATACAGTTTTCGGYTTCATAAAAGTCTCTTTTTCAAATGTTTTYATTTCAGGACAAACTGGAAAAAAATTTGAAATTYCTCGAATTTCAAAATTTGAAMTGAMATTTTCAGCCAGCTCTTGAACGTGCGCAAATRAAAACATTTGAAAAATCCGACTTCCCTTTTGCTTCTTTTTGATTTTTCAGTTTCTTAAAAGCCCTCTTTTCAAACGTTCTAAAACCTGAAATTTACTGAAACTAGAAAAAATTTATCTGCAATTCGAATTTCAGAATTTGAAAACTAAAACTTTCAGGATTTTGAATGCCTTGAAATGAACACATTTGAAAAGCGCGAATTACGTTTCCGCSAATTGGTTGTTCTGCATGTTTCGTTTTCTTAAAAGCCCCGTTTTCAAATAYTTTYATTTCACGACGTTCAAACTTYCGAAAGTTTCAGTTTTTTGYCGRGACCAAAAYTGGAAAAAGTCTATTTGCAATTCGAATTTCAGAATCTGAAAACTAAAACTTTCAGAAWTTTGAACGTTTTAAATKAACASATTTGAAAAAAGCGAATTACATTTTGGCTRTTTTYGATTTTTCTAATTTTTTAAAGCCGCATTTTACAAAAKCTTAATAAATGTTATGTTAAATATACAAATCAAATGCAGATTTTTGTCATGATGAAAGCTAGAAAAATTCAATTTGCAATGCGAATTTCAGAATTGCGAATTTTGAATGATTTTGAAAACTTTGAGRATTTTGAATGCCYTCAAATRAACACATTGGAACAGAGCGAATACGTTTTAGATGTTCCTGATTTTTCGTTCTTTGAAGTCCCTTTTTAATTTCATGAGGTTCAAACTTCCGAAAATTTCAGTTTTAAAATTCAGTTTTTTGCCGGRGCGAAAACTGGAAAAAGTCTACTTGCAATTCGGATTTCTGAATCTKRAAACYTGAACTTTCARAATTTTGAACGTCTTGAAATGAACACAGTTGGAAAGAGTGAGTTCCGTTTTGGTTGTTTTTGAKTTTTCGGTTTTTTAAGTGCCTTTTTTCATATCAAAGATCTGAAAGTTTCAGTTTTCAAATTATGAAATTTTAAAGCCATTTTTTTGCCGGGACGAAAACTGAGAAATATTTATTTGCAACTCGAAATTCAGAATTCCAAAACTAAAACTTTCGAAAATTTGAACGTCCTGAAATGGAAAAAATTGAAAAAGACACTTTAATTAATTTAATACATTCAGACTGTATTAGCAACGACAAACTTTCGTTCGGCAAATCAATAATATAAAAGTGCATCTAAATGCTCAGAAAAAGGAGTGAACACAGAATATAAGGAAAACAAACTGTTAAAAACAGTGACAAAAAGTCATAATTTAAAACACTTTCAATGTTTAAAGCGTTGAAAAACCCATACTTATCCAGAACTTATACTGGGCTGGATAAAATGAACAGCAATAATCCACAGTCGATAAACAGAATTCATTTTTCTCCCCAAAATAAATACGCATCCTTGTCGCATGTATATCAGAAAAACGGAATCGTTTTTTTTTCTGAGCGAAGGGATCTATCAGTTAATTTAATTCGCGCAGTTAAAAGGTTTTTTGGGGGGAATAGGGGGCATCGAGGGCGCTTGTCGAATGCGAAGGGCCCAACATCGAAATGTTGATCGAACCATTAGCGCTCCTAAAAAGTGGAATTTGTTTTTATTCCACCGGTTTTTCGGGATATTAGTGTACGCGATAAGAAGTCTGGCCGGGAATTAAGTGCTTAATCAGGTCCGACACCGATTCAATRAGCTGTTGAGGGGGTTTTATGCCYTTTTAAGAATAACTGTCTTTTAAATTTTAAGGGATTTTCGGGGAAAAATGTGAATTATTTGGGCCAAATAATGTGAAGATSCTGGATGAAAGTTAATTAATCACTGTTATGGGCGTTTGTTTAATAATCAGGTTGGAATAAGAATGTTGGAGAAAAATTGCCTTTACTAAGATGAATTTTTGATACATTTGTTCAAAATCTGCCATCGGCAACTCTTGTATTAAAATGGTTTTCTTGCAAACCAAGTGATGTTGCTGAAACACTGTTTCCCAACCGCTGATTRACAGACGAAAWCCAAATTCAATTTTTTTCTAAATTTTTSCAGCATGAKMCTCCAGTTTTTAGGCACMAATAAGGGAACATTTGCACTATTTCCTCAGAAAATTTTAATTCTCAAACTCTTTTGACTCAGCCAGTTYGTTGTTGGTTCGGCACAAAACCGCTTGCGACAAAGTCAAATTCGATTTTAAAAAAAYACGTTTTGCAACTTCTAACCAAAGGGCACATTTGCTATCCATTCAAAGGTCAATCTTCCCATTCCGGAGGTGGAGATTGTTGAAATGCTCTTGGCAGCTTTCAAACAAGGCACCAATCAAACCCAAATTTTAAAAGTTCAACAATTTTTCGGCAAGTGCATCAATGCGATTCTTTGGTTATTAATAAGGGCGTATTTCTCTAACGTTGTACCAAATTGCGAATTTATGCATCACCATTTTCAGGTGTTACACATTGATGAATTTTTGCTTGCAGACTTGCTCGCCTCAAACTCGATCCAATTTTTTAACTTTGCAAAATTTTCGTGACGGTTTTTCACAGGATTTCGTCCATGAGAAATCTATTTAAACACAAATGTTTGCCCCTTGAAAGTACTTTTTGCATATTTTCATTAGAAATTGCTGTTCTTTATCCGGGTAATAAAACGATAAACGTCTAATCTAGGAAAAAAAACGGTTTTTTGTTACAAAAGCAGCATTTATTGAAGGAAAAATCTGTTTGCCTTCATAATACGATTATGAAATATTAAAGTCACGTTTCTTCATTTAACTATAAATGTCGGAGTGATGTGGTCGCCGCAACACAGAACGGCACTTAAATTTTCATTTAAGCTGAATGTAAAAATTTTACGATTCGCGACAAATTCTCAGCGACGGTAAAAATCAGCAGCAGTTATTGCTTTCTGACAGTACCAGACTGGAAAGTCGTAACTGCAAGATTTTATTTAGAACTTTATGACAAAGTCCCAGCATCTTTAGCTGGGGCATTATTTATTGAATTGGAATTGTTACTGACAAAACACATCAAAGTCGGGTTTATGAGCGCTCAAACAGCCTCTTGAACTCCTTCCGTATGGAATACATTTGCTTTGAGTGGGCTTATATTCATAATTTAGAGCAAAACATATGGGACTAATTTATTGAACGTTTGAAAACTTGGCATTTCAGAAGGAAGAGGTGCTGAGGTGGCAAGTTGCGTTCAGGCAACTATTTTGTGCTCATCTAGCTGTGGAATTTGTCGATTTTTTTATTAACAACCACAAATTTCCGAACCGGAAAAAATCAAGAATTGAAATTGTGTGAGAAAATAGAGCAAATGTGTGCCAACCTGAGCTGAAAGATTGGCTTTGGTTCACTGAGTGGAAAAAAACAAAAATCGAGAATTGAGACAACTGTGCATATTCAGAAGGAACAGGTGCTGAGTTTGAAAGTTAAATTAAGAGTTAAGGCAACCAAGTACTTTATAGTTGAATGTGAAGCATACTTTTTGCAATCACCCCGTAGAGGAATAGTGCTAGGTTTCGCAGAAAAAGCGAAGTTTTAATACAGTTTTTAGTTTTGCGCGGTTTTGGCAACGTTGGGCCAATAGCTCAAACCTGAGGTCGCCCTTTCGGTCGTATCTTCAGAAGCATTTGAGCGACATCGATCCTTTTACTACTCCTGAATAGGGGATTCATAACTCCACTCGAGGTATTTTGAAAAACTTAATTTTTTTGGAAAAATCGACCTCTCGCTCCCCCCTTATGAAATTTTCGACCAAAAATCAAAATTTTGCAATCGTGTTTTCTGCCCTTATTGGATTGTTTCCGACCTAAGAAGCTGCCCAATAGTGAATATGAAAGTTGTGGGTCGATAATAAGGAAGATATCGTCCGTTGAAGATTGCGACCGCTCAAAAACCATTCAAAATAGACCGAAAATGTTGATTATTTGGGAACTGGAAAGGCCCCGGTGTCTTTTAATCAGCTCGTTGCATTCCTTGTCTCTTTCCGATGAAAATGATGTAGCAGTCGAGGTATTTTGAGAAACTTGAATTTTTGGAAAAATCGACCTCTTGCTCCCTCCTTATGAAATTTTCGACCAAAAATCAAAATTTTGCAATCGTGTTTTTTGCCCTAACCAACTCTTTCCTTTCTAACTTAACTTAACTTAACTTAACTAACTCCAACGTTAGTTAGGAAATAGTACCAGTTTTGCGACAAAAGCGACTTTTGAACATGTATTTAGAGACAAGATGGGTTATGGCTTCAAACATCGCGCCACCTTTTTGCCCATATCTCCGGACCAAATTGAGCCAGTGAGCTGATTTCTACACCAATTGATAGAAAATCCAATAGCACATTTATCCATGATTGGCGAAACACCAGAAAATAAACTTCAAATCCACTTAATAATATTCCTATGTCCTAACCTAAACCCTCAGTTGAACCTCAATAAAACCGGCGTTATTGACGTTGTGTCAACGATGTCAAAACAAAACGCTTGTTTACGCTGATTAAAGTAAATGAGCAAATAAAAGAAATGGAAATAGATCGAGTAATCTTGCGTGTTTATCAAAAAGGGCCCTCGAACAGAACAAATCCCAAATCAGTTGTCTAAACAGTGAAACAAAAGCGAAATAAAAAACACTCTTAACCAGTAATTGACAGGTGTCTGTAAGGGTGATATTCGCCATCTTTTTCCCAATCGAGATCGTCGATTGTTTGTTTGGCAAGTTTACCGTTGTTTCAGCGCCGATTTGATACCTAAATTCACACACAAACATCGAGTTGACAGTTTTTGTTCATTTTAATGATGGGCTTCTGTTTGGTTTTGTGCAAACTAATAGACAAACGAATTGACGGCTCGATATTGACACAATATTAATAATCAGAGGAATAATGTGATTTAGTGTGACACGCCCATTCACATAATGGATTTACTGTGAAGCAGCTTAATCGCATTGAAATGGTTTTACTTTTCAACTCATCACTCAAACAAACCAACATGAATCGGTTAAGAGTTTTCGCTGAAATAGATTCTTCAAAACCGTTGTTTTTAAGCCAATATTCAGTATTGTTTGCACTTTCAGCGCCGCCTCGACAAACCAGTTTGTTGCTGGTGCGTGTATTTCTTCTCATCGTTCCTTTTGCTTATGAGCCCAACAGCAAAAAGTCTGCAAATAATGCAGCCAGTTCCAATGGGAAGCAGAATATCGTGGCCTGTTTGTCAATAGGCAAATAAATTGCACGATCCTGCAGTTGTAAACCATCTTGAAGGTCTGGGTTCTTCAGTTTCAAACCGTAGTTTGATGATGGCCGAAGATAGTAGTGTCTCATTCGAAACGTCGGGCCCAGTATAAATAAACATCTGATAGTATTAGTGTAATATTGGATGTATCGGAATGTTTGCCAAATCGAATTCGAGTCAGTGTTTCATTGGACTGGTTCCCATGTGTATACAAATGCATCATGTGTGTTAATATTGCGCCGCTGGCCATGTAGATCAGTGCCAAATGCAATATTATTTGAAAATCCTTGATTTCGATTCCTGCCAATACAGACGCAGGTGCAGGACGTATAAACAGCTCGTTTAAGCAACTGAAAAGTGAGCGGTTAAGTCAAGCTCAAAACATGAAAAGTATTGAAAATTTCCTCTTCAACAGACAAACGTTTGTATTTAAATGGTTAACGAAGTGAGATCTGGGTAGGTACACTGTTGTGTGCAGTCGCGTGAGGCTGCTTGAGCCGTAAAGATCATCGCAGCAATTTTGGAAGGCGGTGAAAACTGCTGAGTATAGAAATTTTGCGGTGAGATAGAGCGAATGTGTCCTTACTTGCACCCAAAGGCTGGATTTGGTACACCAGCTAAGGAACTTAAAAAAATAATAATACGAGTGTGGTTCCTAGTCTGTGGTTATGCAAAGAGAATTTTGCGGGCAGCTTTCTAACAGCTTTAAACTCGTAAATAGGAAGAGACTGATAATTGAAATTTAGGGAGAGGATAGAGCAAATATGCCTTTACCTGTACCCAAAGACTGCCTTTGGTCCACTCGCTGGATTAATTTTGGATTTTTTCAAGGCGGTTTTGCAAAGAGAGATTTAACAGCCTTAAACTCCCAAACCTGAAACGGTTGGTTTTTGAAATTTTGTTCAAATATAGAGCAAATGCTTGCATGTTCTTAAATACTGGTTTTGCTCTTCTGGCTGTAGAATTTTATACATTTTTTTTTCAGTTTGGTTTTCGCTTTTCGATCAGCGACTTTGTAAAGAGCGGTTTAGTTCAACTTTCCCGAATCGGAAAAGATTCGGAATTGAAATTTTGTGACGAAATAGAAGAAATGTGTCTTGAGCTGAAAGCCCCGCTTTGGTTGACTGAATGGGGAAGTTTCCAAAATTTCTTGAATTCCACTTTATGTTCCTGGTGAGCGTTTTCACAAATAACGTTTTAACAGCCCCAAACTCCCGAACGCGAAAAGGATGATTTTTGAAATTTTGCTCAAATATAGAGCAAACTCTCTCTGTCTTGCACTTACTGGCTTTGCTCCTCAGGCTGTGGAATTTTTTATTTTCTTTTTAGTTTGGTCTTCACTTCTTCATGGGCGCTTTCGTAAAGAGCGGTTTAACAAATTTTTTGGGAAAATAGAGCAAATGTGTCTTAACTTGAGCTGAAAAGCTCGCCTTGGTTCATTGAATGGAAAAGTTTTCAAATATGTTTAAATTTGATTTTAAGTTTCTGGTGAGCGGTTTTGCAAATAAGGTTGTTACAGCCCAAAACTGCCGAACATGAAAGGGATTATTTTTGAAATTTTGTTCAAATATAGAGCAAATGCTATCTGACTTGCGCCTGCAAACTGGCTTTGCTCTTCTGGCTGTGGAATTTTCGATTTTGTTTTCATTTTGGTCTTCACTTGTTGATGAGCAGTTTTGTAAACAGCGGTTTAACAACTTCAAACTTTCCGAACCGGAAAAGATTGAGAGTTAAAATTTTGTGAGAAAATAGAGCAAATGCGTCTTAACTTGAGCTGACAGACTCGCTTTGCTTCACTTGGTAGGGAAATTTTGACAAGTTTTTAAATTGATTTCTCCATCTTCGGCTTCGCTCCTCTGGCTGTAGAATTTTTCAAAAATTTTTCGGTTTGGATTTCATTTCTTGATGAGCGATTTTGTAAAGAGTGGGTTAAAAACGTACAATTCCATGACGAAAAAGAATGAGAATTGCAATTTTGTGAGAAGATAGAGCAAATGTGGCTTAACTTGAGGTGTTTTAACTTGACTCACTTTGATTCACTTGAGAGGAAAATTTTTACAATTTTTTAAATTGATTTTAAGTTCCCTGTGTGAGGTTTTGCAAAGAGCGCTTTAACAGCTTCAAACTCTAGAACGGAAAAAGATCGGTATCTGAACTTTTGTTCAAAAATCGAGCGAATGTTCCCTTACTTGGACCTACAGACTGGATTTCCTGCTATGCCTGCGGAATTTTGGACTTTTTTTTTAGTTTACTTTTCACTTCTTGATTAGCAGTTTTGTAAAAAGCGGGTTAAAAAGTCAAATTATTCAAGCGAAAAAACTTGAGAATTGAGCCTTTGTGAAAAGATAGAGCAAATGACTCTTTAATTGAGCGCCAAAACTTCCTCAGGTCCACAGGTTGGGGATTTTTTTTTTCAATTAGTGGTTGACTTCATGACGAGCGACTTCGCAAAGCGAGTTTTAATGCCTCAAACTCTTGATCGAAAATAGTCGGAATTTTGTGAGTTGATAAAGCAAATGTGCTCTTTCGACTCGAGTTATCGCCAAAGATTGGATTTGCTTCCCGGGATATAAAAATTTTCAAAAATATTAGATTTTTTTAAATTTTGGTTTCTCCTCTTGGCGAGCGATTTTGTAAAGAGCGCTTTAACAGCCTTAAATTTCTGAACGGAAAACTGAAAATTGACTTTTTGTGGGAAGACAGATCGAATTATTTGCACCGGGACTGGCTTTGGTCCACTGGAATAAAAAAAAATTTCAAATTAATTTTTTTTTTCGAAAGAAATATTTTAAATTAAATCAGATCTTGGTTGGAATTGGCGATCTTTTCCGACTTCTGCCACTGACTAAACGCGCGAAAAACTCACCAACACGTTTAAACAAAAATAATCCGAGTAAACTTACCTAATACTAATTTTCCCCCATTGGAACCCCATTGAATATCGTGGACTGTCTACATAGTCGCATCTGTAACCAACAAATTGTCCTCATTATTGCACAGAAAAAAATGTCCAGGTGTACATTTCCCGAAAAAATCCGCTTATTGAAATTGGCTTTCGACGAAAACCTTAAGCTGAATATATATTAGAATCCAGCCAGAGTTCTTTGCTTAATTTACTAAGCTAACCAAAGTAAGAAGTGTGGAGTTTTGCTAGGGATTAAGGTGATTTTGGGGGAATTTCTAAAACTCCCCAGTCGAATATCTAGGAGTTTTGTTCCGGACTGTCTAGTTTAATCCGCTAAAACAAGGAGTGTTAATTCCCATCTGGATTCGAACTTGAAATACAAACAAAAAGCGGCGGGGTCGTCGCATGAATATAAAATGGGACTGGAAAAAATGCGTAATGGAACGGACATATGGCGTCCAATTTCGACAGTTTATTTTTGGCTGAATGTGGGGAAACCAAATGCGAGGGATGGAAGTTATTTTGCATTTTATGTTGATAAAATCTGACGGGTCGAGCTAATCCTTTCATAACGCGGACATTTCTCGTATTTACCAATCCAACTTTGCTGCTAAAGTGAAACTACATTCATGTGGTTTTAATTTGAATTCTAACGATACGGTGAACACCGTTAAAACTTCCTTCGAAAAGTCCAAACATAGAAAAACCAAGTCAATTTATCAAAGCAAAATACGCTTCGGCAACATATGAGCATTGTTGTGTAATAAATTCTAATAATACATTTTGTAAATCCCATCAAAAATTGTATGGAAGCCGCTGCTGCGGCAGCATAATCCATGAACATCTGTTCCTTCTCAACTATTCGATCCAAATGATTTATCACGAAACCGCAGAATCATAAATAACATTTATATTTATAACTTAATTGTACCAGTCTATGTGCTAGTTTTAATCGATTTGTCCTTGCATCCCGCGAAAAGGGTTTGAAACTTCGAAATATTCAACAGCGGAAAATATGTTAACAAAACCGTTTACTCTATACGACTTTTCTTTAAGCTACCCTTTCAACGGGCCGAAGATACGGCACGGCCGGATTAGAAAAGACGAGATAAATAAACACGAACAGATTAGGACAGAAAATGGCTAAAGGATTAATTTTATGCCGCAGTTAAATTCCACTGCAGCAGCAGTCAGCAACTTGGAAAAATGGAAACATGAATATTAATACTCAACGTGGATATTTGCATTTCCTTTATTTCATTGTTGTGCTGCTTTTGAACAGCCTCGCATATTATTTGCCGAAGTATTGTACGAGGGCACAATAGTGTCTGAAAACCATCGAAATTGCCTTTCAAAACGCAAAAATGATTGATTTTCGAAATTGAAAACCGTCGGAAATTGTTGGAAAATCACGCTGGTTTTGATCCCAGTTAGGCAAAGGAAATTTCAAAGAAAGTCACTATAATTTGCTGATTTTCACCTGAAAAAGTGGTTGCTGAAAGGTGGTTTGCTTGGTGCAGCCACTACTGCTTCCTAATGACGGTCTGAGGGTATTTATTCATTTTCAGTAGTTTAAAGTTTGAACACATTGAAGAAAATCCTCTGGTTGCAAACCCTCAGCAATGTACAAATATTCTTCTTTTAGATCTAGATGAGATCGTTTATATTCAGACTTTAATAGTAACGTCTGAATTTTCTTAGGAAAATTGCTGGATAAGAAGGAATAAAGTTTATTCAGTAAAATCTTCAGGGTTTATAAAGATTTTTTAAAAATATTTTTCCACAGCCATCGTCCCAAAGCCCCACGTTTGATTTTTTTGTGTGCAGACGTGCATTTGAAACCTTGTTCAGTTTAAAAGCTGCCATGTTTGTTTCGCTCATGGATCGATGGTGTAAACTGCTTCGGAACACTCTGTATATGCGCCCAAATCAGCCCAATTTTGTCCCGATTATTTTGCAGTCCTGGTTTAAATGTGCAGTATTTACTATGAAGAATTTTAATTTTTTTATTTTCCTAGAAAGTGTTTGTCCTCCTTTTTATTTCCCCTAGAAAGTGTTTTGCTGCAAAACAATTTTGTCTTCTAAAATAAATTAATAAGTGAACTAACATTGGGTCGAATAAATACTGATGGTAAATATCTGTATGAAAATCTTCAGGGGTTATAGAAAATATTATCTTCTTCCCTAGAACAAATCGCTCATATTCAGTGATGCAAGAGAGATACGTTTGAAGTTTTGTAGAAATATACCTGAAGATGGCACGAATTCGAAACTTTGGGGTTTGATTGCCCATATTGGTCTCTTTTCTGGTGAAAAAGCGCTCAGTTTAATTGTTTCTTCCTTTGCATAAAAACTACGTTCTCAAGCGCTGCAGAGGTAAAAGGACTAAACTATCAACATTTCGCAACTGTTTTCTTTATTCTTCTTAGCTCCACAGAGTCACATTTTTCGATCCTTCGTTTGAAAGAGATCTTGTTGTTTCTAACGTTAAACTGGAGGATGGGAAAAATGCATCCAAAAAGCCCCAGCGCGCAAATAGTCCTAAATAGTCTATATAAACTAGCAGTGAAAAACCAGCAAAACCTAGACATTCAAATGAAGAAATTCGTCAACAAAGGATCCAGTGGGACCAAACGAGAACAGCCTGCAAAATCCTACAACTTGTTTATTATTGAAGATCCGGAAGAAAAGCTTGACGGAAGCTTTAGATAGACTGAAAGTGATTCTGCAGCTTCTCAGACTAATCAGAGAACAACATTAATTTCCAACATTGACGAACGAGCAAAGTTTTGAGACTGGTTTGGTAGCGAAGATATTGAATAAACCTTTAAATCTTCGCAACATGCCACCGATACAGTGTTGAGGCAAAGCATTCAAAAAAGCGTCAAGTGAAGACTTTGCGCGAATCATTTAGACTTTCTTATCAATGAAGATGCTGAAGAAAATATTGAAAACCCTATTGAATGGATAGAAAATGATTCGACCGCCTCACACGATAATTTGCTTTCTTCTTCGCTAGGAAGAAATCAACAATTTTCAGAAACGCTGCAGAAGTGCGTTGGAAACCTTCCTCAGTTTAATATTTTTTTGCGGGACTGTTCATTAATCTTCATTTGGTTGTGAAAACTAAAGACTTTTGAAATTGTGATTATTTAACTAAATTGATTTTGTTCCCAACATTGAGAAATCGGTAAAGTATGCACAATATTTGGCTAGCGAAGATAGTGAAGAAACTTTTCAAAAACTTCACAACAGACGAGCGATACAGTCGTTTGAGTGTCGAGGCAAAGCATCTAAAAGAGCCAAAAGTGAAGACTACAAGTAATTTAGACTATTTTATTGGTGAAGATGCTGAAAAGAATATTGAAAAAACTATTAAAGGCGATGGAAGTGTTTTGGCAGCCTTACAGGCCACACTGGATGAGTTTCAGCAGTTTTCAGATAATTCGGTTATTTTAGGCCGGAAGGATGTAACCTTTAGGACTATTCAACTGGACGAAAGGCATTTTGAATTTTGGCAATTTGAGCTTAAACTAAGTACCTAAAGTGCAAGCTGGATTAAACAATCAACGTTAGAAAACATTTATGAGTGTTGAAATCTTCTGAACTTGTAGAGCAAAGACACAGATATCGATCCAGAAAAATGCTGCAACTCTCCCAAAGCCTTAGCCATAATTATCTAGCTTTAGCCAATTATGCTTTGACTGCTCTGATAATGCCTGATTCCAGTGGAATGAAAAATGTTTCATCTTTCGCTTATATTAGCGCTACTTGAACCACTTTAATTCGAAACGATCAATCATCACATTTCCTTCGTCAATGGTTCGGCAGCACATTACGTGTTTCTTTATTTGGTAGTCCTGATTTAAAAACTATACTTACATTTTTCTGAACTTAACGAGTTAATAAAACCAGGAATGTCGTTAGCTTTATGGGGGGTTTATAATCGACCAGTTGTTTGCCATTGATTTGGCCTAAATAACTTAATGAGAGACAACAGCGCCGTTTTGTATGTTGGCAGCCTAATGAGTACATTAGCTGGAATTGGATAATTACGTTAGTCCGACAATGTAGCTACAACATAGATACGCAAGGTAACCGTTCGAAAAACAGCAGTTTCGCTTGTTAACATTTAAACGCAGCCATCAACAATCTAAGAGATACTTGATCCGTTTCGACGGTAACCTGCCTTCAATGCTATATGAATGAATGGAATACCATTATGTTATCTGAGAGGGTATCGTTACAAGTCACCAAAGTCACGGTTCGATATCAATTCAATGAAATGCCAGTAAAACTTATAGTACGCGTAGAACAATAACCATTATTTATTGAGTGAGATAAGTTAATCTTTATGGTTACACGGCATTTTCGTGTGTTGCTTTTTGTTTAAATGCGGATAAGATATGCTAAAAGTGTTTTTTACTCTCAACTAATTGGTGGGTTGGTGGAATCACGCGCCATTCGCCCCTCCACTGGAAACAACGGAAGGAATCACGCGCAAAGTGCTCTACACAAAATTATTCAATGGCTCATATCTGGAAAACGGTTGAAAATAGGTGACAAGTCAATAGAAACGTTTTGAAAGAGCGTCTCATTATACATTTTTAATGCTTAGAAAGTTAGAACCAAAAATATGAAGGCGAGCCAAAAATACGGCCGCAGGTCAAACCGATTAATTCTCGAAACTAGTTGAAAATTTGTGATGTTAATAAAAACTTTTTGAAAATGCGGCCCATGCACTGTCTTTTGCCAGTTGGGTTTAATAAAAAATTCACAGGAGGCAAAAATATTAAACAGCGAACAAACTTGCGCGAAACGGTTGAAAATCGATGCAAACTAACTAGGAACTTTTTGTAATATAACTCTAATGGATTCACGTGAGGTAAATTCACACTTCACATCACATAACATTTTTCATTAGGAAATCCCTTGTCTAATTATTCGAAAACAACTACAGAGTAAAAACCCAGAACATCAATAAATAATTGTCATCGCCAATATTTGCTTACGGTCGATTTTGCATCAAATATAATTATTAATTTGCTTGCGCCTCCATGCGAGTAATAACGCCAATTTTTGCAACATTAATCCCGATATAAAATTTGATTAGTTTAGCAGGCCTGTTGAGCTAGAGCAAACACGGCATAATTAATGAGTTCTCCCGGTTGTCTTCTTGGGGCTGAAGCACGCCTCTGCAGCCAAGAATTAATGACAAAGTTCGGTTTGTCAAATAAAGAAAATGCGTCGAGCAGAACTAATAAAGTCGAGTGTGTAACAAGTTTCAGGCGGTTCGAAAAAAAGGCAAAATCGCGGCAATGCCATTGTGAAGAACTTGTTGCTTCCGAATTCCCTTCATTCGCACTGTTGGTTTGGGATAATCTGTTTAAATACGTGGCACACGTGCTTTTACCTTTGTTCTTCTTTTAAATAAATCGCAGTGTTTTTTGTCAACACCACGCAAAAGAAATCGTTTGCAAGTGCTTGATTGCAATGTGAAGAATGAGCGAGCGAATGATGCCTGGTGGTGGTGTGAATGCGTTTTAAAACAGTTTTCGGTGAAGAAACTGGGGAATTTATCGAAGAAAAATTCAGCAATTATACTAACTTGGGATTTTGAGGCAGGAAAAAAGACTAACATCTATTTTACAGAACTCTATAAAAGTACGAAAAATCGCTAACTTCAAAATGACCTTTTTTTAATGCGAAAATCTACCATTCTGCAATTTTTTATGAAAAAACACACGTAAACAAAGGAACTAGAACCAATTTTGTCTGCCAGTCGCCATTTTGAATATATTTAACAGATCGTTCGATTGTCCTATTGGTTGACAACCTGTCAACTTTATAACGTGTTTGTGGTTAGTTTTTCTGTTGTGCTCTTCAAAACTTCACATGTATAACAATGACGAGCATGCACAAAATTTGACGAATGAGCCAAATGAGTGAACGGTGCGCTGTCCATTACAAGCAAATTGATTCTTGAAGGTTTTGGGCGAATTTTCCTTGGACTTTTAATGTAAATGCATAGCAAATAATAGTTTGACCGTGAACTATCTACAAAGAAAAAACGGATTTTTTTCTTTACATTTCGAATAGTCTGTGACTTTGTTGCATTATGAAAAACAAAGCGATAAATCGAAATTAAGCCGCCATGCGAGACGTGAATGAAAAATTAGCTCCAATAACAGAAGTTAAATAGGCGAAGGCCTTTGACACTTCAATTAACCGTTCAATTATTACAACTAATGTGAACTAATATTGTTTGTGAGTTGGCATAATCGCGTCCCCGTTTCGCATCAACGTCCATCATTTTCAAAACAAAGTTGAAAATTCCACCGATTGGGCTTGAATAAAACCGGTTTTATGGTTTAGCAGGTAGAAAAAACACCGTTCCTACAATAGAACAGCTTAATGCACCACAAGAAGCTTTATATCTAACTTTGTGGTTTGGTGTCTTAAGGGCGCGCTTCGAAATTCCAGAGTTTAGTATGTCGATGCAGGGGGTTAAAAATTCGAAGTGTTTTGGAATGGTTAGCTTTGGAATGGCGTAAAAGGTGAGAGAAATGAAGGCGTTTAAATCCGGACAAAGTTGCGCATTTTGATTTTTTTGAAAGTGGTGTTTCAAAGGCAGGAATACTTCCAGATATCTTCGGAAAACATCGATTTTTATTTTTTCTGAGCGAATATTTCTGGAAATTTTCAGATTTTCAAAACGCAATTGTTTTTAGGCCTCAAAGTGGGTAACGTTATCCTAATTAACCGACTTTGTTTCTCTAACGGTTTACGAGATCGCAAGGCTTCACCGCGAATTGCGACACCCTGTATACTCGAATGTGAATTCAACTGCACAATAAAATCATCAGCTGAGTTCCGTTCAAGCTTTACAACTTGGCAACTTTTTAGTTTCTAGTAGTTTGTGACGCTATCAAATCAAAACCGTTTTAAGCCTGATGGTTTTGGCAATTCTGATGCAATTTAGCTGTTTTCTTTCCTGAAAATTTCCCAAGGCGGCTCCAACTAACAAAGAGCATGTTTGTTATTTGTGGTATGTGACTAAGACAAAATATGCTCGAGCCAATATTTAAGTTTCTGGTGTATTCAGGCTTGGGTTAATGCCGTCGTAAAAATTAATTATGGAATGCGCTTCATTCCTCCGATTACCGATATAGCACTTGGTATATAGACCGTGATAAAATGCCTATAGGGAATTACGCAATGTTGAAATTCGCACAAACTTTGCAATTTTTCTGCGTGGTCATCCATCCTAATTACCGTCAAACACGAATCGTTGCAAACTTTCCATCTTGGCTGCCACCATTCAATTAGATGTGACATGCTCCACTTCAAAGCAAAATATCAAATTCAATACTGGCGCCGCTGACCCTTTTTGCACTTTTAAGGGATAAATTTGTTCCTTCGGTTCGTCTCAGTGTAAATGAAATTTCTGCCAGATTTCTTTTGCTATATGAATAAATCAACGAAACCTACGACCCAAATATTTCTCGGAGGACGGCCCCAATAGGGCCACTTTTTAACCTCTGACACTTTCTGATTTACTTGTGTCGCTTTTTATCTGGAAATAGATTTGATTTTGAAAGCAGATGCTCTCAATATGTACCCTTTTATAGACCGTATGTGGGCTTTTCGTTTTTGGCTTCTTGTTCGATTGCGTTTCACTTCATGCTCCCTCTGATCTTGACCAAGCAGAGGATTAAGGAAATTTTCGTTTCATCTTATTCGATTTCTAAGCTTATTCATAATATTAACTCGTAGGCTGCTTATTCTGCTAAATAACAGCCAGTTCTTGCTTCAAATGCCGATCCGAAAATTAAGTTTAGCTTGCAATGGCAGGCAGCAATTTGCGTTAAACATTGACAAGATTCAGAAGGACATACATAAACACAGGGTTCAATAACACAATAACAACTGGCCAATAAAACATGCCCTTTGTCACTGCAGCTTCTTATAGTTTAATTGTTTTTGCTTTGTAATTTTGCACTTTATTTCTTCCCCAATAATTTTGTCATAATCCATTCTGTATTCTTCTACAATTCACTGGTTTACACAACATTTTTCCTGATTTTCCGCTGATAATATTTTTTTCTCAAGACGCTTCCATTTTTGCTCTGGGCTCGTTTTCTTCTGGCTTTTTTCTTCTGTCTCTTTGGTTCTCTACTTGCCCATTTCTTGGCGGCTTTATTTTCTTTAACAAAAACTGTACATTTCAACAAAATCCCCAAAATAGGTTTTTTGTTCCCTACTGGACTGAAAAATTATTTTTTTGATTAAAGTCGGACATTGCAGTGTAGTGCGCTGATAAATGCTAAATATTGCAGTAATTTTCCATGGCAATTTAGCGGTTTTTATCTTTTTAATTAAAAGTTATGCAGTTTAGCGAAAAAATGCAAAAGATCTTTTTTATTCCCAACTGAATGTAGGATTGGGAAATAATTTTTTTGTGGCAGTCACACCACACCAGTGTAGTGCAGTAGTGATTGTTTTCTCGAGTCTCAAATGCTAAATATCGCGGTAATTTTCTCCGACAATTCAACGGTTTTTATTTTTTTAATCAAAACCTGTGCATTCCAGCTAAAATCCCCAAAAGGGTTTTTTTGTTTGCAACTGAATCTTGGATTGCAAAAATAGTTTTTAGTTGTAGTCAAAATATTGCAGTACGGTGCACCGTGTTTTTTCTGGAAAGTATCAAATGCTAAACATCCCGGTAATTTTCTCAGACAATTTGAAGGTTTTTTTTAATGAAAAACTGTATTTCAGCAAAAAGACCCAAAAGAGCGAATGTGGGATTAAAAAATGTGTTTTTGATTGCAGTGCAGTAGAGCGGATTTTCCTGGAAGATATTGAATCTAAATATCGCTGTAATTATCTCGGACAATTTAGCAGTTTTTATTTTTTTTTAACTAAAAACTGTGCATTTTAGCCAAGCAGCATAAAGTTTTTTTGCTCCCAACTGAATGTAGGATGGAAACTTAATTTTGGGTTGCAGGCAAACCAATGCACTGTTTTTTTCCGGACAGTAACAAATGTTAAGTATTAGGGTAATTTTCTCTGTCATTTCACAGGTTTTCTTTTTAAGTAAAAAACTGTGCATTTTAGCCAAAAAGCCCAAGAGAGCTTTTTTGTTCCCAAATAAATGTGAGATTGAAAAATCATTTTCCGTTGCAGTCAAATCATTGCAGTTCCATGTTTTTTTGTCTGGAAAGCAAATGTTAAATACAGCAGTAATTTGCGCGGAAAATTCAGCGGGTTTTATTTTTTACACAAAAACTGTGCGTTTGTGCAAAAAAAACAAACAAACAACGAATGTAGAATTGAAAATTCTGTTATTTTACACCCAATTTTGTCCTCAATTTCAGTTGCATTTGTCTGTATATTTTGCGCTTTATTTTTCACACATGTTTCTTCACTGTTGCGCTAGTTCTTCATTGACTTCTTAATCCCCATCACGGTCTCTAGAAAATTGTTTGGTCTTTATAGCACTTGTCTACCATTGCTTTGTTCTTGTTGTTCCTGATTTAATTTCTGAATTTCCTGTAAGCGTTTCTGCATTGGTTTTACAGCACATTTTCCTCTGACGTTTTTTAGCTTTTTAATGTGAATTAAGACCTTAACTTGTTCATGTATTGTCATGTCAAGTTTGCTTAAATACATTGAAAACCATTGAAATATGCAGCGTAGTTTCGCCTAATTTTCCAACTCTTAAAGAAACTTGACATCAAGCATTAGTTGATGTTGAGAAGTGAAGTTGAGCAGTTTTGTCATAAAATGAGGATAAAATTGAGGGTGGACATGATGTAATTGCTCAATCAAAAAATAAGGTTTCTAGAGGAATGACTGCTTTATTGAATTACCCAGTATAAATGGGTCCAGGTGCCAAACATTGTGAAAATTCAGACCAAAAGCGCCAAGAGATTGCAATCTTCTGCTAATAAACAAAACACTTCTGCCTGAACCGCGTGTAAGATGCGAATTGGGGAAGCGAGCACTGTTCCGACCAACTGCTTCATTTCGAGTAAATATAAAGACATTGATTTTTGAGTAGAACTATCGCAGATAACAGGTAGGGCAATAATCATAAAGTACACAAAGTCATTCGTAATCTCTGGGAACAAACCCCGATTACACAAGAGCTCCACATACCGTGAACTGTTTACATGGGATTTGCAGGATATGACTTTGCCGATAATTTTTTACGACCTCCTATATGAAAGCGTCGTTTTCGTGCTGGCAAAATTGCCCGGACGATTCATTTTGCTACATTGTGAGGCTAAATGACGTAGTAACAGGGTGGTTTCGAAAATTGCACCACTACTACCTTTAAGCTGCAGCATAGGGGATTTTTCTGGTCAGTTTTGCGCAAAATTGTTGTGAATGAAGCAACAGATAAGTCAGCAGATTTCGAATGCGTCTGCTGTGGGGCTCGAGTCGTCGGCTGCCACCAAACGGTTTTAGGGAAAAGTGAAAATGCTCTTGTGGCGCTGCTGATGATACTTTTTTAATGTGTTTTTTCACACTAATTTTCTCATCTCTAAATCCCGTTTTTTATGAAATTGAGATCGTGCCACTGTTCTTTAGCTTGAGAAATAGGGAAGACCGACCCAATTTGTTACCTTTAAATAATTGAAAACATTGCCCGACAAACATGCTCGATTTCAGTTTTCTTTTCAAATTTTAGAGCATTTTTCCCCATTTGTCGTCGTGTCATCGCCCCATTCTCGATAGTTTTAGAGGCAAGAAAAATTGAGAAGCTTCTTCGAATCAGCTTTTTCAGCTTCAACAGCAAATAATCAAAATGTGATGACTGTGTTAGTTGGAACTAATAATGACGTTGCATAATATTTGATCGAAAGTTTAATACGTGGGGCCCAGCCGCCTTCAAAGTCTCTCTTGCATTGTCGGCTGCAACCACGGCTTCTTTCTTCGGTATAAACCCCCCAATCAAGGCAGAGGACTTTTCAAGGACACTGCTTGTTGCTTGTCCTTTGTCCTTCGGAACTTCCCGATTTTTTATTCGCTCGCATGAGAATCGGGGGTTTGAGCCTGAGCGTTCTACTGGATTAAGCATTTGAACTTCCAAATCAGTTTTTTTTAGGAAACTTTGAATTTGTTTTTGTCCAGCTGGTTGTGTTTGTAGAAAAATACTGGTTGTAATGTACGGGGATTTGGGTTTTTTCCAATTACTTGGCAAGTTTTTCCGATTAATTTGCGTCCCTGAAAAAAAGCGTATGAGGCCAAAACTTACCGTTAAACTGGCGTTCAATGGGGAAAAAATCCAAAAAAAATATAAAAAATAAAGGCACTGATCAAAAACCACTTTCGCTGAGCGTGTCCCGATTTCGGACGAATCAGTCCCGTATCAGAACAGATCTCGACAGAACCGCTCCGAGCGTCAACGAACTGTTCGCAAGAGTCGATCTGTTCAGATGGCCGAACATCCGAAGACTGAGCTCGTCTCTTGTTCGGCTCCGAGCAATATAACTCGTTCGCGGCCCGCTTAAAGAGATCGTGCGCATTTGCTGTTATGTTCTTCCGCTGTTACGTCAATACTAGTTCCGTCTTCGTTGCGCCGATTACGAAATCCACCCCCGCAATCGCGGAAGTTTTTTCTGCACGTCGGGCTGTAGCGCGCGGACATGCGGCGTTGCCGGATCGGAGCGCATCGCGCTGGTATTGACGGACGGATGGTAAATGTCGCGGTGACATTCTTTTGTCTTTAACCAGATCACTTTGATTTATGGGTTATGGGACGCTGACGTTTTCGAAAGCTTCTTCTGAACTTTCGCTCGCTATCCAGGCCCCACTCTACAAGGGTCACTAATTCTGATGACATTCAACTAAATGTTCCTCATAAGAAGTTCAGCAACAGAAAATTCTTTCAAAAGTTGATGGTTCGAAATGTCAATGTCAAAGTCTACAAACAAGGGGTTCCTCTTGTTCTCGAGTCATTTTTTCAAAAATTGCAAACGTTCTTATTTGTTTCGTTGGAAAAGCGCTGATATATTTCATCAAATGTCAAACTTTGACAAGAGATGCGTTTTTTATTGGCCCTTGCAGTTTAAATTTACAAAAATCCGACTGTTTTGCGACAATAAAATGCTGAATTAAAGGGTTGAAAGTTTTTGATTTGACTTTACTCTGACAGTAAACAACATTGTTTGCATCAAATGTCAGTCAAAAATTCGAAAACGTCAAAACATGTTCCATTGTTGCCGAAAATACGGACATTCTTTTACAAATGTTGAATTTTGACTTTTGAAACCAGGCCTTTTTTGCAAGGCCCTGGCATTTTGGCCTTTAAAAACCTATACAGAAATGTAACATTAACAACGCTCTAAAGTCGTTAGTTCTCGAAAGGTTTTCAACATTTAAAAACGAATCTAGATGGTTGCGAATGCTTTAGTTTAATACTAAACAGTATTTTTTACTTCCAATGTCTGCAAACGTTTAATTTTGACAGTAAACTAGGGCTTTTTTGAGACGCCCTATATATTTTGACTACTAAAAATACAAAGTTGAATGAATAACCGAACGAACCTCAAAACTCGATAGATGTCATCAAAAACTTTGACACCTCACAGTTCCCTAATTTGACAGTATTTTTTGGGTCAAATCCATCAAAATTCGTCATTTTTTGGTTCTTGTCAAAAATAGAGATGTATTTGATTAAATGTTCAAAAACCAACAAAACACCCTTTTTTGAAACACTGTATATGTTGGCTTCAAATTATACAGG
>NW_026017964.1:0-1237 GCF_020466585.1 Dendroctonus ponderosae
AATGTCATAAAAATTGTTTATTGGCTTCTCGAGTTTATGCTCAAAAGTTTCCTGAAAGAAATGATCCTAAGCCAACAGTTTTTAAGCGCTTAATACACAAATTTGAGGAAATTTGTCACTGAAGATGAAGAAAATGTTTTCACGGTATTTGGTTCAGTTATCGAAAATCCCAATGTTAATCAAAGTCTAATATCCAAAAGTACTAACATTAGTCAATCAAGTATTTTCAGAATTATCAAAAAGCACAACTTTTATCCTTATAAAATTCAGCTTTGCCAAGAACTTTATGGAAATGATTTTGAAAACCGAACTGAGTTTTGCATGTGGTGTTAGATAAAGTGGCAGAAAATGAAAAGTTTTTCGAAAATGTGTTATTTAATGATGAATGTACTTTTCATAACAATGGTCTCGTGAATAGACACAACTATCATTATTATTCTGATACAAATTCGCGCGCATACAGGGTCATGAAAAATCAAAATAGGTGGTCAGTTAATGTGTGGGGTGGAATACTGGTAAGTTCGGCAATTTTTAAATGCCAACTTTCAAAACAGGTGGATTGGCAGAAATGGGTTTCAAAATTCGCCCCCTAGATCTCCGGACTTAACTTCACTAGATTTCTTTTTGTGGGTACATAAAAGGAATTGTTTACCACACGCTTTCGACAACTTCACACGATTTGAAAACACGCATAAGAGACGCTTTTAAAACTGTAACTCCGCAAATGTTGTCCAGAGTTAGCAGTTGTTTCGAAAAAAGAATTTGCAAGTGTCTGGAAATGGACGATCAACATTTCGAACATTTGTTATAAATAATTTGCCTTTGTTTTATGTCATTGTTGATATGTTGTTTAACCTTTTAATAAAAAAAAAACACCAAATGGTGCCATTATTTGGTGTATTTTGTAAAAAAGCAAAAACTTAGTTATAAACATCCTAGTACCATTCGATAGGTAATTAAAAATTGCATTTCCTGGTAAGCTAAAAAATATGGGGTTGTATTTAAATTAATCAAGTTATAGCCACTTAAAGTTCTTATTTGATTAGTTTAAATTTGTGGACACCCTGTATAAAAAGGTAAGTTTACTATCATTGGGATATAAAATATGATTTCTTGTTACACTACACTACGAATTACGTTTACATAACTTAAATAATTCAGAAGTATTTGACACATGAAAATAATATTAGATTTTTATAAAATTCGAATTATTTAATAAACCTTTAGATTTAGACAT
>NW_026017965.1:0-1404 GCF_020466585.1 Dendroctonus ponderosae
CTTCGTGTCTCTCAATCCCAGATCATGTTGTAAAGTGTCGTTTTCTAATATATTTTAAATTCTGCGACAATTTAGCCAGTATTGCATTACGTAATTCAAATAGCAATCTGAAATTGATATGCAAGCGCATATTACATGTGTTAAAGTACTGCACAAATGAAGTTGAAGTGGTTTTCTTTATTCATAATGAAGGTGTTACGAAATTTCCATTTCATAGTATGCTAGGCTTAGTTTATTTCCTTAGCGTTCTCATTTTGTTGGTGTCAAGTTGTCTTGCCTAAATGAGTTGATATTAAACCCAGGATTGCATACTAATAGAGTTTGCTCTATGTTACATATATCACATAATATTTAAATATACCATTAGTAACAGAAGATATTTATTTACTTCGGAATATTAGCTAGATTCTTTAGAACCTCCCAAGTTCTGTTCGTATCTATCGAGGCGATAAATTAGGTAAATTTCCCAACTACTAGAAATTAGAGTAGGTATTGGTGTTTGTATCACGTGCAGCTTTACTTTGTTCACCATTAAAATCCTGCTGTTTGATCTTACAGGTATAATCAAGCATGCCATAGCTTACCAACGACTGCAAACTATGTTTCTAGACGTTACGAGTTTAATATATTTAATTATCTCTATTTGAGTTTTATGTTTTTATTTCCAAACCATATAGTTTTGACCACAAAATATACCCCCAGGGGGTATGTTCTGTTCGGACCCGGAGCCGAACTCGAATAATTAGAGTATTCAAATATTCAAAAAGCGAATAATTATGTCTAGTCATAACTCGAATAATCGAATACACTAACATTATCAAACTGACAAAGTGCAAATATCTTTATATGCACTTAGTATACTTTCATAAAATCAATTATTTATATTCTACAAGCATTTAAACAAATAGCCATAAATTTACAAGCAAATGAAAATAATTATTTACCCTCCTGCAAATGAATATAAAATTACGTGTTTGTGTTCTGGTGACTCGCAACAATAGAGTAAGTAAAATAATTATTTTACTTTCTCTATGCTCGCGACATCAACTTTTGCGCGGTGTTACAATTAAAGGGCGGATTTGTACTGAGTTTAACCGACTAACGATATTTTTTCTAATTTCATAGAAAGCAAAAGACTGAACTTCTACTACATGACCCCCCCTGACTTGAAAGCTGGATCCGCGGCTGATGGTAGGGTAATTTAATAAATCTTTATCTAAAACAACTGGGTATGGGAGTCGTGACTGATCAAAAAATACCTTACGTAATTCATCGACGGCCCTTAATATGAATAGGGAGCTATGATAAAATATCATTATTTCAATTTCTTCAAACTTACTTAAGGAACTATCATGGACAAGGATTTGTAAATAGAAACGAATCATTACAGTATATGGCTTTTAT
>NW_026017966.1:0-759 GCF_020466585.1 Dendroctonus ponderosae
ATTTGTTACGAAATAACGTTTAATTTGGAGGTTTTTTAGTTTGGAATGTTGATTTTGAATATTTTCTTGATTGAGTTCAGTTTAAAAAGTCGCTTTTCGTCTGTTTTTCGCGCTTATTGCTTGCTAATTCTTAGGCTTAGGAAAACTCAAATATCTGTTTAAACTAAAACTTACAACAAAGTCCGGTAGCATGGTAGCGCCCCCGCTAACTCCGCCCAAAGGCGTGGCTTATTGCTACAACAYTTTCTATCGATGTGCACACTTGATTTCAAACYTTCTGAACAATTTTCTTCGCGGTTTCATTAGAAAAAAAATGCTGGTCAATCATTACGAAACATGTTGTTGTTGTTGTCGCTGTAATTATCGGTATTTCCAGTATTTGGAAGCCCGTCCAGGCTAAATCGAGCCTCAAAATGACAACAAAACCCGATTGGCAGCTCTCATTGTACAGGGTGTGGTGGGGCAGGCCGCCATCGCCTAATAAAACTTTGGCCGTCGAACATTCAATTGTTCGCCAGTGGACCAAGTGGTGCAATTACGAAGGTGAGTGGAGTAATTTTAGAGCGTGGCATCCGTGACATTTAGCTTGAGCTATGGATACGAGACCGTATTGCATAAGCGCATACAGGCATACAGGTGCGGGCCATCACAAACTGGCCAGTGGTCAATCAGTTCGTCCAATTGCAGATCATGGACGACGATAACTCGGACTGGTTCTCAGCTGCCGACGATGCTGCACCGGAACCCGCAGCTGCAGCT
>NW_026017967.1:0-1401 GCF_020466585.1 Dendroctonus ponderosae
TTATGGAATTGAAAGTGATTCAGCAGAACCCGTAAACACAGTCTTCTTTCGTCTTCAGAACAAATTGCAAACCTCAAATCCTTCCGCTGTGGTTCCACTCAATTTTTGAAAATTCACTTGCTGATCCCAGAAGGCCAAACTGAAAAAATCCGCAAACAATTATCATCAAAACCGATTTGAAAAATAGCTCTGCAGCACGCGTAGACACGATCTTCCTTCGTCTTCAGATCAAATTTTCAACCTCCAATGAGCCGCTTTACTACAAGGAAGTTTTCGTAAAATCGCTTGCAGATTTTGAAGAATGATGTTTTTTTTTAATCGAGAAAAAATCATCTTTATTATGGAATTGAAAGTGATTCAGCAGAACCCGTAAACACAGTCTTCTTTCGTCTTCAGAACAAATTTCAAACCTCAAATCCTTCCGCTGTGGTTCCACTCAATTTTTGAAAATTCACTTGCTGATCCCAGAAGGACAAACTGAAAAAATCCGCAAAAAATTATCAACAAAACCGATTTGAAAAATAGCTCTGCAGCACGCGTAGACACGATCTTCCTTTGTCTTCAGAACAAATTTTCAACCTCAAATGAGCCGCTTTACTACAAGGAAGTTTTCGTAAAATCGCTTGCAGATTTTGAAGAATAATGTTTTTTTTAATCGAGAAAAAACCATCTTTTTTATGGAATTGAAAGTGATTCAGCAGAACCCGTAAACACAGTCTTCTTTTGTCTTCAGAACAAATTTCAAACCTCCATTTCTGCCGCTTTGATTCCACTCAATTTTAGAAAATTCACTTGCTGATCCCACAAGGCCAAACTGAAAAAATCCGCAAAAAATTATCATCAAAACCGATTTGAAAAATAGCTCTGCAGCACGCGTAGACGCGATCTTCCTTCGTCTTCAGAACAAATTTTCAACCTCAAATGAGCCGCTTTACTACAAGGAAGTTTTCGTAAAACCGCTTGCAGATTTTGAATAATAATGTTTTTTTTAATCGAGAAAAAATCATCTTTATTATGGAATTGAAAGTGATTCAGCAGAACCCGTAAACACAGTCTTCTTTCGTCTTCAGAACAAATTTCAAACCTCAAATCCTTCCGCTGTGGTTCCACTCAATTTTTGAAAATTCACTTGCTGATCCCAGAAGGACAAACTGAAAAAATCCGCAAAAAATTATCAACAAAACCGACTTGAAAAATAGCTCTGCAGCACGCGTAGACACGATCTTCCTTTGTCTTCAGAACAAATTTTCAACTTCAAATGAGCCGCTTTACTACAAGGAAGTTTTCGTAAAATCGCATGCAGATTTTGAAGAATAATGTTTTTTTTTAATCGAGAAAAAATCATCTTTATTATGGAATTGAAAGTGATTCAGCAGAACCCGTAAACACAGTCTTCTTTCG
>NW_026017968.1:0-1396 GCF_020466585.1 Dendroctonus ponderosae
TCCTCAGAAGAACCGTCGGGCTCCGCAGCTGGCAAACGACCGAGGGGTAAAAAACTCTCGGGAGCCGCCAGACGGAAGAAAAAAATGGCTAGGGACAAAGAAAAGTTTGGACCAACCAAAACTGTGCCAGATACACCCTCGGGGGAATCAGCACATACCAAGCGACACCGGTCGGATGGCAGCACACCCGATCAACCGCAACTTAAGCGGCCGTGTGTGGAAACTTCCGCAAGGAAAGGAACCGCACACAAATCGTACAGGGACAAGGACACTACGCATGATCGGTGTCCAGAATAATCTGAACACCAGTACCTGGAAGGTTGTGGGGTTGGGAAACGAGCAAGCCAGCGGTGGGCTGCTAACGATCCTCATAGACCAGAACTCGTGAGAAAAGTTTGGCGAGATCCAATACAGACCCCACTACAACTTCTCGAGGGTTACGTTCAGGGCCCTCTCCTCTGGCAAGAAACCTGAACAAGCCCAAGCGGCCACAAAACAGGGGGCAACAAAAACGGAGGGGAGGAAGGTACCCGTCAGTACCGGGGGAAGCCGACAACATGTTGGCACCTCGGGGGGGCAAGTCAACATTCCAACCCCCGCGGTTACTGTTATGGAGGTGGAGGCGATGCCATCCGGTACCGTGGAGGGCCAGAAAAGTGGCTCCTCCGGTGGGCTGGTTGGCACTACAGCCACCACCGCGGAGGCGCAGGGGCAGCAACCCAGAGCACCCATTCCCGCTGTGGAACAGGAGCACTGGTCGCAGGTACCTCGCCACTTCTAAGGAAAACCTGACTGGCTGTTCAAATAAATCGTTAAATAAAGTTCCAATAAATCTTCACCAGTGCCGGGCGGCTTCGGCCGTCCTCAGTGAGTGTATGCTAAAGACATCATCAGATGTCGCTCTAATTCAAGAACCATATGTCTATAAGGGGAGAATTGGAGGATTGTATATGTTCTAAATGAGGGCGAGATGGTGGAGAGACTCCATCAGCCATCACAGGGGACTCCATATGGTACACGGAGGGCATAAAAACGGCGTCGGACACAGGCGCTGGTATAGCCGAAAGAGGAAGAACTGGGGAAAGGATCACCTTAAACCTGGGTACGACTAAGACAGCTTTCCAAGCAAACATCCTAGCAATAACAAATTGCGCCCGGAAAATGAAGGAAAGAGCCTACACACGTAAGCACATTACCATCGTAACCGGAGATGAAGCCACAGTAAAGGCATTAGAATCGTACACAATCAGGTCACAATGTGTGCTAGATTGTGTAAAGGAACTTACAACCCTGGCCGGGAGCTCAAACAGAGTGAAACTCACTTGGGGAACGGGTGCGAACAGGAACAAAGAAAACGAGATTGCTGCGGAACTTGCTAAGGCAGGGACCGAGAAAC
>NW_026017969.1:0-1396 GCF_020466585.1 Dendroctonus ponderosae
AGATGCCATTTTTTGAAGAATCAGCTGAGATATCAGTTTGAGGCTTCTCACAGGTATTAAAGAAAGCTTTGTTTTGTGACTTCGCTAATCCGGACACGATCCCAAGAAAATCTTCTTCGGAATGATTTCCGGAACTTTGGACAGTTTTTTGCTTTGTGCGGATTTTGCATTGTCTTCTCCAAAAGGGAATTTCTGAGAAACCAGACAAGTTAATAGGTTGCAGGTTTTAGTGCCTTTTTAAGGAAGACGTGGTTAAATTATTATGTGAATGCGGGCAAAATCCAGCGACGAGCTTCTTAGGAAGGAATTCTGAAACTTTGGGCTTTTTTCGATTTTGCGTGGATTTTGCACTGTCTTCTTCAGTGGGCCATTTTTTTAAGACTCAGCTGAGATATAAGTTTGAGACTTTTCACAGCTTTTAAAGGAAGCTTTGTTTAGTCACCTGGCTAATCCGAACACGATCGAAAGAAAAACTTCTTCGGAATGAGTTCGGGAACTTTGGACAGTTTTTTGTTTTGTGCGGATTTTGCACTGTCTTCTTCAAACCGGAATTTCTAAGGAACCATATAAGTTAACAGTTTGCAGCTTGTAGTATCTTCTAAAGGAAGACGTGGTTAAATTATTATGTGAATGCGGGCAAAATCTAGCGACGAGCTTTTTAGGAAGGAATTCTGAAACTTTGGACTTTTTGCGACTTTGTGCGGATTTTGCACTGTCTTCTACAGTGGGCCATTTTTTGAAGACTCAGCTGAGATATGATTTGAGACTTTTCACAGCTTTTAAAGGTAGCTTTGTTTAGTCACCTGACTATTCCGGAGACGATCCAAAGAAAATCTTTTTTGGAATGAGTTCGGGAACTTTGGACAGTTTTTTGCTTTGCGCGGATTTTGCAATGTCTTCTCCAAAAGGGAATTTCTGAGGAACCAGACAAGTTAATAGTTTGCAGCTTTTAGTATCTTCTAAAGGAAGACGTGGTTAAACTATTATGTGAATGCGGGCAAAATCCAGCGACGAGCTTCTTAGGAAGGAATTCTGAAACTTTGGGCTTTTTTCGATTTTGCGTGGATTTTGCACTGTCTTCTTCAGTGGGCCATTTTTTGAAGACTCAGCTGAGATATAAGTTTGAGACTTTTCACAGCTTTTAAAGGAAGCTTTGTTTAGTCACCTGACTAATCCGGAGACGATCCAAAGAAAATCTTTTTTGGAATGAGTTCGGGAACTTTGGACAGTTTTTTGCTTTGTGCGGATTTTGCACTGTCTTCTTCAAAAGGCAATTTCTGAGGAACCAGACAAGTTAACAGTTTGCAGCTTTTAGTATCTTCTAAAGGAAGACGTGGTTAAATTATTATGTGAATGCGGGCAAAATCCAGCGACGAGCTTCTTAGGAAGGAATTCT
>NW_026017970.1:0-1300 GCF_020466585.1 Dendroctonus ponderosae
AAATTAGTTTCACGTTTCAACGATTCAAATTAAGTACAAAAGCTTAACTACAATTCAAGAAATAAAAAACTGGTTTTTTAAATAAATTTTTAAACAAAAAAGCCCTTGGGTTGCTTTGCATTTGATTGAAAACACATGGTCAAAAAATACAAAAACTGCAAAGCGAACATTTTGTTTTCATATAAGTGCCATGCAGGCGTTAATCACATTAAACCAATGGATTACTGAACACTGGTATAAATTGAGCAGGAGTTAATTAACCGAATACGAGAAGCTGCTCGAGAAGAGTGCAAATAAGGTGATTACACAGGCACTTGTTTGGAGTTACAGACTCAAATGTATGTGAAAGTTTTCCTATATAGAAGGCAGTTGATTGTGAAAGTGGTGAAAATATTGTTTCAATGCTACCGAAACCTGATTTTTGAGAGGTTTGAAAAATCTGGTCTAAAAGTAGACCGTTTCAAACTACAGGTGTTTGTTGGTTGTCTACAAGTAAGAAGCTGAAACTCGACCAATCTATAGAAGACAGCTGATTCTAAAAATGTTGAAAATTTGGTTTAGATCGTTCGGAAACCTGATTTTTGAGGGCTTTGGAAAATGTGGTCTGAAAATAGACGGTTTCAAACTAGTGCTCTGTTTTTTAAAAAATCACAATTTCTGAACTAGAACAAGCAAAAAGCTGAAACTTAGACAATCTATAGAAGGCAGTTGATCCTGAAAATGTTGAAAATTTTGTTTAGATCGTATGGAAAGCTCATTTTTGAAGGCGTTGGAAAATGTGGTCTGAAAATAGACGGTTTCAAACTAGTGCTCTGTTTTTTTTTAATCACAATTTCTGAACTAGGACAAGCAGAAAGCTGAAACTTAGACAATCTATAGAAGACAGTTAATCCTGAAAATATTGAAAATTTTGTTTAGATCGTATGGCAAGCTCATTTTTGAAAGCTCTGGAAAATGTGGTCTGAAAATAGAAGGTTTCAAACTAGTGCTCTGTTTTTTAAAAAATCACAATTTCTGAACTGGGACAAGCAGAAAGCTGAAACTTGGACAATCTATAGAAGACAGTTGATCCTGAAAATGTTGAAAATGTTGTTTAGATCGTACGGAAGCCTGATTTTTGAGAGCTTTGGAAAATGTGGTCTGAAAATAGATGGTTCCAAACTAGTGCTCTGTTTTTAAAAAAATCACAATTTCTGAACCAGGCCAAGCAGAAATATGAAATCTGGACAATCTATAGAAGACGGTCGATTCTAAAAATGTTGGAAATTTTGTTTAGATCGTATGGAATCATACATTCTTA
>NW_026017971.1:0-1394 GCF_020466585.1 Dendroctonus ponderosae
CGGATTCGTATCAAAATAATAATGAAAGTTGTGTCTATTCACGAGACCATTGTTATGAAAAGTACATTCATCACTAAATAACAGATTTTCGAAAACATTTTCATTATCTGCCACTTTATCTAACACCCATATGCAAAACTCAGTTCGGTTTTCAAAATTATTTCCATAAAGTTCTTGGCAAAGCTGAATTTTATAAGGATAAAAGTTGTGCTTTTTGATAATTCTGGAAATACTTGATTGACTAATGTTAGTACTTTTGGATATTAGATTTTGACTAACATTGGGATTTTCGATAACTGAACCAATTACCGTGAAAACATTTTCTTCATCTTCAGTGACAGATTTTATTGTAATGGGTTTTTTATAATTGACACTCCCACTTTTCTCAAATTGGTGTAATAAGCGCTTAAAAACTGTTGGCTTATGATGATTTCTTTAAGGAAACTTTTGAGCATAAAATTGAGAAGCCAATAAACAATTTTTATGACATTCTCCAAGGGTGAAAATCATGTCAACACGCTCTTTTCTCGGATAGTTCTTCATTTTAACTTAACAACACAATAATAATATTAAAATCAAAAGAGACTTTGCAGTCTAAACTGACAAATAAAATAAATGATTTGAGATGTGTAAGGCCCATTTTCATCAAGCGATCTTAAAGCAGTTTAACGTCTGAAACTCAGTTTGACGCGCGAAACTTATTTCACCAGAACCTTAAACTTAGTTTGCGCTTAAACGCGTTTAAAGAAACGAACTGGCCGATTTTGGGCGTTTATAGCTTTAAACGCCGTTTAAAGATTTGATCTAACCTCGCTGTGTGAAGAATTGTTGCTGTTGTCGGTTGACCGAAAAATAATAAAATAGAAATGGCACGTAGGCCAGTTTATAACTTAATTTTCGAAGAAGTCTACGAATATTTTAATGTTACTTATGTACTTTGTCTGTCCTGTCTGTAATTGTCTCGCCGATAAGCCAACTTCTCGGGGCTTTGCCGTTTGATGTCACAGAATGCATGCAAATTTCTGCTAGAGATTTTAAGGGTTTCAGCACAACTACATCACATCCAATTGTACATGGGGTGAGCTCCGCGATAGAGCTGGTGTTCTGGGTTTTGTGAGATTCCAGCGAAGATGTTTACCCAGTAAAATCCTTCCTCACTCCTCCGCTTGCCGTGTTTATTCAATGAATTTTATAAGGATCTGAAAGGGCGTCCGCAGGACTTAATTTTCTACTTGTTTAAGTAATTTTTCAAATAGAAAATCTAAAAAAAACGTGAATACCAGTCATAAGTCATACAGGAATGCACAAACCGTGCATAAACAAAGCAAACTTTAAAATTTTAGGGTTAGTTCGAGCAGAAAGTTTGGGTTTGATAACGGGTTACTGACGTCATG
>NW_026017972.1:0-1368 GCF_020466585.1 Dendroctonus ponderosae
TCATCTGTTAATTTGCAGGCTAGTTTTAAAGATAGTCACATAGCATGTTTGAATTCATTTCTTGATGAAAAAGGAAGTTTACGGGTTAATGGTAGGATAGCTAACGCAAAGGTAGAATTTGATCAAAAGTTTGCTATCATTCTACCAGCACATCATTATGCAGTCAAATTATTAATTCGATTCGAACATCTCAAACTTTTTCATGCTGTTCCTCAAACAGTGTTAGCAAACTTAAGATTAAGGTATTGGATAATTTATGGATTGGGAAGAGTCAAATCAGTTGTGAATGAATGTGTGATCTGTCACAGGTTAAAAGCGAAAGAAGCCACTCAATTTATGGGTGCACTACCACCAGACCGGGTATCGATAGCTCGTTCATTTAAAAAAGTAGGCATTGATTTCGGGGGGCCGTTGACAATTAAACAATCAAGATTACGTGGAATAATTACCAGCAAAGCTTATATTGCATTATTTATTTGCATGGTTACTAAAGCAATCCACATTGAGGTAGTGAGTAGTTTAAATACCGAAGCATTTATTCTCACGCTTAAAAGGTTTATTGCACGAAGAGGGTGTCCACATACTATTTATAGTGATAATGCAATTAATTTTCAGGGTGCCAATAATGCACTTAAAAACGTTTATTTATTTTTCAAAAATCAAAAGAATTTGTCAGAGATTTATGAGGAATTGGTCAATTGGAAAATTGAGTGGTGTTTCATACAACCAGTTAGTCCTCATTGGGGTGGCTTATGGGAAGCAGGGATAAAGTCCACAAAGTTTCATTTAAAAAGAATAGTTGGTAATTTAACTTTGACATTTGAAGAATTAACTACTGTGTTGGCACAAATTGAAGCCATTTTAAATTCAAGGCCTTTAAGTCCAATTTCATCGGATCCTTCAGATTTGCTTAACACCATCATACTTTTTGATAGGTGAGCCATTGACAGCATTATCGGAAAAAGATGTGTCTAATGTACCTGAAAATAAACTAAGTTTTTTTCAACTTTGTAATAAAATTAAGCAAAACTTTTGGAAGCGATGGTCAACTGAATATTTAACTAGATTGCAAAGCAGACCAAAGTGGTTCAAGCATGGTAAAAATTTAAAGGAGAACGATATGGTGCTTCTGCAAGAAGATAACGTTCCGCCACTACACTGGTCATTTGGTCGAATTGTCCAGGTCATGCCAGGATCTGATGGAACAGTAAGAGTGATCAAAATTAAAACTAAAAATGGAATATTTACAAGGTCAGCAACTAAAGTCAGTCCTCTACCGTTTGAATCCGATTCTCAAAGCGGTTGAAGCTGCTACTTCAAGGGGGGGAGAATGTTGGGAAATGAGTAAATAAGATCTATTTGTCTCTC
>NW_026017973.1:0-1388 GCF_020466585.1 Dendroctonus ponderosae
TTGACTTTGGAATTGCCAAAGGACTCACCAATCTCACGGAGATGGTGGTAGTAGACGCCCTCAGCAGTGACCATTTACCCATTTACCTTGAAATCAAGGATAGAAAGCGCACAAATACTAACGACTTTCGATACTCGTATGAAAATTTCGATTTTCGCGAATATCGAAAGAGACTACAAAACCAGACGTGTATTCCGGGCCAGATCGATACTGTCGAAGCTTTAGAGCTTGCAGTAAAAGGTCTGACCAGAAATATACAACGGACACAACAAGCGTTAGCCAGAAAAGTGCCCAATAGGCCTCAGCGTGACAACCTTCCGGAGGAAATTTTGGACCTTATTAAGGCAAAAAATCGAATCAGGAAGCGTTGGCAGCGATTTCGGCAACCTGCCGATCGCATAATGGCAGCTAAGCTTGAACGAGACATTCAAAGCGACATTTCCGCTTACCGGAATTTTACATCGGCGGAAAAATTGCGAAACTTATCTCCCCGTGAATATTCTTTGTGGAAACTGTCGAGGCGCCTCCGAAAAGGCTATGAGCACGTCCCCGCTCTTGAAAAAGAGGGGAGGAGTTACATTTCCACCAGTGACAAGTGTGAGCTTCTCGTAGACTTTTTGGCAGATGTGCACAAAGTCCAACCAACCCCTCAGGATGACGAGATAGAAATACCGACCGCTGTTTTTGTAGAACGGAAGTATTCTATCCCCCCCTCAATTTTGCACTCCTATATTACAACCGCGTCGGAAATACAATCGTGGTCTTCGGCGTCTCTAGCCGAAAAGCCCCTGGGCCAGACGGCATCCCATATCTACTCCTCAAAAACTTGCCGCGGTAAACTATTGTACTAATAGTACAAATAGTCAACGCAATCCTGAAACTACCGCATTTCCCACAGGACTGGAAAAGCGCTGTAATAATTCCAATTCTGAAGCCGGGCAAAAAGCCGGCTATCCTGCCTCTTATAGGCCGATTTCCCTCTTAAACACCCTCGGCAAACTAACCGAGAAGGTTATTCTTTCGAGGTTGCAAGCGGCAGCCGAACTTAGAAGTTTAATTCCGGACGAGCAGTTTGGTTTTCGGCCCAAATATAACACAACGCTGCAGACTGCTAGGATCGTAACAGATGCCTACGCAGCATTTAACAAACTTCAAAGTATGGCCCTGCTTCTCCTCGATATGGAAAGAGCCTTCGACACAGTTTGGCATGCCGGCCTACTGTACAAGTTGTTTGCCGTTTATTTACTACTGCTATACTTAGTTTCCCTTATTGCGTCTTACCTTAAGAACCGCTCAATCCAGGTGAAGGTGGAGAATTCCACCTCAACCAAAAGACGCATTACTGCAGGCGTGCCGCAAGGTACTGTTCTATCGCCGCAGTTGTACAC
>NW_026017974.1:0-34609 GCF_020466585.1 Dendroctonus ponderosae
TTTCCCTTAGCTGAAGAACTATTAATCGAAAATGTTTAACTGATGCATTTTAACCTTGGCATTTGGTTTATGTTTCCATTAATTTCACTATGTTTTTCGTTTTAAATGTTAACTGCAACATTTTCAAACCTCTGGAATTTTTTWAATTTGATATTCTTCCTTTAATCTACTKATCMGAAACTGTTTAATGTKGCATTTAGTTGAACTGCTTTTMAATTAACAATTTGTGTATTCCTATAATTTTTTAACCTGCTTTTGTTTCTTGCATTAATTATTTTATTATTCGGTTTTGGCAATTTTTCCAAAACTAATTAATTGAACATTGAATTTTCGCAATGCCTCCTACATATTTCTACAAAGCTTTCACCATAACTTCAGGTATAAGTGTTTCGTTTCCCCTAAGTTTCTATTTCTGACTATTCATCAGAACTTCTTAATACTAATTCTTTCATATAAAACTAGTTTTCGTGCAAASGRTACAAACTCATTGATGATATCATTTTTAGTCACACTYCACTTTTTATTGTACCAGCTTAAGGTTTCCATTAATAAATCAGGTTTTTTTGTACTTTTAGTCATGATTTTGTGAGTCATTACTTTTATCATTGCTTTGTTTCGTTATATTTGATAATTATTCCCCAATGTGGAATGATCAGTTTGGTGTCGAAATCCAGTACTTTCTGATAACTTTATAAACATCTTATTACTTATCTTGGTGATTAAATGTTTAGTAGGTAGATTGTTTCGAATCAATTTTAGATTTTTGGACTTTTGTAAGCTTCTTAGGTTAATACCGCCAAAAAATAAATCGCTTCGAGTTGAAGTTTTCCAATGCATTAAACATTTAAATACCTCATTAAATCTGTAAAAATCGGTTTTCGTTGAAAAATGTAAAGGAAAACGAGTGGGTTGTTAAAAAATAGCCAGATTTCCGTTTAAGAATGTTAACAAATTAGTAAGGCCGCAGACGATGACTGGGACAAGATTATGAAAACGACCAAACAAAATATCAATTTACCGCATAATTACATCAAAACATAACGACTCCAATATGATATACGATAAGTGTTATTGCTTTTATTGATTATTATCAATTGGAACTTGAATGTGTGTGTCTCTAAACATCGCCCAAATTCGATGGAGAAAAAGAAGGACAGAAAGCAATGACTATCCGAAACTCGATTTCGATTAACATTTATGGATTTCGAGTTGAACTGAAAAAGGATCAAGCATCTTAAACAGAAAACAGGGTCATAGAAAATCTATTTGGGCAACTAATACATGTAAAGTGTATGCAAAGTAAACAAACAAACAATTAAATCAATTCGCCTTAAGTGCATCGACAATTAAAATGTTTTGCAACTGGTGGAATTAATTGAAGCTTTTATCAATATTTGATCGGTGTGTGTAATTTGAATTTCTGGCACCCAACCTGGTTTCTGAAGGTTCGGCATATTCATTTACATTTTGTTTTTTGATCAACGAGTTGCATTTAACGTGGCAACATTCTCGGCGTTTTCATATATTTTTTAATCCCTCAGATTGGCTACTGTTTTTCATCTATTAACTCCCTGATTCTGTTGTGGTATATGGTATATTTTATTAAGTAAATATGAGGGTGAAAAAATCAGTTGAAAGATCAACAGAAGAGACACGCTGATGGCAATAAAACCGAATAGGTTTACGAAATTCGAGACCTATTTGCTGAGATTTCGGACGTGTGGAACCTTGACTCGTTTTCTTAGCGGTTTTATTGTGTTGAATGAGAAAAATCAGTCGTGCATGAGACCATTTTAAATGCTCGTTAGGTGCCATTATAATGCTAGTTTCGTACACATAGTTTCCATTTTTATTGTATTTTGTCCAACAATGTATTAACACCGCTTTAAGGATTTTGCTTTCATTTGCATCCCGACGAGGACACGTCCGTAATTTATTTATTTATTTATTTTAACGACTGAATACCGAAACAGGTTAAGACTGAATTGTTATAAATTGTTTCGTAAATTAGTTTGAATCATCTTGTGCAGGTAATGTTTTCCATTGGGTTGATGAAATGCAGCGCAAAGTGTTAAACGAAGTTCTAATGCGGTACTGATAGCCATCGGTTGGCTACGCCTTGAGCCAGTATTTAGCAAAATATCAGTAATCCTACACCTATTACTTAGGAGCGATATAATCAAGGCGTATTTCATCGTAATAACATGTGGAAGAAAATGGGGATAAGCCTCAGAGTGAGATATTGCGGCAAAAGTGCCTTCTTTCATGCGAGTGTGTGAAAAAAAACGCCCATTGTTCGCAGAAAAGTCTTCACGATTGATGTTTCCAAAAAACCGGAAAGCTCAGTAAATTGCAGTTTCATTTGATGATTTAATTGAAGTCATCTTAAGTCTTCGTTCAATTATCCAAAGAAACACGCAAATTACCTTCATTGGACTGTCTTTGATCATTTCAAATTCCTTCAATTTAGCCGCGTAATCAACAGGGTCGCAGTCTTCGTAATTGTGCCAATGATTTAATGAAAACCGTCAGAATATTTTTCACTTCGTCCAGTGCAAGAGATTAATTGATTTTCCAAGAAAAGATGTACGCATCCCGGCCCGGTACCGTAAATGCCGTAAAATTGTTTACTGCAAAGATAATCATTATCATTATAGATGTATATTTATTGCAGAATTTCCTACTTATTTTAAGGCGATGACATATAATGTGATGATTTCAACACGGTGAAGTACTTTGTCTAATCACGCAATAAACTCGGTGCTTAACTGAATTGAAATTGTCGCTGATTGCCTCGTATGTAGCGCTAATTACTTTGATTATTCGGGAAGTTTTTTCGGTTTGACTATATTCAAGCCTTGGTCTAATTACCCATGCTCATCCTGTGCAGTTCTACTCAATCGACGTAAATTTCTTCACCAATAACAACCGGTAAAGGTGCACAGTTATTGCAGTAAAATAATCTGGCTCCTTTAAATTGTTGTACTTTATGCAACTTCCGTGTATACTAATGAGGTGACGAACAATAAATAGTATATTTACGGGCATTTACCCGGCATCTGAATAATAATGGACGTTGGCTGTATCAAGAAAACTATAAAACGCAAATCGTACATAAACATTATTAAATTATCAAACCAACCACGGGTCCTGGCAGGTTTTCAACCAGATCGCATGGTGAAGATTTCAATGAACTTTTGTTTTTGAATGATAAAAACATTTTTTAGCTTCAGTATTGCGGTTGTATGTTGAAATTAATCGTTAGATTAGGTCGAGACAATTAGAATACGTTCTGGAAAACCTAGATGAAGACAGAACGTTCTACTAAGGTTGAAGCAAATATTGTATTTCTTCTACGTCTTCTTAGCCTGTTGATGTCCACTCTTGGACTCCATCCAGCTCCATCCATGGCGCCGTATGTATCTTGCTTGAGGTCTGCCAACACTTCTCTTCGATCCTCGTGACCTCCATGGTAATAAGGTTCTAGTCAATTTGATGTTGTCTATGTTACTCGCCTCGCCAGTATGCTCAAAAAAGCGACAAACCGAAGAACAATAACATTAGCAATTGGGATCATTAAATATCGGCAAAAAACTTGGGCTGATTCATTCAGTAAACTAATTAACACCATATCAAGGCCAGAAACGGGCATCAAGAGGACAAAAAATCAGCTTTTCTCTCGTCCACAATGCCACACACAACATTTATAATAATCACGGCTCCCATTCTTCAGCCATAATGCATCTAGACTGCTTTGTTTATTAACGGTAGCTTATCTTCTTTGAAGATATTTATCACTACTTATATTGACTCGTTAGTAGTGCATTGTACAATTAGGGACGATATTAATGCCATTGCTTCTGAAGAAATATCATCATTCATTGTGATGGCTTCGCCGGTTGACATAAAAGAAAAACGAAGACTTTTTAGAGCATCGTCGTCTGAAGGATGTGGCAGTGATTTGTGTAGTGCGATTTTTAACAGTGGAACAAACAACTGCATTTCAGCTTTACGTAACGCAATCGGTTTCAATGACAATTTGATTCATCTGTTTCGTCGCAAATTTTTTTCCGGAACGTTTCGCGCAGTTATTCAATAATGCATTATCTACTAAACTTAATCACACCTGACCCATTGTCCGCAAAATCGATGATCATCAATTTCCGGACAAAAACCGCAATTCTTCAAATCCGCCTGTTCCCAGTTTGAAATGAATGCATCGAAACAATTAAAATGAGATTCACGCTTAAAAGTCAGTCCCGATGATGAGGTAACTGCTGTTTTGCATCGAGGAACAAGATGATATCACAATTTAAAATGTTTGCACAAAGTAAAAAAAGTCTGAACATCTTTCTAAATATTTGTTTAGCTATATTTAAATCATGGTGATTCCTAGGCGAAAGACGACCATGAAATTCACATTAAACCGTGTTAAATCGGTAACTGGCTATGGTGCTGTAGAGGCAAGCAGCGAAAACGTTTTTCCGAAACCGACATTCTAAATTTGCTTAGCTGTTTCTGTTGGCATTTCCCTGATGTTTTGATGTTTATTAATTCCGACTACCCCACACTTGCACTGCATCATTTTTCCATTCCAAACCCGAAACGGCCCTCGACATCAACACCATTCTTCCCAGACAAAATGGAGCAATTACCAATACAAAACCACTCGGAACAAAGGAAAGCAAAGGCTTGGGGGCCTTTGTTGCGTGTAAAATGAACTGGATGAGTTCTTGTTTCTGTTAACAGCAATTTCGTATCCGACAATCGGTTCAGGACATAATTAACTCATTTTTGACACTTCGCACAATGTGAGTTAACATAAACATGTACCCCAGTTTTAGATGTATGGGGATTAGACATGAATTCGTTAGCGATCGCACAGTAAAGGACTTGAGGAATTTCTCAGGAAATTCGGTACTCTAGAATAAGTCTGTAGGTTTATTTGAAAAAAGTTTGAATTTGGATGAAAATTCTGACTAGGAATGCTGGATTTGGGTCGCAAACAGTCATTGAAAGGAGAATATTGCAGATGTCTTAAAACTTAGGGAATTTGAATTGAATTCAGAGTGCTAAAGCCTACATTTGACCGAACTGCCTACTAATAGCTTGTTGCTCGAAAGTTTGAAAGAAAATTGCTGTTCTGATTTGTGAAGATTTGGCAAACAGTTTTTTGCTGTGCTTCTATATTTCTGTGGATTTTGTATTTACTGTTTTTTTTTTTCATAATAGGAAACACCAATTTTAAATTTCTTTTGACAGTTTTATAATTTAAACCGTTTTCTAGATAAATTCAGTTCTGGTTGTTTATTTTTTATGATTGTCCGCATGGTTAATGTTGTGTGTTATTATGTGTCTTAATCTTTCTTGGAAAAGGAAATTCTTGAACCTGAATTATAGAAAACCTGTGTTGAAGAGTTCTCGATGTTTATTGGGTAACACTTCAGGTAACTTTAAGATAAAAATTATATATATTGTTTTTTTTTCGGTATTTTTTGGAAATTTCATTATTTGAGCGAAACTTGGTAATTGGGGGGTTCGTAACATGAGAAAGTTTAATTCGATATTGGTAGGTAGTTGAGAAAGGAATTTCCTATGTATTTTCTCTTTTGAAAAGTCATAACTTTCGTAACTCGTGAATTATTATACCACATATTTTAGCACAAAAATCAATTCCTCTATCATTTTTACATAATGAAAGTATTTTTTAAAAGTCGCTACGAGTATCGGTTTTGGAAATATTTTGTGTTTTTGAAAAAGTGCAGCTATTTTGTAAACTAACCTGCTTGGCGAAGACACATGCGTCGATTACTTTAAATCAAAATATGTCGCTACTCCTAGCTACTTTTGTTAAGAATACTCTTTTTACGCCAAATTGATTGCGGAATTGACTTGCTGAAAATAAAACACGATACAAGCATGCAGAAAAAGTTATAACTCTTCAAAAGAGAAAAATACTTCTAGGTGGCGCCTTCTACATGCAAGGGCATGACCAATATCAAATAGCCAGTTTCTCATGTAAGAAAACCTTCACATAGCAAGTTATTATTAGTTATTACAAGTTAAGTCCAAATACCAAAATAATATTAGGTTTTATATAAGTTTTAACTGTTCAAGAACGAGCTCAGTGAAATGACTATGAAATACATGACTTTCAGGCAATAAACTATGTAAGTATGAGTCCAATTCCTTTAACATAAGCACAGTTTTAAGAGCGAAAACCAGACTGGATACATTTTGATTCTGCTTTCTGCTTCATTTCCAGCTAATGCTGAAAAACTGATTTTTCAACAGATTTCTTGCATGCAAGTTTAAAAAAAAATGTATTTATACTTTTTTACATTGCGCCAAATAACTCGTAAACTCAATTTAAAAATTCAAAGTGCAAGAAATTAAATAAGTCATTAACGCAATTTGTAATGAACATTTTAAATTTTGTTAATGTCCGGTTTGTTAGCAAAAATACCTTTAAAGCAGGCCTTAAGGTTTTTAAATGGCTTCTGAACGCCATAAACGGTTAAGAAAATCTGAGATCTACAAATACAATTATAAAATAAGACCCTGTTAGCTTATCATACTATTATTTATCGTTTTTTTTCATGTGTTTTTATTTCTTCCTGTTTCTTCTTTTGCGTCAAATAATAATTAGTTCCACATATTAAAAACTCGAATGCGGAAAACATACATTAGTAACTTAATTGAAATGTGTAGATGCAAATTTACACATTGCTGCCATTTTCATCCGCAAACATTTTCAGATATCTGTAAAAGCATAAAGTCATCAAATAAAATGCTCAAGCTCACAGATGAACAAGTTTGCTGTGACTAAAGCTGAAACGTCCAATATTTCGGCATGAAATTTACACAATTAGAAATAGTTTCAAAACAGCAATATATACATAGCAAGAAATGTCGTACAAAAAAAATATTTATTATGTTATTTAAACGACCGACCTGGCCGTTTGATATAATAATACAAAATTAGATACATACACAATAACGTAGACGAAAGACGCATTTGGGAAATATTGATATAAATGGCAAGTATATTAAAAAATTGCTGATAATTAAACAATATTTGTTTTTAACACAAAATGTTGAGGTCGTCTTAGTTGGAAAGTGGTGAGTTTTTGAAGCGTTTTGGCCGTACTGGAAAATAACTTACTTCCAACGTTTCGCAAGCACGAATGACTTGCAACTTCAAAGGCGTGATTGGCGAAAAGCTCAGTCAAGCCAGTCACTAGCATTTACGGAATCGACAGGAAATAATTGTTTTCTCAAACCGCTAAGCGCCCAACTTACCAGTTTCAATATTCTTATTTCATATCATTTTCTCGATTTAATAAACAAAATATGATTCCTCAAAGAAAATGTAGACTATATCCAAACAAAACCTATCGCAAAATCTCTTATTTAAAATTAGTAATTTAATTTTGAGAAAGTTGGAGAAATTAATTCTTTATCGCGTGTTTTTTGTTCAAAATTGCTTATCGCAAATTATTCATTATTTTGGAGAACAAAGCAAAAGCTTCAAAAATGCAAACAAATTCTAAAGAAATTCCTGGGTTCAATTTTATTGTTTTCATTTAAAACGTTACAAATACGGTTCGGTGTTTTTCTCCACCATCAGCAGTTTGTCTAAAATATACGTTCACACTCGTTATTAGTTTAGAAGAAGAGCTTTATTAAAATATACATACTAAAATATAAATTACTAACATATTAAAAAGTATATTAAAATCGTTTGAATCTCTTGGGATTACAGGTGATGAGTCAGGACAATCATGTTCGGGAAAAGACTAGAATTTATTGTTAAGAGATTTAAATTTTATTTACATGTATGGTTGTTTCTACCTTCACATTTGGCAAGCCATTGAAAAATCTTTACTTCGTCCAAAACGAGCGAAAGAATAATTCTTTTACTTACGGTTTTTAATTCGATATTTCAAAATGTAGCATACAATTTCGAGTTCCCAAACAGTGTTCAAACATCAATCTCGAAAAATTCAAACGACTCGTTCAATGAAAGCAAAGAAATATTAAAATGAAAGTGAAAATATCAAAAATGAACTTGCGAAAATAAAGTCGATTTTTTTTCAATTTGCACTCTTTGACTGGAGTACAAATTTTCAATTAAACGAATAAATGAATCAAGTCAATGACTATTGACCAAAAATGTTGGCTGCAAACCCGAAAATCATTGCCTTTGAGCATGAAAAGCTCATTTATTTCCTGAAATGCCTGAATTTCAATTTACTGAAACATTTGGTGAAAGGTAGATTTTAGCGTGAAATCGAAACATTGGGCTTCAATTCGAAATTCAGATTCTAAACCTGAATTTGCGATTTCGAGTTCGAAGTGGCCACTATAATCTTGAAAGTTCTACTGCTAGCACAAATATTTTACATGAACTTTGGCAACTTGCGAAGTAAAGTTTTAATTAAAAATCTCAAAAAGTATTGACGAAAGGCTTTGAAGCTTTTGCCCATAGTGGAACAACATCAAAAATTCATTGGACTTTTTCTTTACTCTTTCTTTCCCTTCCGGAATTTGAAAAATATGTTTTTCCGTAGTGACACTCTCCGACTTAGTTCCCAACAATATTTTTCATCTAAAGCATCCAATCTAAGACGGTCCTGTTTAAGTGCATGCAAAGTAACCCTTCACAAACCCACTTGGCTGCATGTATGGCGTGTATGAAGTGTGAAATATGACGTCTTTATATATTTAGGTTGGGGTCACTTTAAAGTCACAAAGGTGAGAAGGATTAGACGCAAAAAACTGGCCAAGGTAAATATGGGAAAGGACTCGACATTAGTTGCAGACCCTTGCGGTTAATATTATTATACTGCGTTTTTTCCTCTCGTTTGCTTGAAAAGAACAAATCCATTAAATCCGCCGCGAGTGCATCCTTGACACTGCACATCATCGTGTCGACATAATATGGACAAACAACCAACTTATTACCATCGATAATCCATAACTAATTTTCAATAAAAACGACGCGCCTTTGGAATGGAAACGATGATATCTGCCAAGTAGTAGATTACACTTGTACTTCTTGCACGAACCAATTAAGAACCGCACAATATGGAATCATGGAAAAAAATCGCTAATTGAAAGGTTACAGATATTTATCAGGTTTAATGGTGCTCACAATAAACAATACCGTATAGCGTCACGAGTTTTCGCAAATAAACAACGCCGTTTCATTATATACGGTGTCCTCAACATAATCAGCTCAATCATTAAAAACTGTGTTCGATTTTTTCCCTTAACTACTTCCAATTGGAAAATTGACTTTTCCCTTTTCAGCTTCTTCCGGTTCTTTAGAATTATCATTTTCCTGAACATGTTTTCTGTGGAATTACGTTTGAAAAAAAAATACTTGAGCTTGGAATATTTATGTTTACTTTTCAGTTTTTTAGAATGGGAAACGAACGGAAAGCGGATAGCGGTTTATTTTTGGAACACTCTGTACACAACCTTGACTTTCAATAAACTAAGCCGACAATATGGAATCATCCGTTTTCTTTAAATAAACTGCTGTGAGGGATATCTCCCAGTCCCATCTAACCTTGTACCATATTCGTACCGTCCATTTACATATAAGACTTTGTAGGCCAATTATTATTCTTTTAAAATTTCAGGAAAGTCGCTCTTCAAAACTTGCACCTGAAACGATGGTTGCGCTGGCCTTGCCAGCCACAAAACTGCATTCCTCAGTTAAATCCTTAATTATTTAATTCAAGTGCTTTGTTGACCAGCGCTGTTCGATTTTTCGAATTGTTCCACTAGCAAAAAGCGGCGTCAATCTAGGAGAGTGTTGATTTTGCAATTGATATAATGATGCTAGGAATCTTGATTGTGTTGGTTGGGAAAAATGCAGCAAATGGCCATGAATTTGTCGACTTTTGAAGAGCTGGCAAGCAAAATACGTACCAAGAAACTCGCTGATTGTAGAATTTTGCAAAAACCATCAAAAAGAGGCATGACCGACCAAATGATATTCTTGGGTTGTTTCAGAAGCACGTTGATACATTAGGACAAACATCGGTAAAAATTCGGCTGCACTCTTGATTTTTAAACAGTATTCAGAAGAAGAACAACGCTCCTCGAGCGATCTCTCCCCATTTCCAAAACTCCTAACCGACAATCCTCAAGAAATACACTTCAGCTTTCATTGTTCCCAGTTAATAGCGCATCCCGAATGAAATACGATCCCATGAATACTATTCTCCCTTTTGCATAATGGGTTTAACATACGGGGTCGGCCGAGAAACATACCCTCGAACAATCAAAATATACCTTTCAGTGTTTGGACCGATGCGGTGCGCTCGGCTAATCATCCTGAATGAGATTTATCATGTGTTAGCGATTTAATTTCGGCAAAAGTCAGTAAGTCGAGGGGTGGTTTTATGTGATGACACTGGATACTGTTTTCGTTTTTTGCTGTTGCTTTAGGCGCATAACAGCGGGATTTTTTAACCAGTTTTTAATGCGATTTAAGGAAAATTTATACAAACACATACTTGCTCTCTGGACTTGTATTTTTGCTTTAGATATTTCATGAAAGAATTGATGTGCTCAAGCCAGAATCTACCAACATTCTAAATCTGGATTTTCTTCTCCTCACAGGCAATATCGTCGTTCTGTTTCGTGAAATTTTGCATATTTTATTCATTATACGAATGGTTCCGTAAGCAAATGATCAAAAGGACACTTAGGCATTCTTTGGCTCAAATGAACACCATATTACCTAACTTTTATCAGGAAAAAATGTCCGGCTTCTCTGCTATTGATGGTCAAAGTTCTTTACAAAAATAACGTTTTTGAAATATCGGGAGAATGGTACGATTGTTCCTATGCAAGACTCATGTGTTACTAAGGTGAGGCGATTGGCCGTTGGTAAACACAAATTTTTCAAAAATTTGATAGGAAAAAGCCAAAAATCCCCCAATCCGAGTCATAATATAGCTCGAACGAAAACATGCGCTCCTTGCAGTGTAGAAAACACACCTTTAGACGAAATTTATAGGAGTTTTCAGGAATTTTTCGGATACTAAATCGAAGCGGTTGACCGTTAGAAAACAATAATTTTTCAAAAATTTGACTCTTGAAAATCCAAAAATCCCTTAATCCGGCTCATACTATTCCTCGAAAGAGAAAATTTTCGACTTCAATTGTAGAAAAACGCACTTTAATAGGAAATTTGTAGGAGTTTCCAGGCTTTTTTCAGTTACTAAGACCAGACGATTGACCGTTAAGAAAACGATTTTTTTTAATTTACACGAAAAAAATTACAGTATCACTCGAAAGATCACATGCACTGCTTTAAGCGTGGAAACAGCACTTAAATACAAAATTTCTTATTTTTCCAGTTACTGAGGCGAGGCGAGGCGATTGGCCGTTGAAAAACACTAATTTTTCAAAAATTTGGCAGGAAAAATTCAAAAATCCCTTAATCCGTCTCATACTATTACCCGAAAGGGAAAATGCGCTGCTTCAATTGTAGAAAAACGAACTTTAATAAGAAATTTCTAGGAGTTTCCAGGCATTTTTCAGTTACTAAGACGAGACGATTGACCGTTAAGAACACGATTTTTTTTTAATTTACACGAAAAAACCAATAATCCCACAATCCGGCTCATAGTATCACTCAAAAGATCAAATGCACTGCTTTAAGCGTGGAAATAGCACTTAAATACAAAATTTCTTATTTTTTCAGTTACTGAGGCGAGGCGAGGCGATTGGCCGTTGGAAAACACTAATTTTCCCAAGAAAATTTGTAGGAGTTTCCAGGCTTTTTTCAGTTACTAAGACGGGACGATTGACCGTTAAGAATACGAATTTTTTTAAAAATGTACACGAAAAAAAAAAAAAATCCCACAATCCGGCTCATAGTATCACTCTAAAGATCAAATGCACTGCTGTAAGCGTAGAAAAAAGCACTTAAGCATTTATATACGAAATTTCTGGGAGTTTCCACGATTTTCTTCAGTTAAGAAGAACTAGATTAATCTCATGTTACCGGTGTCTCCAATAACAGCATGAGCGTTAGAAAATTGATGAAAAATTAAGGCCCATTTGTCTTTTGGAAGCGTTGTCGTCTCAATTTCTTTCATCAGATATCTGACGAAAAGCAGAAGCGAGTTTGTGGCAAAATTCACACAGGAAGTTTTATTAAAATCCATCTGAGCGTCTTTCCCATATTACAAAAAACTTTTTGTTAATGTAAAAAATTTATGAATAGCTAAAATTGTCAGTTGGCAAGAGAACAAATTTTGCTGTACTCCAAAGCCTCGCTTTTCTGATTTAATTCAATTAATTGAAATTAAAGACACTAACGAGACGTCAACAAAACTAGAAAGTTTCTAATTTTTTTGCAGATTTCCGACGAAGCCAATTTTGGAGCTCTGATTCAAAAGCTCTCTACTTTTCTTTCGATCCTTCTGCAATTTTTTTATATTTAATACTCATTTTATTAAATCCATCAATTGTGCTTTTTCCATGACTTCGTTTGCGTGCGTTGAAAATCACACAATAGATAGCGAAAGGGAGTGAAAAAGCCAGTAATAAATTGAAATTGAATTAAATTAAATTGAAAACCATCAAGTCTCTTTAAGTTTGAAAACTATTTTTTGATAAAATTTTCACTTTAATTCAAAAAACAGTTGCAAAATCAACAGAATAATTCTGTGTTATAACACACATATAAAACGAAGTGAAGTCAATGAAATGGAAAAAATCAGTTGATTCCATCGACCAATAAAAAGCTCTGGTAGTTTTTGCACCAATATAGTCAAGAATTCCTCGCTTGCGTAGGTCAAATCGCCTTCTTTTGGTCTAAAGAATATCGCAGTACCGTTTTGATAATATGCTTATGGGACACCCTGTACATACAGATAGGCGCATGACTTCAATGCTCGATAAGAAATCTATTTTTAATATGAAAATATCTTGAAAACTATTAGTTTTTGAGTTGCAAACTGGCAAGGTTAACATTTTATTTTCATATTTTTTAAATAATTTACGCAATACTTATGATACTTATTATTACCTTAAGATTTATATTCTGAGACTTATTGCAATACCACATCCAATCATATTCAACTTTTCGCCAAATCTACAAACGACGCCACATGGAACCAATATTGGTTTTATAAATCACGATGTCTTTTGTGTCTACCCGTATCAAATTTAGAAAATTCCAAGTTTGGATGACTTTTTGAACTTTTCCATCTACTTTTTTATTTTGCTAAATTTAAATAACACATTTATCTTTCGCGGTATTAATATTTTTTGATCGGGCATTTTAAATCGTCGGTTTTTCAGCGTCTTAATTTCGTTCGCATTATTTCGTATTATCGGTACCAAATGCTTATTTTTTTCACCCTTATTCGACCTGTTGCATGATTGCAATTAATTAAAAATTAAAATTAATCCCCTTATTGTGGTCTTTCAGTTTTATTATTTATTTTCTGTTTTCCGTCCTGTGTCTTTGGAATGATTGATTAAAATTCCTTCGCGTAATTTTAGTTTAATGCAATTCAGTTCTTGAATGTCTTTACCAACTCCCCTGCTTCATTTTATGTGCAATAATTTTATTTTGTATTAATGTAATAAAATAAACGATGTTTCAAAATTTTTACAGCACGCTTTGACTGAGACCCAGGAAATATAGGAATATCAGAATTTGTTACAACTTTTCTACTCATACAGGTTGTCCCGTAAGCTCATGATCAAAAGGCTACTGCGATATTCGTTGGACCTAAAGAAGACCATCTGACCTAACTTTTATTAACAAAAATTACTGGCTTCTCTGCTATTGATGGTCAAAGCTCTTCAAAAACTTTATCTTTTTTGAAATATTGGGAGAATAGTACGATGTATATGAAAAATAGACATATTTTTTTACGCAAAAACTATGAATGCTACAGGATTTTACAAAGAGCACAAAATTGTGAACAAATGATTAGTGCAGCAACCTAAAAAAAATTAGTTGATTTCATCCTCCAACTAAAAAGTTCTGGTAGTTTATGTACCACACTGCGACACTCAAGAATTCACCACTTGTCCAAAACGGCTGAACTCGATTGTTTCATTAAAATATGAGTCTTACATAAGAACGAATTCACAGCGAGTTTCACTAAAATACATGGTACCATTCTCCCGATATTTCAAAAAAGATATTTTTTTTGAATAACTTTGAACATCAATAGCAGAGGTTCCAGACATTTTTTGTTAATAAAAGTTAGGTCAGATCGTCTTCTTTTGGTCCAAAGAATAACGCAGTTCCCTTTTGAACATGAGCTTACGGGACACCCTGTATATCCGAAAGTTTATGTTTGCGTTGTACAGGGTGTAAAAAATTCTAATTTTATTTAGTTTTTTTGTAATTATTCTGAGAATATCTGGGCTAGAAACTTTTCGCGCTGTTCATAGGGGCAATTTTTAGATTGATAGCTTTTCACCCTGTAGGTCTAATATCGAATTTCGTTGAAACCTGAAAGAGCAGTCATTTCCACATAAGCTAAATATTTTTGTTTCATTTCAATATTTAGAAACTTGCATTTTGGGCCACAATTCTTTACCCAAAACAGTAGGTTCTGTGTAAACTCCATATTTCATAGTTGATGTCAATTAGTCAAGTATCAATTTCTGTGTGTGCATTTCCCATTTTTAAAGAATCAACCTGTACGTTAGATAGATACGAAGCAGGAGGAAATTCAAGAGAGCTGAAAAGCTACAAATGAAGATTTAAAAAGCAAAAATTGCACACTTTCTACTCTAGAAACCCAATTGAAAAAAAATATTTACACCTTTAAAGTAACAAAAGCTGAACGTCAATACAGTCCTCCAGCTTCTCCGGATGGTTACTTAGATTTACGGCGTGCTGATCCCATTTATCCCCATTGAAAACCCATTGTGTTTGCATTGGTTAGTGACAATATTAACTACAACCCCGAAATTTATGTCCGAACGTTTGTGATGCGACTTTTCAACAGTGCCGAAATTACTGGCGTGGAAATGACTGAATGGCACGGCGCTGCATCTGTTATCTGTTCGAAAACGAGCTGGTATTGTCCGCTATTTTGCCATGGTTCATCATCTTGTATTTGACGCGATTTTTCGCCCAAACAGCTGAAGTCCCATGTGAGACCCAGTTATAACACTAACTACTATTGAACGCCACTGTTAAGATTGCACCTGAATATACGGACATATAAGCAACTGTTTCAAGGTGTTGGAGTGCAACTAAATATGTTTAAGTCAAATTGTTATACTCGCTAATTTTGCAGTTCAAATTCCAAATTAGTGACTATTTCCTCAACTATATTCACCCCGTTTTGGGAAAATGGTCGATTCAAATCGTTCTTAATACCCATTAATTTAAAAAAATCGACTTGATATAGGAATTACATTTTTTGGTTCGTTCAGTGAGAATATTTACCCATTTAGCAGATGAAACTGCTCATTACGAAATTTTTTGCAACATAAATGTTCAGAAAATTTGATCTTATGATGATTAGTTTCACCCTTTTCGGCCCCAATTTCTAGTCCTACCACATCCATTTCGGTAAAGCTTCCAATTTGTCACAAATTTAAATTTCCAGTTCAGAGAAAAAGTGAAGTTTTGCAGTTTAGAAACTCTTTTCTAAAGAACAATTTAAAATAAACTGACGGCTTTAAGAAGTAACAAATAAATCAAGAAATATTCTAACAGCAACAATTATTCTGACTAATTGTATCATTCTAATAGCTAAACTTAACAAGTAATTTGCAGTTCCAAGTCTAGATTAATTTACGGCTGCACAAATAGCAAAATAGTTTTGGAAGAAACCCAAATACTTTTGTATTTCAACTATAAAAGAAGCAAATATTTTTACTAATCCTTGATAATGTTCACGACCTTTTACATCATATTTTAAATAAGTATTAAGAGACGAGCGGTATTTTTCAAAGTGGTTTCAAAGTAGGATCAGATATTTTTCAAAGTGATATGCGGTAAACAATGAAAGAAACTTTTGGCCACAGAGGTCTCAAATTTCGTTGCCATTTAGGTTTGCAAACATTGCAATTATTTAAAAGACAAACGACCTAATTTGGTATTTTAGTAGACACACTTTTAACTGCGAAAAATCGAAAAACATTTTCATTTCGTCTTAATTTTGTTAACAACTGAAGAACTTCTTGATAGGGAAAAGGCAATGATGATTGTTTGTTTCTTGACGATCTTTGATTTTTTAACTCTTGGCTAAATTAATTCGTATTTTCAAGTCCTCCTTTAGAGGCATGATGTTTTCTGTCTTGTCTCGCCACTAAATCGACGCAAACACAGGTATTTCCTGAATTGTTGAACATTCAAGGAAAGTGAAAACAAAAAGACCTGGGTGGACACTTTTTTTACTATATTCGTTTGCATCGCATTTTCCTTTAACTTACTACTCTCCTTTTTGGTTATTTTAGTTTGATATTATCTTTGCTATTATTTGTCATATCTGGTCAGAATCTCCTTTTACTTTACGATCATCTACCTTATTTGATATTAATTGTTTAATAGCAACTTTGTATTCTACAATGTGAACATTTTCCTGCCTTCTATGTACTTATTGCTCTTTTCGCTCTGCTCGCAATCGTCGAAAAATCTGTTATATACAGAGTGTCTTACAATATGAGGCCAGTCACAAGCTCGACTAAAAATATGTGGGTTTTCTCCTTCCTTCCAACAGTGCTGTTAGTAATAGATATTTTTCCGTAAATTTTTTAAAATATCTTGCGTAACTAAGATCTTTATCAGTAGCTAAAAACCCATTCTGGTTCATAAACTTTAAAAGGCAAAACGGAATTTTTCGGCAATCGCAAATATTTGCGTTTACAGCAGATAGCAGTTTCCATATCACCTTTAACTTTACATTAAAAAAAAACAATTTTTGAGCACATAATTAAGAAACCTGATGTGTTTTTCTGGAAGTCTGATGGTAGTTGAAAAATTGAAACTTGTAAGTTGGTAGTTTAGGTTTAAGTAGATCATTGGGCTAAAAAAGTTTTAAAAACCCTATAAGCGCACCAAAAAAAAATATTCTCAGAGTGTTATACACACTTGCTCTAGCAGGAGCGACTATTTTCAATCATTTTCGACATTTGTTCCTTCTAAATCAACACTTCTGTCCATAAAACTTAGAAATTCTTCAACCATTATCAGTCTTATATGATTTAGCTGTCCGAACCGCAACAATTACTCAACTGTTTGTTGCTCAAAACATTTCAGAATGTTTTGGCAAACATTTTCATTTTATCAATGATTGACGAAAAGTTTATAGTGAGAAAAAATTAATGTTTATTTTTCACTTAAAGAAAATTTTGTACTTACTGAGGAGTACTGAGAAGAAGAAGAAGCTCTGGCTAAGAATATACTTTTAAAGTGGAACAAAGATCACACCAACACTGATAGTTGAAGACACTAACAAAATAAAAATTAATTGACGGTAATTGAGTTCCATATTATTAAAGAGCCTGCAGGTCTCGTCTTCGCCTTCTTCTACATAAAGTTTATTCATTCGCTGGTATAATATTTTCTCTTTGGTTTTGTCATTAATAGTGTCCCTACTTTTATCGGTTTCTGCGTTTAATTTGTCAATATTTTTAATTGCAGATCTTTAAAAGATGTGAAACGCCATCAATTAGTTATTCTTAATTGCCCTCTCTAATGAATAAAAATTGAGACAGAATCTGCTCCATATAGGGTGTGCAAAATTCAAACAGACAACTTTAAAATATCAGCAATATCTGCAACCTTTTCTCCATGAAAACATGGGTCTCACAATACAGCCGAGAGAAAAATTATTCTTTATTCGCCTTTACAACACATAGAGTTTATTGGACTAAAGCTTGATAAAAAAAATAAGGAACTAATAAAATTCAAAAATCTGTAAAGGAGCTGCGGATGAACAGAGTTGAAAGAGGGAGGTCAACGAAACTGTGGAATGAGCGGAACAATTTTCAATAAATCGCTTAGCTTACATTGAAAATGAAAAAGAAGCCAATTCCAGTTAACAAAAGCACTTGTGAAGTAATCAACTTGCTACTGTTTTAAGTGGATCATGATCATAATTACAGCTGTTGTAGGTGTGGCATGTCCCCAAAAAAACATGTTTTTGTGAGATCATTCCTTCTTTCAGCATTTGGCACTCGAATCTCCCGTTCTCCATTAGCGTAACTGGCACACCTTGTATACCATCTCAGGTATACCGTTAGCGTTCCGTCTATTTGCATTTTGTTTGTTTTGTTCCTAAAGTATCGGGTAACCTTACAGACCATTTATTCAATATAGCGACGACACTGACATATTGTACCACTTTAGCCTTCAATGGATATGAACTTATATTTTTGTCAATTATTTTCCCACATTTTACTTCCCTTTTGACCCCTCATGTGTCTCTGTAGGGCCGGCAGCAGTCTCGCCGTCTTATTTATGGGTTTGCCTCGTTGCCGATCGGTTAGAATGTGCCGAAAACGAACCCAAAGAACGGGTTTGATAGGTTATTAATTATCTTAAAGAAGCTCCTTTGTGCTTGGAGATCCGAAAAAACTAGATCGGCAAATATAATATTAATAGGTAACTGGAGTAGCGTCTAAATAGGGTGACGTGAAGAATGCCCGGTACTTAACCATTGACACTAATAAATGCGTCTGAAAAGCTGCACGGAAAGCTTGTGCTTTGAAGACACTAGACAATCGTTTTCCCAATTCAATCAAACGAAATTCCCATTTGAAAACCACTATTCTCTTCAGTAATATTATAACGAGGTCTTCGGCGGTTAATAAAGTTGTCAGCCATCTGTTTAGGTTCGCGTTAAGTTTTTGAACTAGTTAACAACCGATCAATACGGGATGATTAATAGTTGATGGTCCGAAAAGAAAAAGTTGTGTGCTTAACAAGCTATCGGTGAAATATTTGGAGCAACTGAACCGTTGTGGTAACCACAACTGTTTGATTGATTGCGCTCTGAACAAAAAACTGAAATTTTCCACCCAGGGAATCAGTGTGAGTCAATTTGAATTAACACATTTGTCTGCACGTTTGAGCATTTAATTTCCCAATCGTATTTTTCAATTAGTGAATAAACGAGCTTGAGATGTTCGTGGCCAAATTTCTTGCCAGATAGTAATTCAGTGCATTTAAATGCATCAAAAGTCAAATTTCAAAGTCTTTCATGTGGAACAGCTATAAACGGGCAGAATTGAAGATTCAATTCCGACTTTGTCAGCAATTATTACTTTAAAATTAATCAATGTTTGGTCCAAGAATTGATGTTCAAAGTTAAATTTGGCAAAATTCAATTTGATTTAGTTGTAGTAAAAACATCTGCGTCGACAGCATTTTTTAATCAACTTTAAGAGCTGCAAAGATGCTTGAAGAGGAATCTAGATATTTAAAAGCAAATTTTCATGTGAGGAAATATATTAATGCTTTGATTGGTTTTCTTAATTCCAGCACAAATTCGTTTGTAAAAACCCCAGGTTTATGACTAGCTATTTTTAACTTTTCTGGATTCTTAGAAAATCGGAACATATTTATCACAAAACTTATTAATTTTTCTTGAACAGTGTGGCGATTCCCAGATAGCAAAATATGTAAAGAAAATCAACTAGCTTCTGAAGAATGGTTATATGAACTCTTACAAAACATTATGCTCCCGAGTCGTTATTTACATTTCACCTCTTTTGAGTAACAACTAGGACGTCTTCCAGATCCAACCGATTCGGATCATTCAACCAACTTTATTCAATTAAGTTCTGCATTTTCCCTTTTCWCTCAGGACAACTCCATAAATCCTTGACGATTACAATCTTCATTAGTTTCAGAAAAATCGTTACAGAAATCATTCTTCATGACTTCTGGCCCACCCTTTCCTCTAGCAGGCAAGCTTAAACAGAAAATAACTTCGAAAAAATCCAAAGTCATTTAAATAAACTAAAGCACCTTTTAATGCTGTTGGATTCCAAACAAGGAAAAAACGTCGCCCCTAAAAATCCTAAATAGGTTTTTGGAACATCCGATGTCACTGCGAGCGCTCCAGATCATTAATAATCTTTAGCGATCCCATTCAGGATTTTTTCGGAGTGTCGTTGATTCATTTTGGCAGTCAAAGAAGTCGAAATTTCCACCCGGGGATAAAAAGATGAACCATTAAGGACTATCTGTAAGTTCGACCGCAGCTCGATTAATCACCTGGTGGTTGCATATCATCCTATTTAACAAGCAGACGTCTCTGGGTCGAAGATTCACACGTCGAAGAATGGAGTGGATTCATAAGTGAAACCGCCTTTTTATCGGTCGGAGTTTTCGATTTGATTTGTTGGATTTAGAGTGGCATTTTGTGACCTAGTCTAGTCGCAGACGAAGACAATTACAATATCAAAAGCACAAAGTGATCAGTGGCTTAAAATACACCACTGCTCTAATGCGGAATGCCAATAGAAAGCGGCGTTGATGGCATAAAAATTCAAGAAGCATCCCGGAATGTTGTTCGTGGAAGTTTGGAGCTTGTTTAGTTTTTTAAAAATCAGTTCGGCTTAAATTATTGGAAGTGTTAAAGGATGCCACGGATGACTGCCTCTAAAGCTGCTACTTTTAACAACTCCAAATGGCAAAAAATCCCGGCCAGTATATCGATCGCCACCATCGATAAGCGAAGACACAGACCGAGTTAAATAGTTCTTCTTCATCGGTCTGTCTTGTTTTTGCGTCAAATGGAAGACGTGGAAATTATAAGCGGTGCTTATTTGGTTTGAATGAACAGTCGACTGGGGAAAGGGTAAACTGTCCAAACAGCCCATATATCCTCAATGGAGCCACACAAACGGCCACCAATAAACGCAGAAAATTAATAAGGATCCTTGACTGTTGAGGCAGCGCGTAGCGAAACCATTAATAAAACCACCTCTAATTGAAGATATAATTCAGGCATAATTCAAGCCATTTGTATCCCCAAGTACCATATTCAGCAAAGAAAACACGCATGGCGTACGATAAATAGGCGGCAGGTTCTCGCTAATCTCAGGCATAAATATTCCGGCATTATTTGCGACAAATTGTGCCACTTGTCAAACGGCGACTGGTATATTAGTTTGTTTAAGGACTTTATTTTCGTGCAATGCGGTTATTGTTAAATGAAGATATCCATCTTGGAAATTGTCTTGTTCGGGCGTATTTCTCAAGCTGCTTTGCAGACCTTCTCTGGGAACCTGACGGAGAACATTTCTTCGAGGTTCTTTTTATGAAAATCAGAAAAATTTAAAAATAAAGCTCCTATAACACTACAAAGTTTTTGTTCATTCAACACCAGTTTAAAAATCTTCCGATTATAAGAGAAGATCAGCAAATTTGCAGAAGGGTGAAGTGCAGTAAAAATTAAAGAGCTGTTAATATCAATAAAAGCAACGTACCAATAAAAGCCAGGATTTAGTCGGAAAAACGAAGCAAAGTGGAAGGAATGTGAGCCAGTGGTAGCTGAACGATATCATGAAGTCAAAGTATCACAAAATTTCAAAGGTATCACATCCCGAAATTTTTTAAATGCGTCTCAAAACCAATTTATTTTAATTTTACAAAATCTCGTTGCATTATCGAAGATTGTTACAAGTTGTTTAGCGAAAAATAGGACAGTCTTTAATAAATCACCGATCAGAATAAATTCCAATCAGCACAGAAAATAACGAAATTGCGCTGCAAATTTAAGACAGCTTAAATATTTCCTAACTTTTGAGGGCGAATCAATCTCAGTCGGCGATTCGATTTAAATAAATTCTTTGTCCAATAATGGCTCTCTACGTAAAAAAAAATTAAATAAATGATAAGCATAAAAATACAATAAACATATTGTAGAGGTTTAAATAGCCATGTTTTTCTGATCAAAGTTTAAATCTTTTGGGGCGCAATATAGAGGGAACCAATTTATACGTTGTTATAGCCTCATGTTTTCTGAATAATTTAGTCGTCCGTTTATACTGAGCCATTCGAGAGATATTCCAGTTTATTTACTTTTTTTATGTTTGCAAGCATGTTGCCACAAAATTTACTTTTTTTATGTTTGCAAGCAAATTTCTGGCAAAAAAGCTGTACGAGAAATATTTCTTTGCAAATGGTAATCGTGATAGTTTTGTTAATTTTGTACTCTCTGTGCTCTGACAGTGAAGTTGTTAAAGTCTTTGTTTCCTTAAGGATAAGGTTTTTTTTGGTCTAAAGATCTTGTTTTTTCTTTTGTTCCTTTATGGAGTTGCATGCGTAAATTTTGGTTGTGCAGTTTTTTTCAGAATAAAAGAAGTTTAATAAATTTCGTGAGGAAAACGTGACCGGTAACATAAAACTGAATATCTGTCTAATGGCTGCAGATAAACAGACGATTAAAGGTCCAGATTATTCAGAATGCTCGTACATGATGTTATAACATCGTGTACTTTTTCGATCAGAGCTACTCGATCGAAAGGTTTTGTTTCGCGTAAATGAAAAATTAAGCAAAAAATCTCAAAGTTTTGAAACGAAATCGTCTACAGTGCTCTGTGAAACCTTCAAATTTCTATTTGCTCTAGATTATTATTGCCGATTTCTTATACTATCGTTTACCCAACAGCAAAAAGATCAGGATATTTCTATTAGATTTTCAAGAGTTTTGAAGTACTTTATCTTATAAAACTTTATAAATAAAAAATTTTCCGATTGCTCCCCATTATTGATGCATGAGCATGAGCAAGCAATGAGTACACGTTTGTGTTTAGCCCAAATTTGGCCCAACAGTAAAAAATGATTTTTTTTCAGATTTCCATAAAAATAGCAGAGTTTGGAACATGATTAGTTTGTAACGCTTTGCGAAACTCTTTAAGTATTTACTTGCGCTAAATTTGCACTGACGATTTTTTTTCGTCAGAGCGCGTGATTGATTTTTAGACTATCGTTTACTCAGTAGTTAAAAATCAGGATTCCAGGAGATTCGCATGAAAATTCCAGGAGGTTTGGCTCAAGAAATTTGTTATGTGCAAAGCTTTCAAGTTTCTACTTGCTTCAGCAATTCTAATTGCTGCGCACATTTGTAAAGAAACGTTAAAGTTTATCCTGCTGTTACCACGTATGAAAAAAAATAACTTTCTTGCAATATCCATGAAATTTTCAGAATTTCAGACGCAGGATTTTAACCTGTTTGCTGTAGGTAGACACAATACTTTGATTAAGTCCTAAGTTTCCATTTTGTCTAGATTAGCTCTGATGATTCTTTTAAGACATTTTTTGTTAAGAAAAGATCGTATTTGTTTCTAGACCATCCTTTACCCAGCGATAATTTGCTATTTGTTGTCGAATTTTCAAGTTTCTACTTGCTATAGTTTAGCAGCTATAGATTTATTCAGCGACAGATAGCGTATTTATGTGAAGACGTTCATTTTTACCCAGTGCTTGTCCCGCAAGAAAAAATCTAGATTTTGTTTGATCAGTTTTTTCACAGCAGCAAAAATCAGGAGTAGGTACTAGAGACTTCTACTAGATTTTCAAGGGTTTTGGACTAAACTATATACTTTCTCTTGTAAGATATTCAAGTTTTCGGTTGCCCAAAAATCAAGAATTTTTGTGATTTTTATAAAACAATTTGCAAGGCAAGTTTCTACTTGTTTTAGTTTAATACTGACACCGTTTTTAAACACAGCTCGTATTTATTATTGGACTATGGTTTACCCAGCAGTACGAAATTAGGATTTCCGGCGATTGCCCAAAAATATTTAAGAGTTTTAAGCTGAAGTATCTGCTAAATTCGTTGAAGCCCAAATTTGACCCTGCAGGAAAAAATAACTTTTCGTGAGATTTCCATAAAACTTGCAGAGTAGTGAGAAGGAAAGATTTGTAATGCTTCGTGAAACTCTTCAGTGTTTACTTGCTCTACATTTGCACTGACAATTTTTTTCAACAGAGCGCGTATTGATTTTTAGACTATCGTCTATTCAGTAGTTAAAAATCGAGATTCCAAGAGATTCGCATGAAAGTTCCAGGAGTTTAAAGAAACGCTAACGTTTATCCAGCTATTAGCCAGCAGGAAAAAGTAGAACTTTCTTGCATTATCGATGAAATCTGAAAATGAAATTTTCTCTTGATTAGCAATGATGAATTTTTTTAAGCAGAGAGCGTATATATTTCTGGACCATCCTCTGCCCTGCAAAAAGTTGCACTCAGGAATTTGCTATTTGTTGTGGAATTTTCAAGTTTCTCCTTGCCGTAGATTAGCACCTACGATTTTTTAAAGGCGAGTGCGCACGAAAACGTTCATTAACTCAGCGTTTACTCCGCAGAAAAGTTTCGGATATTGTGAGATCTTGACGAAGATTCCTACAGTTTGAGATTCAAGGGTGTACAATGCCCTTCTGAAAATCTGAAGTTTTTATTTGCTTCAAATTCACACCTACACATTTTGTAAACAGTGCGCTCATTTATTTTTATATTATCGTTTAACCAGCGGTAAAAAGCAGAATTTTAGGCGATTTTGATGGAAATTCCAGGACTTTTGGATCAGGGCATTAACTATATTTTGCAAAACTTTCAAATTTCTACTTGCTTCAAATAAGCATCCACGAATTTACTACTGTGACTTGGTTTAGGAACGTATATACATTTTTTAAGCAGAGCGTGCATTTATATGCAAACTTTTATGCTTTACCCAAAGTTTACTCCGTAGGAAAAATCCATATTTTGTACGATTTCCAGGAAAACTGCAGGGTTTTGGGACTCAAAGGTGTACAATGCTTTGTGAAAGTGTCAAGTTTCTATTTGCCTCAGAATCAGACCAGTTTTCTAAACAGAGCAGGTATATATTTATAGAGCATTGTTTGTCCAGCCGGAAAAATTCAGAATTGTGCGCCATTTTCATAAAATTATCAGGATTTCTACATCCGAGAAATAAGAGGTATCTGCTTTATTTTGTAAAACGTTCAAGTTTCAGCATGCTCCGCTGATGATCCGGTTTAAAAAAACTTGCATATTTTTGGAGAGCTACAGTGGAGGCGCACTTTGCTTCATTCTCATATGGGTGGTCTTGTAGCAAAGCCCCTTTAAAGACGTGGATTATTATTATTAGTCTCGTAAACACGTCAGAACTTCACACACCCATCCATTTTCCAGTTTAGTCAGCAGAAATATAAAATAAAAAATTGTATGCAGATCAGCTGATAATAAAAAGAAAATGTTGTGAATATTATTTAAAAAATTGTGCAATGAATAAAAAACAACAGACACGATGCAAATTAAATAATCATATTTACAGTCAAATGGAAATATAAAAGCTTCCAAGAGTTTAAATAGAAAAATCATCAAAATAAATGCTGAAGCTTTGATCTTTCGCTTGAACGCGAGCGAGAGACCTCAGCTCTATCACCTACACACTTAAATGCAACTGAAACCCTTGTGAAAACTGCTAATTCCAATTCATATCGAGTCCAACTGTTCGTATCTAGTACAGCACTATGTTTTCCGTGCCCCAAAGCATTACAGATCAATTTTGAGATGACACGGTTGTTAATGTTAACTTCAAGTCGTCCTTATTCTTGTGTTCATCACTGTCTTTTTCTGGTTGTGTATGCCTTGGAAAAGGTTAAAATAATGTAGCACCCATTCGATGATCGCTAAGGTCGTGATACATTGCAATCGATGGATTTTTTCTCTTTGTACGTACATATATGGGAATAGTTGTTACATGGAAAAAAATCTGCTTTATTGCCGCCTGCTCCGAATAGACCTCAGGTGAACAAAAGGCGAAATTATACGTTCTCATGCAATATCAGACAATAACAGACAATTCTTGCAACGTGTGACACGTCAAAAAACCATCATTTACGCCCAATACACCGTCCACAATACCAATCACCTTGATCCTTATAAATGACATTCACCGGTAAACAAACAGTAAATCCTATTATTTTCATTCGTCGGGCTTCTTTTCTTGAAACGGTTTCGGCGGGGTCACATATCGCACTTAACCCTCTTTTAAAGTACAAACGATTCGCCCTGCTGACTTTGTTACATAATCCAACCCGAAGGACCAATGTTAATTAATCATGTACGGTAGGGCATCGTTGTGCATTTTTTTTTCACCGTGACAAATAGTTTCTTCAGGCTTTGTATCATATTTAGCCGTTTTTTAGCTTTTTGTCTACTGGCTGGGTTGTAAGCTACAGTTCACTTGAATCTAGATATTCTGTTTTAATTGGCTAATAATGACAGGATAAGTTTCTTCTAGTGATAGCTTTTGGAAAATGATTGCAACTTTTTTCTTGCCAGTTATTCACCAATTCTTGGTGTAGATGAACTTTGCGAAGTACAATTGAAGTGTGCAGAACAACAGCCTACACGTTTTTTTTTCACCCTAACTCTTTTTCTGTATATTTTGAGACAAATTCCGAAGTTCGATGTACTCCTCTTGCTTTCATTATGAAAACTTTCCGCCAAAACAGTCAATAATAAATTCGTAGCTTGCTAACGACAAAAAATCATCAGTGAAACTCCTGCAGTTCAAGTCCATTAACCCTCTACTTGTTTTGGGCTTCTTTCTTCCGTCTTTTGTTCAACCCTTGTAATTAATGTTTGTTTTCATCTTTTATAATTATTCTTACACTGCTCCTAATTGATTTTATCTCTAACTTCAAGTTTTGCACAGCTATTTAAAAATTATAATTGTTGAAATTTCCTAATGTTCTGCAAAATCTGTAGACCTTTACGATTTCAATGTCTAGCTAGAATCCTCAACTTGGCTTTTCAAGTTCTGTTAGATGTTGCGATTACAATAAATTGTTGGAAATATCACCGATGAAGACACACGTTCAGGAGAAACATTGTCATTCCAGTTTATAACAGTGGAGGAAAACAGAGGAATGAGAAAATTCCGTGAATGAAGTAAAGAGAGCAGAAATGGCAAACGTTTAACTGATGAAGAAAGTAAGCAAAATAATGGAGAGATTTCTTTCTCAAGATGGTTATTATTAACATTTCCAGAGCCAAATTTGTCTAACCTCTGATGCAGATGAATATAACTAGAGAACAAACAAAACTTAAAAAAATCAGCAAGAACAAGAGAGAAAAATAAATTTGGGCAAAAGCAACTAATCGTGATGAAAAATAATTCAGATGCTGACAATTTTTGCAACAACACTCACTATGAGCAAAAAGAAGCCACGTGCATTCAATGCAGAATGAATTGAATCAACTACGTTTTTGATATATTTTTGTTGAGAAAACTGGGAATCGAAGGTTTGATCCACAAGAACTTTTAAACAAATTATATGCAGAATCAGCAAACTAACTTGATACAGTCAAGCAATAAAAATATGCATATCGAAATATACAAGTTAAATAAAATTAGCAATTAAGAAATTTGGAAGATTTCAACTGATTTCGACTCGAAATTCTTCCAGGAAAGGTTCTGAAGTTAAGATGTTCAAACTTTTTAAATGGTGAAACAAACCATAGAAAATTGTGACAATAAACAAACAGACCATCAGGAATATACAATGAACTGGACGAGCAAAAGTCTGAGACTAAGTGAGAATAAAAAACAAAAACAAACAAACAATTTTTTAGAGAAAAAATATCCTACAGTCCTAACAGTACATACAGATGCAAGATGCAATGGTAGCTAAGAGATCATAAACTAAATAAAAATATAAACTGAAGGGTGTGAAAAGACTGAAATGAAGGGAATGTTTGAAAGTTCAACTTACGAATGAAATGCTCAATAGAAAATGAAACTACTGAGCTTTGCGATAATAATTAAGAGTAATACAAGGGTAAAATAATTAGCACATAAAAGGTAATATTCAAACAATGCAGTGAAGAAACCCATTGAGGTTATGCCTTGAAAACTGTGAGGACCAAAAATGACAAAAAATCAACAAAAGCAATGCTGAAAATCAAGAAAAAAGTTCATGAATATCACGGTAAACTGGAGCGAAACAAATTAACACAGTTTGAATTTACCTAATTAAATCCAGAATCAATTCAGAATTAATAGGCAGTTAGACAATGAACCTACTGTTCCTAATGATGTTATTAAGAAAGCCAAAATATTTTAAAACTGCATACTAAAAGTAAGTTCAAAATGTTGAAAATATATGTGAAACAAAAATTAATGTATTGAAAGATGCGTTTCTTTTGAATTCGTGTTTTAACATTGCAAGATTGTAATGAATCGTACATTAAATGAAAACGAATTTGAAACAAGAGCACAAACAAAAATATTGGGAAAATCTACCAGAGCAAAAGGGAAACATTGATTTTGCTAAAATTCAACCATCCAAACAAAAATCCACAAATATAACAGTAAAGTAAAACAGTAACAAATATAAAATTTTAATATCGGAATAAATGAGTCAAGTAATAATATTAATTGAATATGTTTGGCAGAAGGTCATTATTTGCTTTTAAAGTGAAGGTCCGGAAACCAAGCAATGAAAAATGTATAAAGGGCAAAAAAAGACAGGAAATTTGCGCATTAAAGAATTTAAACAGTTTGGACTATTTTCTGAAGTGGCCCAGAAAAAGTTAACTGCTGAAGCTTCAATAAGCAAACGAACTGCCGAAAAATAAGAATATCTTCAGAATATGTTGAACGCCAAATAGAAAGGTTGAATGAGCAAATGACTACCAAAGTAAATGGAGATCGTTTCAAGTAAAATAAAGTCTCAATAAAGTTTAAAATTGTGTGATGTTCGAGCAAACTGGAATTGAAATTTTGAAAAGGTGTGCAAACCAAGTGTAAAAACATAAATGCATTCAGTTAAAAATCGCAGTTGATTAGCACTTCAGAACTACTGATTTAAGTGAAGCAGACTGAGATTCTATCTTATTTTGCTATTTACTTGTTGACTTGTTACTCTATTTCTTAAATAGAGATCAATGGTTTTTGCATATTTACTTGTTCATTCAACGGATGACTCAAAACATGTATACTTTTAAGTTCAGAAGAATCCTTTGAAGCAAGCGACAAGGGATAGTTCTCAAGGAAAATAGTTCTTACATATCGGACAAAAGTTTACCGTTAAAAATCTACCAGTTGTGTTAAAGCAGAACTGTAAAAATTTGATCTGCTCCTATTTGCAGGTCAACGCAACACAAACCAAACTGTGCTTTTTATCACCCTGCATCTGTTGGGCCGCACAAAAGAACCCACATAACATTATCATCCACTATAGAAAAGTCAAAAAAGCCAAGACATTATTGATGAAAAGATCAGGTCGGATTTCAACCAGTTCTCACACCCCCCGCATGGGAAACAATGGTCTGCACCCAAAACCTCCGAATAAGTGGAACCATAATTCAAACGGTTTTTATGCTACAGATTCCGAACACATCTGAAAAATCATAAAGAATTGTGGATTTAGGTGGCACTTTTCAAACGATTGCTCAGCGAGATAGCGGATAATTTGTAGAAATCATTGAGCCAGACTTGTATAAGCCATCTAATTTATATGCGGGTGTGTTGCGATAGCATCAAGCAGGTGTTTGTTGTTGGGGTGAACTACTCGTTATACTCAACTGCATAAAATGACTTGGTTTTTTGGCCTAAAACTGTCACTTTACCTAACATTTTTATTTGTGCTGTTTGTATATCGTTAGATTGAAAATAAACAGTAAATTATTGCGTTGAGAATTAACTAACTGGAACTGTACAGTTGGAAAGCAACCGAAAAGTGTCCAAACGCATGTTACTCTTCCCGTGCATATTTCACTGTCCCATTCCAAATGGCTTCAACTAAACTTTCCGACACAACATTCTGATAGAAAATAATCAAAAATCCCGTTAAAGCCCACTCTTTACGACAGCATTATTTCCAAACACATGCCACAATGAGCTCAATACAGAAAAGGAATTAGTTCGGTATCACTTCCAAAGCCCAAAAGGCTGTTGACCAATATGGAGCATCGTAACTTACGATTAGAATGCACCTCGAAAAATTTCGGTTCTTTGTCGGCCTCTTTTTCAGTGTGTGTTGGGCCTAATTTAGGTGGATGGAACCGTCGAATCTCGACATTAGAGCGAACATCCATTTGGTTTCAGAATGGGATTTTTTCGGTTTGGACTTGATTCGGAAGCAAAAATTGGCTGGAATTAATTTGAATTGCTTTAATTAAAGAAAATGATGGTTTTTATAGCTTTACACCTGCATTGGGCAACAGAATGATGCAAAGCTCTCTTCCTTTTTTAAAATCAAATTTACAATTTTTTTATATCAATTCAGAATCGTATTCCCTCAGAAAAAATTTAAGATGAAAAGAAATCGACGTTTGCTCCAAAACCGGCTGATTTTTGCTTTTTGTTTTATGACTTTGTCTGAAATGAAGAATGGTTTTTGTCAAGAAAAATTTTTATATTGACTATTGGTAAGTTATTGATTAATTACCATAACCAGTGAAGAGCAGATTTGGAGAAAACTCTTCTAACTGAGATGCTGAACAAGAGCAAATTGTTAAACTTTATGGAACTAATTTTCAATCGAAATAGGCATTACAATAAAAGAGGATAAAATTGACGCAATTGTGGAGAATAAGCATTTAAGAGTAGAAACAGATAAATCTGAAGAGAAAATGAAACGTTTTTTTCACGGTAGCGCTGAAGGTAATCAAGTTGTTCAACAGCGTCTCAATAATCTGTACGGAATGAAAAATTGCTTAAAACGTAAATTGGAAACAATGGAACAAATCAACTAAACAAAAATATCTTCTGATGAGAATGAATAAAACCGTCGAAGAAAGTGAAATGGAGAACTGAGACACATGATGGATATGGACCAGTTTCAGTAAAAAAGTCCGTTGAGATTGAATTGAAATAAAGGAAGGAATTTGCACAAAAAATGAGACAAACATAATGGCGAACATTTAATGGATAAGGACACCAAAGAATGAGAAAATAAATATTCCGACGTAGAATTTGTAGAACAGTAGAAGAAGGGAATAAGCAATCACTTAACTGAAGATGCTAGTGAGACAACGGATCGAGCGAAACAGGAATCACCACCACATTGACCAAAAATGATTTAAATGGGTTAATACGAATTCAACAAACGAAATCTTTATAGCTAAAGGAAATTAAAAAAAAATAAGTAAAAGTCTGGATGAGTGCAGGGGTGAAGTAGATTTTATAAGTGGAGAACATTAGAAGCAAAGGAAGGATTTAACAGCAAAACGCAAGGCGAACAGAATGATAAAAATTTAAAAGACTTATTGAAAGGCACTGAAGAATACAAAAGTGTTCTGGGGCAAAATTTAGAAACAGAACAAGAAGAGAATAAGAGAAATTTCCATTCTGCATCACTTTGACGAAAAGTTATGTAAATGAATTGACAGATAAACAAGAGAATACATTTAAGCAAATGCAAATTAATTAATTTTAAGTGCATGGATGAAGTACACATATTAATAAGTGAAGAACCATTAGAGCAATCAAATAAAGAAAGAGTTCAGTACAATAGATAAATACAGGAGCGAATTTGCATACAAAAGGCAGACAAACATTTAATGATTAAGGACACTGAAAAATTAGAAAATGAATATTTTGACGTACAATTCGTAGACAGAACACGAATGAATTAAGTAATACATTCAATGAAGATGGTATTGGATGATATTGAAACAACAGATCAACCGAAACAGGAAACAAAATATTCCATATTGAGCAAAAGTGATGTACAAGAATTGACACGGAATGCAAAAACGAAATCATGAAAGAACCTAGCACTAAAAACATTTTAAGTAAAAGGCAGGATAATTTGAAGGATGAAGTAACCATAGTTAGTAATGAAGAATTATTAGGCCAATGGAAAAAGACACGTACATGTGAATGGAGAACTCGACAATTGCAAATCTACCTCAAAACAGAATCTGTAATAAATTTTTTTTCTATTTCAGTTTTAAATAACATGCCGTTTTCAAACTTTCCCAGATTTATTTTTTAAGAGATTTGTGAAACCATCAGATTCATGTTACCAATGGAAATCAATGCTCGACTAGAGTTCTTTGACTCTTTAGTCGTTTCGGCCAAAAGCTTTGACTAAAATCGGTCTAATCAAAGCAAAGCAAATAATCAATAAATAAAGTTGTATAAAGCTGACGGACGTTGAGAGAAAAATGAAAAAGAGTAATACAACATTTAGAAATAAGGACTAAGATCAAGTTTAGATTCAAATCGAAAAATTACTCAGACTTCCAATGAAATCGTTTAAAATCTCCACTGGAAATTGAGAAGAGAATGGAGTCATTAAAGCATTCTTTAAAAATTGGCCGTTGAATTTCGCCAACGCCGACGGTTCTTAAAATCCGATCTCCTGAATTTCTTGCTTTTCTTTCTGAAGATTTGTAAAATATTGGAAGAATTTTTTACTCAAGAATGAGAAAATCAGTTGAAGAATGAACTGTAGGGAATAGTGGGTGACGATAAAATTTAAACAACAGAGACAAATTCAAAACTCCAAAATATTCACCGCATAAAATAAATGGAAAACCCACTTAGGTGAATGTTAAGCGAAGAAATCTTGCGCAAGTATTTGGAACTTGAATTGTTGATTGTGTCTTTGATTAAAACTAGCCACTTTCCAATGCATCAAATACAAAGTACACTTCTTTAATATGCTCACTATTTTTTCCAAACCTATCCACAAACTTTGCAAAATTCTATAAAATCGATCAGTTAAAAGGTAACAGATGGTTAGACCACCGTGACTGCCCAGTATCAAGTAGGGAAAAAATTTCAATCATACGAATCACAACCTTTAAACACACATTGACAATGTATGGCCCAACAAAGTCACCATTCCTCCATTTCCATAAATTCCCAAGAGTCTCCTAGGTCGCAGGTCAGCCCCTTACAACCCAAATACTACAGTGTGTCTATAAAGATAGGAAAAGTAATTTTGGTGACACAGAAACTGGAGAAAAACGCTTAATTTATTGTTATTAGGAAGTAGTTAAATTACAAGCCTATGAGAGATGACACTTGAGCATATTATTGTGCGTGCCTTACCAGATAGGCTGAAGATTCACCACACGGAAAGGAGTTTTTGAACTGCAATGGTTTCAGTGAAGATTTCATCAAGCTTTTCGATATGGGGAACGAATATTCCGACGGTCTGTAGATCACGGGGTTTCAAGCTTGGTTCAGAGAAGTTTGGGCTTGAACAAGTTGAGTTTTGATATTCTGAGCTGTTTTATCAGTTAAGCGCTTCAAACCAGTGGATGCGCTTCTAATATTGGTTACTTATGGTTTCTAGATGGTACGTTTCGAAAACTGTCCATCGCATCCCAACAGAGTACACTGGGCCTAGGTCTCTGACCCCATGTGAAGCACCTGACACCCACTGCAAGAACATATTCCTAGGTATTTATATACGATAAAACAATATTTTATTGCGAATCCTCGCAATTATAAGGCGGTCTTTACGTGTAAACATTGCGTATACCTTAATGTATTTTGTGTGACCTGTCACGCTGGTAATTTATTTCATTTTTTTTCCGCTCAGCAAATCTGAAAGACGTGACATGTCGACCATGGTTCGCTCGAATTTGGGCTTTCAAGTAGTTGCTGTTTGGTTAATTGGAATGGTTAATATTATGGCCAAATTATGCAAAATATACCGGTTAGTTGGAAGTTTTGATGTGACGCAATTTGTTAGTTCAATTTAATTTAGCCACGTGCTAAATTCATATACTTGAATGAAATTTATATTAGATTGTGGTAAATCCAATTGCCTTCGCCCATTTGTTTCTCGCTTCGATATCAAATTTCTATTCTGATATGGGTTTAGACATTTATAATCTATTTAAGTACACAAAACTCATACGTTTTCACGCGACAAATGCTGGTTGAAAATGACTGTGTTACAACCGTCCAGGAAATTTCAGTGTCTTAGACTTGTTCATGGACTGTCTTCGAGACATGGGTCTGGACGAGGACACCACACTGTTGCAGAATTTGTACTGGGATCAGAACGCCAGAATCAAAATTGAGGGAACGACGTCTGAGCAGATCGAGATCCACAGGGGAGTCAGACAGGGTTGCGTTTTGTCACCACTGCTGTTCAATCTTTATTCGGAACTAATATTTGGCAGAGCTCTGGCGGACTCTCCAGACGGAATTAAGGTTAGCGGTGTGAACATCAACAGCATCAGACGCGCCGACGATACTATCTTGATCGCAGACTCGGATCTGGGCCTTCAACGACTATTCAATGGTGTTCACACGGCTTGCGAATCATCTGGCATGAAGATAAACATAAATCAAAATGAATTCCTGGGTTTCAGTCATTTATTGTCTCTATTTATCAATTAAAATACGTTTCGGTGTATTTTTCCACCATAAACAGTTTTTCTAAAATAACAGATAGTTAAAAAAAAATTCGTTAATTTAAAAAACAATCACAGTTCGTCAACAGCCTCATCATATCACACACTAAAATACATCACGATTGCAACACTTTAAAAAACTGAAAAACACATGAAATGAAAACACAAACATTTGCATACTAACAGCAGATAAATGTAATAAAACTGTAATTATGTTAAAAAGTGAATACAAAACGAAAATGC
>NW_026017975.1:0-1386 GCF_020466585.1 Dendroctonus ponderosae
CGAATAATTGCTGACATACGACCTGATTTGTGTGAGACGCTCATGAATACTTGGGTTCAACGAATTCGTTCTTGCCAGCGATTCCGTGGAGGACATTTTAATGAACCATTGAAGCCCCGCCCACTCCTCACGCATGAGCTCACACGGCCAGGCCGCATTAATACGACAGGGGATCCAGTAGTTGAACCAGTCTTAGTCTGAAAGCACGGGAGATCACTCGCCCACGGCCTCATCGCCTTTGATAATGTCCACCGCAGTTGTGCACGAAACGTCGGGAAGAAATTCCCATGGACCACGGCTTCAAAGCCCGGAAAACATTTCTAAATGTCATTTAAATTATGTTTTGTTTCATAGCTAATTATATCCATTTACTTTATAATGAAGTAAAAGTTTCCATATTTAAATACATGATGTGTTTTATTTCCTAAACAAAATGGGGCGTACTTAATGAAATACCCTTTATTACACATAAAGGTTAATTTTAAAATTGTTTTGTTTGCCACGTTTGACTTAACGGGATGTGTAGATACTAAGATAAATTTAGTTCAACCAGTCTGTATATGGTGTACCCATTATACAGAAAATATTAATATACCTAGTTCTTAATTAATAGATTATTGGGAAGTAACTGCTTATTTTTTATCTGTATGAAATTAAGTATTCATTTCGGTTTTATTGTATTTTTCAGACATTTGATCATCACTGCCCCTGGGTGAATAATTGTATAGGCCGACGGAACTACAGGTTTTTCTTTTTCTTCCTAATATCACTTAGTTTACACATGATTAGCATATGTGGATTAAGCTTGATATACGTTCTACATCATCGCCAGAGTCTGACAGCCATCGAAACTATTGTAGCGTATCCTTTTTATAATAACTTCATTGTACATACTTTCCTGACTGTGTTTCAATTCGAAATCAAAATTAATTCCTGGGTTTCAGTCATTTATTGTCTCTATTTCTCTATTCTAAAAAAAATTCATTAATTTAAAAAACAATCAAAGTTCGTCAACAGCCTCATCATATCACACACTAAAATACATCACAATTGCAACACTTTAAAACATTCCAAAATTAATTAGGCCTAACAGGTGATTAGTCAGGACAATCAAATTTGGGAAGATACTAGAATTCTTTGTTCAGATACTTAAATATTTTTACTTACATGTGTAGCGTTGTTGCTGCTTTAAGCCTTGGCATGCATTTGGAGTATTAATTTTGTCCATTTTGGACACAAAGCGAAATACTGTTTATATTGATTTCTTTTACTTTCAGCTGTTTTTCTTCGCATTCTGAGAATATTATTTTTGGTTTGCAAAATTCTTCAATATACCGGGTGTTAGTTAATATTCTATGTTTATTTCATTTAATTAATGTATGATAT
>NW_026017976.1:0-1288 GCF_020466585.1 Dendroctonus ponderosae
AATGCCAAGAGTATCCTTTTTCAGTTAGCGTTGCAGTAAGCATTTTATAGTTGGTCTCATCCTGTACATTAATTTTAATATTTTTATCATGAATTGCTTTAATCTGGGCACCAGGAAGTTGGGTCACAATAGCATGGAGTTCATTAAAATTGATAATATTGTCCACTATGATAGGCGGCGGTGCTTGAATTTTTTTAGGCTTTTCTACATTCGGCCTATTGGTTTGTTGTTGTGGTGGTGTAAGCGAAGTATCCATTTTCCGTTTCTTCCAATTTTTTGTACGAATCCATTCTGTCTCCCTTGCTAACTCCTCTTCATCGGTATGATATTCACCTGTCCCTCTTTCTTCGGCGTTGCTAGGCAATTTCTTTTCTATATTTGAATATTTTGTGTTCAATTCTTCATACATTTTATGTATTTTATCCAACTGGGATTGTAGTTGTTCCACCTTGTATGTAGCATTCATTTTTTCTTGCTCAGCTGATTTCCAGCTAATATATAAAATTTCCTCATTTTGGGTACGTTGATATTTTTCTAATAATATCTGGCTTGTTTGCATTGCTGGGGACTAATAAAATACATTCCCTTTATCAGTGTTTTTTTAAATATCTCGCGATAACTTAAACGACCTTGGCACGGTCGCCGGACACCACCCGCCGAGGATGATTTCCCTTTAATATCAATTTTATGCACGATAAGAGAGCGAACGAATCACTTGTTCACTGTTCAAACGTCGAAAACTAACTTAAGAGTGACTTATATATATTTTTGTTTACAGATTTTCCTCAGGCTACTGAAAATAATTGATGTTTCATAGCGTTGGACTAAGTGTTAAATGCTGTAAGAAGATAGTACTATTTTAAGTCTAATATTTGATGCTAGTGTTTCTCGTTGAATCCGGAATAACTAGTTTCTGAATTTTCACTTGAGGCGGTAAATTCAAGCGTTTTCATGATGACATAAGTAATTGTTTACTGTCGGACGAAATGGGTAAGTATTTAGTAGCAACAGTTTTAGATGTTTCTTGTAGTAGTTTTCAAAACAAATGACAATGTAATCAAGACAAGTTGTTGCACTAGAAAAAACGCTTTTGCTCCTTCCCGAGGATATGTCCTTTAACAAACGGAACATTCCTTCGGTATAGCGATTGGTGGCACTACATCTCATTGGACAATTTAATCTGTAATAAATACACCATATTTGTTCTTGATTAAGATGAATTTCTCGTATATTTTCCTGGAAACGCCTGTGCTCACAATATTTAAACACTTTTCTTTTGCTGATTGAA
>NW_026017977.1:0-1384 GCF_020466585.1 Dendroctonus ponderosae
GTGCAAGATTAGGCCAAAATTTCATGTTTTCCGTCCCGTTTTTGCTCATTTCTCGGTAGCAAAGGGTGCAAGAAGGCTCCTTTTTACATCATTTCAGAGAGGACTAAATGGTGATTTTGGAGAGTGAGCCATCGATAAGGAAATGTTGGCAGTTTTCTCAAAAAAGTATTGGTTTCACGACGTTTTAGATGTGCGTCCTTTTTTGGAGTCGCAAACTCTCTAAAAAGGTCATTTAGTTCTCTCTGAAATGATGTAAAAATTAGTTTCCTCGTACCTTTTGCTACCGAGAAATGAGCAAAAACGGGACAGAAAACACGAAATTTTGATATAATCTTGCACCTAAATGTCTGATATTGAAATTTCGCTTTCTGGGTCAAAACTGCTAGAAGTTCTTCACTCATGTTGTTATGACTGAATCGAGTTTTAAATTCTCTATCCACCGATGCCAAAACGAACTCTGTGGCTCAAATGGGGCCTGAGAATCTTCGAAGGAAGCAGCGTCACGTTTGAGTCGATTTTGCAACTCAAAAAAAAAAGTCGCAAATCTAAAACGTTGTGAAACAAAGACGGTCTTAGAAAACTGGCAACATTTCCTTATCGAAGGCGCACTCTCTAAAAAGGCCCTTAAATTGTCTCTGAAATGACGTAAAAATTAGCTTTCAGGTACCCTTTGCTTCCGAGATATGAGCAAAAACGGGACGGAAAACCCGAAATTTTGGTATAATCTTGCACCTAAATGTCTGATATTGAAATTTCGCTTTCTGGGTCAAAACTATCCCAATGTCTTCACCCATGTTGTTATCAATGAATCGAGTTTTCAATTCTCTATCCAAAGATGCCAAAACGAACTCTGTATCTCAAATGGGGCCTGGGAAACTTCGAAAAAAGCGGCGTCAGGTTTGAGTCGATTTTGCCACTCAACAGAAAAGACGCAAGTCTAAAACGTCGTAAAACCAAGACTTTTTGAGAAAACTGCCAACATTTCCTTATCGATGGGGCACTCTCTAAAAAGGCCATTTAGTTCTCTCTGAAACGATGTAAAAATGAGCCTTCGTGTACCCTTTGCTTCCGAGAAATGAGCAAAAACGGGACGGAAAATATGAAAGTTTGGCCTAAACTTGGTACTAAGTGTCTTAGTCTCAAATTTCGCTTTCTGGGGCTAAACTACTAGAATTGCTTCAGTTATCTTAATATGATTGAATCGAGTTTTCAATTCTCGATCCAACGATGCCAAAACGAACTCTGTGGCTCAAATGCGGCCTGAGAAACTTCGAAAAAAGCAGCGTCAAGTTTGAGTCGATGTTGCCACTCAACAAAAAAGACGCAAATCTGAAACGTCGTGAAACAAAGACTTTTTTGAGAAAACTGCCAACATTTCGTTATC
>NW_026017978.1:0-1384 GCF_020466585.1 Dendroctonus ponderosae
ACCGTATCATTTTCATCAGAAAAGTACGAATCTTTGTTTGTAGGCAATACATATGAATCAGAGGCATTAATAAACGCCTCTATTTCTTCCACAAACTTATCAAAATTGCTGTCGCTCAATACGCCGTAAGCAAAAACTGCCACACATAACGCAATTCCTAAACGAAACGCATACATTTCTTCTATGTGATTTGGCTTAATTTGCTTGCTCGAGTGACCGAAATATTTTAAAATAAAAGTGGCTCGTAAAAAGAACTGCGTTTCCTTTTATATTATCGTTGATAAAACTGTATTAATCAGAAAACAAAGTGAACACACTCCCCAATAAAATGAGCAGCTGCTTCTTATCACAAATACCTGAAAAGTAACACCACACAGTTTTTATATCGCATACTTGTTTTTGGTAATTTGGTTTAAGTGGATGGAGCTGAAAAACACTAAGATGTGGTCCGCTTTTATGCATATGGTTTTCTTTGGAGGCTGTAATCAAGTCTCGGACAAAACTTGAAGGATGAATTAATCTAAAACTTGCGAATAAACATTTTACATCTGTTACGGAAATAAGGAATTATTCTGCTAGCCTTTTCTACGTTTTATCAACTTTTATTAAATGGTGTGAAAATAACTAATAATTATGTATTTTTGCGGAAACACATTGGGAATAATTATAAATATAGAATAAAATTTCTTTTTCCAGTTTAATTTCTTCTGATATAAAAAATGTACGACGAAAGTGGCGGTTGAGCCAATACAAGACAAATTAAATAATTTTTATATTAACAATGTCATCAACAGGCAAGTTGTCCATTTCTTCATATTACTATAATACGTTACGTAAATTTGCTAGATCCCTGCGTCAGTTTCAGTCTCAAAATGGTTTTCCAAAAATATCTCGTAATAGTATCTATCCCAGATAGCATTTGATATTCTATGAATATTCCAGAATGTTCAAAAAATATACAGAACATTGTGGGAATATCTTGGGAATATACATGGTTGAGCATTCCTAACATGAATGTTCGTGGAATATACATGCATGTATATTCATCAAAGTTCATAAAAGATATATCCTAGGTATATGTACATATTGGGTATATGTGCAGATGAACATGCCAGGTATGTACACATTGTGTATATGTGCAGGTGAATATACCTAGTATGTTCAAAACAAATATTCCGGTAATATACATGAATGTATATCTACGGTATATTCCAAATTTGTTGAATATAAATTTGCGTACCCGCAGCAGAAAAGTAAGGGCATGTAAAAGTAAATCTTACTACTAAAAACTGAGACCCTTATGAAATACTGAAAATATGGTGTTTTGATTAACAAATTAACAAAATTTATCGAAAATAAATTTTGCGTGCCCGCAGCAGAAAAG
>NW_026017979.1:0-1383 GCF_020466585.1 Dendroctonus ponderosae
AATTGACGAAGTTGTGGACCTGAGTGAAAACGGAAAGAAGAGAAAAGCGCTAAAGTCAGAAAATTCATTGACAAATCACTTTTCAAAAATACAACGATTACATTAATTTTTGTATGGAAGTATTTATTGCAATGTTGTTCCATTTAATGTTACCTGAATTTCAATCCTTGTGTGGGGTTGCTAGTCCTCCTACACTCCTACCCCCAACCATACAACCAGTCGAAGTACCGTATAAAGCACTGGATCGTTTGCGCATCTTTTATCTTGTATAATACAACAAGCAAGGAAAAAGATAGTGAGATTCCTAATTAGAGTATCTTTGTCCTCGTTCGTTGTTATATATAGATTTTGAAACCGAAATGAACCGACAGAAAACGAAACCGACTTGGAAATTATTTTCTAAACCGGAACCGTAACGGAACCGAAATTTTAAATTTTGCCTTGGACTGAAACCGGAACGGAACAGTTTTTTCGTTTCGGTCCGGGTCCTTGCTCACTGCTTTTTCACGTTAACCAATTTCTGGACTCACTTTCTTCATTTCTGCATAGTTTCATTTGCTTGCCTTATTGTCATTGCCCTATTTCTATGTTCCTGCTTTACTCTCGTTTTGCCCTCTTCTTTTTTACAACTTTTAGTATAGGAAAAATGTCCTCCTTCAAACTCTTGAATCGGTTAAAACTGGTGTTTTCCGGTTTGTAAGCTGTCGTAAAATCTATTTTGAACAGAAACATGTGCGTCGAGCGAACGACCTCTGAAAATGCAAGCCACTCGTGCTTGTGAAACGTCAGGAAGAAACTCTTTTCCACCACCAATAAAATACTTACCACTTTCAAGGAATCGACGCGAAAGTGTTTTTTTATAAATCTTTTAACCGTTGTTGTTAACACTTCTTTCACGCCCTCTTCTGTCCTTACTGTCTTTTAGTTCTTTTCCGTTCCCAATTTTCTTTTCTCAACAATATTATGTCCTTTGCCTTGTGCATTTGCTCAATGTAAACCGTTTTTGGCCTATTGACTTCCGAACTTTTTGATCTCGTCTTTCATTTTCTTTCCTCTTCTATGGATTTCTTTTCTATCTTTTCTGGCTTGCCTTCTTTTACTGGTGTAATATTTACCTATTCATATTTTGATGCTTGATAGTTGCTTATTTTGTCTGAGTATGTACTTCTGACTTCTTATTTCTTTTAAGGAGTTTAACTAATACAATAAAACTTTAAGGATACAAGATATATAATGTATAAAATTGAAATATAAAAGAAAATATAAATACACCGTTTTTCGGTTTCGCAATGGACAGAAAATTAGGCAACTTTATACAAAATTGGGAAGCTTCTAGGTAAAATAATTGTGATAAAAATGCTTCTATTTAAATTTGTCGGGTTT
>NW_026017980.1:0-1077 GCF_020466585.1 Dendroctonus ponderosae
AGCGTCATATTCAAATGGATTTTGCAACTCAAAAAAAACCACGCAAATCTAAAACTTATTCAATTCAAGCATTTTTTGAGAAAACTGCCAACATTTGCTTATCGATGGTTCACTTTCTAAAAAGGTCATTTATTTCTCTCTAGAATGATGTACAACTGAGCCTTTTTGCTCATTTTGCCTCCGAGAAATGAGCAAAAACGCGACGGAAAACATGAAATGTTGTCATAATCTTGCCCTTAAGTGTCTGATATTCAAATTTCTTTTTCTGGGTCAAAACTACTCGAATTTTCTCACTCACGTTGTTACAACTGAATCGACTTTTCAATTTTCTATCCAACGATGCCAAAACGAACTATGTGGCTCGAATGGTTCTTGAGAAACTTCGAAAAAAGCAGCGTCATGTTCAAGTGGATTTTGCAAATAAAAAAAAACCACGCAAATCTGAAACTTCTTGAATTCAAGCATTTTTTGAGAAAACTGCCAACATTTTCTTATCCATGGTTCACTTTCTAAAAACGCCATTTATTTCTCTCTAGAATGATGTACAACTGAGCGTTTTTGCTCATTTTGCCTCCGAGAAATGAGCAAAAACGCGACGGAAAACATTAAATTTTGGCATAATCTTGCACCTAAGTGTCTGATATTCAAAGTTTGGTTTCTGGGTCAAAACTACTCGAATTTCCTCACTCACGTTGTTACCACTGAATCCACTTTTAAATTTTCTATCCAACGATGCCAAAACGAATTTTGTGGCTCGAATGGTTCTTGAGAAACTTCGACAAAAGCAGCGTCATGTTCAAGTGGATTTTGCAACTCAAAAAAAAACCACGCAAATCTAAAACTTCTTCAATTCAAGCATTTTTTGAGAAACCTGCCAACATTTTCTTATCCATGATTCACTTTCTAAAAAGGCCATTTATTTCTCTCTAGAATGATGTACAAATGAGCGTTCTTGATCATTTTGCCGCCGAGATATGAGCAAACACGGGCCGGAAAACATGAAATATTGGCATAATCTTGAACCTATGTGTTTGATATTCAAATTTTTGGGTCAAAACTACTCGACTTTCCTCATTA
>NW_026017981.1:0-1382 GCF_020466585.1 Dendroctonus ponderosae
ATGTTTAAGTAAATGTTCCTGTCTTGAATGTAAAAAGGTTTTGATAAAAGATATCAACTCGTCAACTACAGATAATGAACAATATATTAAATACAGAGAGTATTCGCATTCGAATCCGGGCACGCCAGAAATCATATCCTTAACGAGACAAACAGAATTTTTCGCCAATGTAGTAAATTGGCAATTAGAAACATCTGACATGTATTTGATTCAAACATAGCGCCATTGCAGGGCTTCCCACTGGAATCTACGTTAATATACAAATTCATTGAATCAGCAGCTCGAATGATTTCCTGAATGCCCTTCAATTCCTTTGATCCGTCCTCAAGTAAATCTAAGTCGTGGGCTAATTTTTGCTGGATTTTCCATGTAAGAAATATCTTCATTACTTGTTCTATTAAAGAACGCTAATCCTCTCACAACGTTTCCTTTCTTACTGCTATGAATAAAATCTGTTGATAAAATATGACGAAATGCTCATTGATGCATTCTACAGGTGCATTCAATCCACCTCTTCGACGTACTTTTGCATTGATATGTTCGACCGAATCGTTATTGCAAAGGCCTGTTGTTAACTCAAAATTTGGAACATCTAATTTAAAATCATTATAAAGACTAGGGCTCGGAATCGAACTCGAATAATTCGAGTATTCGAATATTCGAAAAGCGAATAATTATGTGTAGTCATAACTCGAATATTCGAATACTCGAATACTCGAATATCCGAATATTCGAATATCCGAATACTCGAATACACCAACATTATCAAACTCACAAGGTGCAAGTATCTTTACATGCACTTTGTATACTTTTATAAAATAAATTTTTCATATTCTACAAGCATTTAAACAAATACCCATATATTTACAAGCAAATGAAAATAATCATATTTACTCTCCTGCAAATGAATGTAAAATTACGTATCTATGTTCTGGTGATACGCGTCATCAACTTTTGCGCGGTGTTACAATTAATGTGCCGACAAAGGCACTTTTTTATCCGTTGCGGCTAGTTGCCAAAAATGATATGAGATAACGATTTTTCTTCTTGGAAAACGGTGAACGGAAAACGAACACTCGAATATCTAACGAATACGATTAGAAATACTCGAATATTCGAATACTCGATTATTCGTTAGATATTCGAGTATTCGAATAAACCACTAAACGAATATTCGAATATCAGATTTTTAAAAATTCCGAGCCCTAATAAAGACTAAGCAAAGCTTGTACAGTCAAAGGAATTTCAGGTGAGCATGGTGGTTTTGAAACATGATTTTCTATATGTTGCGCGACCCATTGTTTAGACTTTAAACCATGCAACAAACTTTTCGAGATGCTGCTGAATCTCTGGAGGCCTATCGGATAATGGGTGCTTCAGTG
>NW_026017982.1:0-1381 GCF_020466585.1 Dendroctonus ponderosae
CACTGAGCTAATTTGTTTATTGTAGAAAGTGAGTACACATTTTGTGCTACTTTCTTGTATATTCCGGATTTCTCCTACTGTTGTAATTTTTTAGGCAAAGGTGCAGGGCACATTAATTTTGTCGAAAAAATTAATTCAGAAATCGAATCCGTTTGTAAATCCCAACCTTTCCACATCGGGGCTGAATGCAATAAAGATTAGTGGCGTTACAACTACTGCGACACCTCCAGCGCCCGTCAAGGGAAGATTTTTGAAGGTATATCTAGGGAAAAGAAGCTAGGCGTATATGAGAGCATTGCTTTTTGTTTTTAGGTTCGATCATTTACTTCACTGCAGTCAGTGCCATCGGAATGTATTACGATTCCTGACGATCCACCTCCATATAAAATTACAGAAGTGGACCCGCTGAGCTTCACGACTGAAGAAGATCCGTTGGCTCTATCTTCCGAAATTGTCGCAAGACGTAATAACTTTTGCCGTAGATTAGGATAGATTTTCGTTCAGATGGCTTGATGGCTATACGCTCAAAAAATGCTAGTTGAATCTTGAGATAACTTCAGATTTCGGTAAGCGTGAACTACTGGAACACGCTTGCCTTGTAGCCGGCCGATGCCGGCGTCTCTTTCTACCTTTTCGACTGTTAATTTACGACTTTCGGTTTCATATTTCATCCAGAGTAGTATTTAGTAAATTCATCGAGTGCTGGAGCCCTGCGACTTATTTGTGTGCTTATTTGCATTTGATCTTTGATTCGTTTCCGCGTGCACATAATTAGGGCTGTGACGTGACATCGGGGGTGACCCGTAAGTGATGGGGCACTAAGATAATATTTGTCTCAAACAAAGACCTAACTTTTATTAAGGAATAATTGGGAAAAAGAATGTAGACCTTTGTCTAAAGTCTTTGTACAGCGTATTGCACCACCAGTGGACAGTTGTTCTGAAGACGCCACATCTTGTTTGTGTGAAGCCCTGTCTCATATTCTGTGCAAAACGATAGCTAATGAGAAACAGCAGATTTCTGATTTATATGATAGATATGTGTTTTTAATGCCCTGTAAATTGCGTCACATGTTTCTGGAATTAGATTCGTCAGAGCTGGCTTGGAAATAACGGTGGAAAATTTAAAGTCTTCGTAGCTTCTGCTTGTTGCCAAAAATCTGAGTGTCGCGGATAATCGTTCGTGGGGGGTAATCGCACGTCTCATAATGGTGTCTGCTCTCGAAATCATTGGCGTAATTAAGTTTAGCAAATGCAGGTATGTGGCTTCGTCCATACGTAAGTAATTACGAAAATCGTCAGAATCATTGCGTAATTCCGCTATTAAATTCGTATGAGACAAGAAATTCCTATTCAGCAACCATGGTTTACACCATTTCCTT
>NW_026017983.1:0-863 GCF_020466585.1 Dendroctonus ponderosae
GATTGAAATCAATACTATTCGGGATTCTTTGAGGGAAAAAGATTTTTAATTTTAAAATTCTTATATATAGAGAACACAGCTAGAACGATGTCCCCTCCGTCAACTACATATATACCGTATACTCTGTCGTCTTTGTGACCTCCGACATCATTGCCAAAAGAACGGAGGTCTCATGTTTCGAGGAGTAATTTTTTAAACATTATCTATAGAGTTCGCACCATATTGGAAGTTAAATAGTTGTGGGGCTCGAAATTGTATTTCGGCAACACCAATTATGAGACCATGATTATTTTGGACCGAATATTTCATTCAGATTTGAAAGGTGAAATTACCGATGTAATTTTTCGATAATTGCACACTTCAAACGGACAGATTATCATACGAAGGAAATATTCAAAAAAATACATGGGCAGTTGCGCAGTGTGCAATTATCACTAATCGATAATTGCATTCTTTACGAAAAATGTTATGATATTCCCATCTTTCCTGGGTTTCAGTCAAAGTGTGAAGTAAAAATTTTGAAATATCGTTTATTTCATTACGTTTCGGCGAGACAACAGCGCCATCATCAGATTTAAAATTTCACACAAACTACAAACACCAATTCACAATTAAAACATGTTGTATAAAAATTATAATTTACAGTGTTAAAACATTCATCAGTTTTTGAGGGAAAAAATTCTTCCTTCTGGGAGAGCAAAACATCGGAAAACTTACTTACTATGATTGGTAAAAATTAACGTTCTTTTAGATGCATTTTACATGCATGACAAACGCTTTAAAAATCATAGGTAAAAACTCCACCAATTTTGACAACTCTGGTAAACAGAGCCTGACATCACAACACATCACAACAACATCAC
>NW_026017984.1:0-1380 GCF_020466585.1 Dendroctonus ponderosae
TCAAGTAATATGTTAACATCACATAACTTATCTTAATATTGGGAAATGTTTTACTCTTTAAATTGAATAGAAATGAAGTTGTATTTCAAATACATATCATAATTGTATAAAAACATTTAATAATTCATTTTTCGAACAGAAGAGAAGTTGTTTTCCTTTTCATATTGTTTAATTGTTAAGTAGTCATTTAAAACATTTAAGGTTATTAAAAATACTCTTTTTTTCTGATTTGCTTAAAATGAAGATGTAAAAGCAATTGAGTTTAATTGTTATTAGAACGAAATCTATTTTTTAATAAACAATAGACAACAACTTACCGTCAATGTTCACTTCGGCACACTTATTTCTGCTAGACCTACTAATAATCGCTAAAGTGCGTGCCTGTACTTCTCTACAGGTGCCACGTAATATCAAGTAAAAGTTTAACTAAAATAAAATGGATATAATTTTGTTTACATTACTAAACTTTTTTTGGGAAATTTAATATGCAAAAAATATTTAAAAAAAAACAAAATTACGGATATTAATTTTTTTGAAAGCAAAAAATTTTTGTATTACGTACCCGTAGTTTTATGGAAGGGGGACGGAATACTTTTAGAAATTTGACATCTTCGGGTGTTTACTTTTTTGTTACGAGCACGTAAAACTTCGTAAAAAAAAATCATATATTCTTTATGATGGCAAATGTTTGAGGCATGTCATCCAAGGAAACCCTAGGTTTGTTTCAAATCTACAACGTAATTGTATAAGAACATAACAGAAACTGGTTTTTCCTTTAAGATTGTTACATCGCGAAGTTGTAACAAAAAAGAAATCAAAAACACTTTAACTTATTAAAAATAGTGATAACATTTCATTTCTGTAAGCTCAAAATGAAAAAAAATTAAGATAGTTATAACGACGCAATCTGTTTCTTACCGAACAATCAATAAGGAAATTCAAATTTAAAAAATGCTTTCGACTTACCAGAAATGTTCATTCCGGTGCACTTATTTTTGCAAGACCTATTATTTGTAATATGTATTATATGTAATGTAAGCCTTCCATTTGATTGATTGAGTTTAATATTTGCTCATTTTCATTGAAGATAAGATAATCTAATAATTGTTTGAAACAATAAAATGTATAATTATCAATAAATTTGTGTTTACATAAAATTTACGTTTGAAATGATTTTTGACAACATTAAAGCAACACAATTGTTTCAGAACTTTCTACTGAAATGAGGAAATTGCAACATTCTGAAAATTAAAAAATGAAACTGTGCTAACACCAAATTGTTCAAACATAGAAGTTCTCTACTGATTTTTGAAACATTCGTAAATGTTCTGAATTAATGCATATATAAGGTTGGTACGTTGTATACATATGACAACAGGA
>NW_026017985.1:0-35166 GCF_020466585.1 Dendroctonus ponderosae
CGAATCCTGAAAAGTTTATTTTATAATATAACGCAATTTCAGCAATAACGTTCAAGCACAATATGCTTGTCCCTAAAATGCACGCTTCAACTACCTGCCTGGTGTAAACAAACGATTGGCCAATTATTTTATTTTCTCGAATCCCTTGGAATGCTTTGTCGCATAGGTCGCATCAATATTTACCTTAATTTCTATGTTGTCTGTTGTTTCCATTTGAAATTGCATCGTGATTTCTGACTCGTGTTTTATGTTCCTAAAAATGTGTTGATCAAGTTGACTGTTCAACGGTTTCAGTAAACGTCAAGAAATTTGTGAGAAATATAAGTTTAAAGAATTTGCCATTGACTAAGGTATATTTCTTGCATTTCACAAACACGCAATTTTTATTTTTATTGTTTATATCCACGGCAGGTGCAAGGCGAATCTTTAAATCTATTTTAATGTATTTTTTTGTTATTGATTGTTCTACAAGGGTTGGATTTGAAACCAGAAAACAAAGGAGTTTTTAAGTCGTTTCTCTTGTTTCGCAAGCGCGAGTGGCTTCCATCCTCAGATGTGTTCCGTTTAAAGCTAATTTTCTATTATTTTGGTCGAAAGCTGATGTCAGTATAAGCTTTCGAGTAAAGCTTCTCCAGGGATGGAAGCTACTTGTGCTAGTGAAACGTCGGGGAAATATTATCTTCTACGAGAGCTTGAAAGCTCGAACAACTCGCCAGCTCTATCCGTCAGTCTTGATGATTCCTTGCTTTTGACTCGGGTGGTGGTTGGATAGCTTGTGACGGTATCTGTCCGTGTTTTTACGATTATTTCGAAAAATTAACATTTTGCCTATATTTTATGTAACTATTTTTTCGCCAAACAAACACCTTCAAAAATAAAAGTACAACCAATAAATTATTCTTTCAAGACGATTTTTCCAACGACAAGCCGTATTCCCGTATTGCCTTTCGATCGAACTAACTGGAGTTTTCTATTGCACAACACAACTTTAAATGTTCGGGTAAACTATATAAATTTATTTTAAAAAATTAGGGAGAAAATTGGGCTTCGGAAGCTATTATGATTATTACTTTACTACTTTAGAACCACATTTCCAATTAATGTTTCTGCAGAAATTTTAGTACTTTTCAATATAAAAATGACGTAAAGAACAAACATGAAACAATTACGTTTACAAAGCTAGTGTGTCTTGAAGTGAGAAATTAATTGTTTTATCTTAAAAATATTTTCCACGGACATTTTTATTGTTGTAATGTTGATTATCAATCTTAATGCCGAAATGCTTCTGGCCATTGACATTGTTGGCATTTCGACTCGATAGAATAATAATATATCATAATAAGTAATTATAATAATTTATCAAGGAGATTAATAAATTAAGGATTTTTGTCTCCGGCATTAGAGCATTTCGGTTCAAAACTTCAATATTTTAGAAAATGAAAGCATAAAGCAATCAAATAGCTTGAATACAAAAATTGCTTTAGTGTACAGTTCGAAGTCAAGAAATGCTTCCGTCCAATAAGGACTTGACAAAGCCATCTAAATGTACACAATACAAACTAGTTTATACGAGTTGTTTGTTGCATAGAGCCCAAACAAACGCAGGAAATAATCAAAACATGACACGTAATGATTCAAGTCAACACATTGGTAAAGTTTAAATTGCTAAACTTTAATGCATAACGCCATGGATGTAACAAAACGATTTTCTTATCTCATAAACCAACTTTAATTTAATTTGACCGAAATTAGAAAATTCCTTGGCGAGACTTCATAATAACAGTTTGCTGGATTTACTGGTGCATCCACTTTTCGACTCTTTGAGTAAAATCTTAGCGTAATTGAAAGTGTCAATAACTTTTAAAATAAACCATTTGGAAGTTATGTTTCTGATAAATAAACATTTTTATTTAAGTTTAAGTTATTTTATATTCTAAAGAAAAGTTTTTAAAGAAAATTATTGGTCAAACCTAACGAATTTCATACGGTAAACACACCATGGTAAGCAAGATTTTGTATTATTTTATAATTAAACGCTTTAAATCAAAATGCTGCTTTAATTAGTCAACCAGCGAAAAGGTGTGGAAAGTAGAGCAAAATGAGGATTTAGATAATACATTAATAAATATTAATTGACATGGACATGGTAGCGCTATTAAATAAGGTAAAAACACCTAAAGAGAGAGAATTACTAATTAAGTTTAAGTTAAAAATGGTTTCAATAGCCATAAAAGCTTTTAAATATTATTATTTATATCACTACAAAATCGTAATCATTGCTTAATTTTTTTTTCGGCACAAGTCATTGTGGACTATTCTGCATATTTTTAGACAACAATTGTTTTTTGAACAATATTACGGGCGATAAACGATGATTATGAAATGAAATTATTTAGGCATTTTTTCCAACTTAAAATCTAAAGACTTTTTAAACTGTAGAGCTGAAATTAATGAAACTCGTATTGAAAATTAAGAATAATCCACTAAGCTTTGAAGAATTTTCATAAACCGACTAAAAATAGTAAATACTCGATCAGTTGCTGAAAACATGTGTTTAACATTGGAACAAAGGAAAAGATTTACCCCAAGTGCGAAATTGACATTCGCAATGCGTCTGACGATGGTTTAAATGCATTTAAAACTAAGCCTTTGAAATAAGAAACATCCATGAAAGCGGCTTTTTTAATTTGTGAAAAGTGGAAGTTCTGAATTAGGCTGAATACCTATATTTTATTAACTGACCTGGTAATTAAACTGGAATCAAGTAAATCTATCTGTAAGACAACTCTAAGGGTCTGTAACAACTATTGCCCTAATTAATTATTCTAATGGGTACCATTAGTCTCCGTTGAGAAGTTGCATAGTCCAAACAAAATTAACCTAAATAAGGAAATTGCGTTTTGCGAGCCTGCAGTTAATCGGCAATTATTGAGATATTATGTCAACATTATCGCCCATTTTCATGACTTGTAATAAATTTAATGAACCAATCATCATCTTTACAGTCGGAGCAAATGTGTCTTGAAAGTCGCGAGAAGATTGCGCCACTTAGGATAATTTAGCCCAAAACGTTCAAATTTGACGTTATTCGGAACACATTCTGCAGAGTAGAACAGTAAATTTTAAATCATCAATTATTTAACTAAGTCACTTATTAAAAACAGTGTGACTTATTTGTTTGATATTGAATCATTATTGACTTTGGACGCCTTATCAGCAACGCAAGTGATATGTGCTAATAGTTTCCAAACTATATTCGCACATTTCTCTCTACTACTGTAATATATATTCGTTCGAAAATGGCAAAAACTGTAATATTCCGTCGGGGCTTCTGAATAACCGACCAGAGGCCATTTATCAAGTTTTTGCAGAAGGAGGCACATTTTGCGAGACTTTTATACAGTGGTCATCTCATAAGATTACATTTCTTCGTTTAAAGTAGAATGTGCAGAGTTATCGTCTATCCAATCTTAAACACTCTACTGGTAGCTAGATAGTAATAAATAGCGAACATTTGCATTTGTATTTAAACTCATAAATTTATTTATTTAGGCACGTTTTAATAAATCTGCAAAAACTAACAAAATGCCGTTTTTATAGTAAACATTGTATTGTACCAACGTGCACAACAAAATTTTGCAAAACGTCAATGATTTATAAAGTAAAAATAATTCAAAAAAATTTTAGGTAACCTTTTTTCCAAAACTGCTTTGTTTACAAAATATTTATTAATTTTTCAATTTTAATTTTTAGCAACAATTTTAACAAGACGAATGAAGCACTATTGTTTGTGGAAACATGTTATTAAATTGTTAATGTAAAACCTATAAACAACAATTAAAAAACATGCTTAAATTAGACATCAACCGTTTTCACACGGCCACTGTTTCATATAATATTTATTGAGTATTAATCGCATTTCGTTCAAAAATTTACTGATGACCCAAAAAAGTTGGTTTAAAACTGGATTTATTACTTTGTCAGGGAGATGTTCTTAATTTAATTGATTATTTATTAGATTCGATTATTTTTATATTTAATGTAAAAAAAATTGGAAAACATATTTTAGAAAACGTATTAAAGCATCCCAAAATTCCACTGAATAAATTAATTCAAGAAAAATGATAAGTTTGGCTCCAAAATTACAGCGTTGCGAACTGTCCACAACAAAAACGTTCGTCTTGAATGGTAAAACGAATACAAGAAACAAACTAAAAGGGACACTGTCGCATTGATTTTCGCTTTTTAGTTTGAAAAATTTCCCTTGCTTAAGCCTAATTGGAAAAAAATCACAAAAGTAATGCTCGTTTCTGAGTAATTTCAGGTAAATTTCGATTACCTATTTCGCATTTTAAAACAAATTCGGCATAAAATAGGGTTGTGATGGCTAATTTTCTTTAACAAAAATTACTTGTGTATTACAAAAAATGTGGTTTGTTTAAAAAAGTTTGCATCGATTTGGTTTTCAGCGGAAATCGTCGTAAGAAGCAAAATATGATAAAATCAGAATTGTTAATCTTCTTAACTGTTTTTTCGATAATTAAATTGTACAATAAAATACTATACAAAAAATAATAAATTAAAAGAATTGTACAAGGGACTTAGTACAGTATGTTTTGTGTGTTTACATTTTTCTGCAGCAGTTACGATGTTTCCAAGTGTTGATCCCAAAATAAATTTTCTGGGCTTTTATCGTGCAGGATTTTTTAAATTGAAGCATTAACGGGTACAACATTTTCAATTTTTTTGCCGAATTCAAACAGCAAATGCGTTTCAAAGGCGCACTGCTTTAAGAAACCTTATCTAGTATTTGTCATATTAAAAAATATTAAACTATACCAAGTTCTTTAAAAGTTATTTAATGAAATTCTATCTGGGACGTCTTTCAAGGTGTTATGTTAGAGGAAGGCTGTATAGAAATATTTTTCATGAGCATTTGTCATGTTTTTTTAACATCCTGTATATGTATCCAAAGGTAAGCCTAGTTTTTTCGGGACACCTTGTATTAGAGGTGTGCTAAACGTACGTATAATTATTCTAGAACAGGTTACAACGTTCCAGTTTCAGTTTGGTATAAAGTTCCAAAACTAACATGTCACTTTTTAAAATTTTCATAGAATAACATTGTTCAGTCATTCAAATAACATAGTTTATTCAAATAGGAAAAAGCTAAACTGAGGATGGTTTGATTGATTAAAATTGTAAAATTTTAGCAAGAGATTTGATATGAGATTTTCAGTCTCTATCACCCTATTAATCAAAATAATTTAAAAAATATAAACTATAATATTTAATGCACTTCATGTTTTTTTGAAAAGAAAAAAATTAGAGTATCAAAGTGATTTTTTATTTTTGTCTACTTTCTTTTTAGATAATACGGCTAAAATTCCCTTTCTTCATAAAAACTGCCCGAAATATAGCACCTAATAACTTATCGTAGCTAATATTCTGAGGCATAATATTCGTGTTTTTATCAAACCCTGTTCTTCGCCTCAAGTGACATTATGCACCTCCGTTTTTTCATAGATCATTTAACATGGCATATGAAATAAAAATGAAATATAACCCAAGAATAACTGGGACACGTGCCCTTAAAAAACGATGCTGGTTGTTTTTCATGTAATCTTTCAAGGTAATAAAGAAGAGATTGGTTCAGTTAAAGTGTATCCATCCGATTAAATAGCGACTACAAGAGTAAAATTGAGTATGGAACCGTTTCCTAATTATATAGGGTGGTATATTTATTTATTACTTTTTTGATATGGAATTTATGAGTGACCCACACGAATATTAACCTTTCATTTTTACGTTATTATTATTTACCATATTTATGTAGGCACTCAATTGGTGACGGAAAAAGGGCAAACCATATTATTCGGTAATGCTCATGAATTTAACATAAGAATTTTATTTTTAGACGCACAAAATGAATAAATCTTTGTCGGGCATGATAAGGGGCAAAGAGCAATATATTTGTCGCCCTTTCGTGGAATTACTGTCGATTTAGTATGAGTATATTAAGTAAATTTACCAACAGTTTTTCAACTAAATGCTCGGCCAATTTTGCATGCCGATTTATATATTTCTTCCCATCGACCTAAGTTTTAAACCTGTACAAAACGTATCAAGTTGATGGGATACTAAAAGCACAAAAGGACAAAATTCTAGTTCTCGATTTTGATAAGAAAAGATAAAATAATCGAAGGCAAAAGAAAATAATTAAAAATATCAATTGAGTCCCCATTGAAAATGGGCCGGCTATATTTAAAAATTAAACCACTATTTTCACAGTTAATGGAAAGCGTAAGTTTGATCTTGCAACGGGCAATGTAAACAATTAAAAAAACTCGGTGTCAAAAATTTGTCTTTCAAGCGTTCTACCACTTTTAAGGAGCATTTACTGATGCATCAACATAAAATAATCTCTAAAACTTGCTGTGTTCGTTGGTCGGTTTAGTGTCCATTCACACTGGGATAAAATAATTATGTTTACCTGTCTAATTTAAATTTATTGGTTGCTAATCGCATATCACCAGCGCATAATTCTTAGGCGTACGATTCACTTTCTATGTATAAGTTTTTTCCTATTAAGGCATCGAAAGTAAAATTTGACTGAAATTCTGGGAACCAATTTAGAAAGCTCAGCAAAATTACTCTTCAGACGAGAGCAACTTTTTTATTTCTGAACTTGGCCTATTTATAATCTGACCCAGTTCCCATTAGGCATTTTTTATATACAAATCCCAAAAGCTGCTTTATTTTCTTCACTGAGCCCGAACGTTATTATGCACCTCAAGCTTTAGTGCTACGGTCCATAATTTATAAATTCCTTCAGACATAATGAGCATTCAAGATGCCGGATTGAAAAAGAAATATTATAGAGGAGGTTTATTCCTGTAGCAGCTTGTCCGACAACTTAATTCGCAACATTAATTTAGCTCTGTAATTTTAATGCATGGCGAAAACCTGCATTTATTAGTGTTTATATATGAATACCGCCACTGCTATATGCTATATATATAGAAAGCAGTTCAAATGGAAATTCAATTTACTAAGTAAATAAGGGTAATTTATATAGTATCTGATTAATTTAAATAAAAATATCATAAAAATAAATAATTATTTTATTTAAAACCCGCCTCGAAAATGTTTCGAAATCGAGAATAATAAGAATTTATTTGTATATTAACTTTCAACTTACCTTTACTGTAAAATAATAATAACACACTCATACTTGTAATGCTATTTGTGCGACACCATATTTGCCAATTTCATAGCTAGTCAAAGACGCTGCAAGATATGAAATAAAATATCATTTACACCCTCTACGTGTTCGGTGCGGAAATAAAATTAGGGTCAACTATCGAATTATTGGTCGCCATTGTCTCTTTCAGGGAATCCTAAACTAATCCCATTTTCCTCGTTTTCTTCTTTCTTTTACTATTTCAGTCGGGGAGGTTTAATTGGAGGATTAGGTTCTGGGGCTGCTTGTCGATTCAGTTAGAACGTTTGTATTTCTTTGAAGCTTAATTTACTTGCTAATTTAATTCGCTCCTGCTTTATACTGATACTTACTTTCTTCTTGGTTTTTTAATGATTTATTAATTGGGTTGATGAATTTGCATTTAAGAAGTTTGTTAATTATCAGCTGAACCAGCAAAAATTGTAGGTATAATTCAAAAATTTCAATACTTAAGGCCAGTTAATATTAACTTAACAATTTTTTTTAAGTGGAATTAGTTAATTTATTGTGAGGCGTAGCAAGCAAATTAGTTTTAAAAAATATGCTGATCTTTCGCAGCATATTGCAGAAAAGCATATGAAGATGTTTTCTTAGACTGTTTGCGACGTAGATTCAACATGTTTTTTATGTTTATTATTTATGTTAATGTTTATTTTCATCAGAAATGCTAAGTAGCTATATATATTTATGTAATGCGATGCCTTCTTCTTATAAATGTTCATAAAAAAATTCAAACAAGATCTAAGTAATTCTGTAAATTAAAAGCCAATAATTTTATGTTGATGCTAATGTTTGTTTATTTATCATGCACATCTTTGAGCAATCTTTTTCCGAATAATGCGTCTTTAAAGATGCAGCATTGATTACAGTTTCGGCTACGTTGAGAAGTATAGCAATTAATCACAATTGTACAGTTGCCTCTCAAAAACTTTTCTACCGGTTAGATTTATAGTTTCAATAAAGTTTCAGCTTTGAAACCTTTTATATGATTTAAAACTTTGATGATGAAAATATAAATCACACTTCAGCTAGAAACATACCAGACAACAGTTTTCTGTACTTGATCGGAACTTTTTTATGAGTTAAAACTTAATTAAAATAAGCCATATTTTCGTTTTATAGTAAGTATTGTAAGACAGGAAATATTATCTGAGGGGAGAATGTTATCTTGATGCAAATCAATTTTGACTAGAGCTACTCGGACGAACTGCTAAATGAATCGGTAATCTTTAACGTAATATTTAAAGATTTTCTATTGTTTGAAATTGAAACTGTTTAAAACTCTCGAAAAAATGCTTGCATCAAAAAATATAATGCTCTTTTACTAGAATTAGGAATTATATTTGATTTTATATCACAAATATTTCCAGATTGATGATGATCTATTTACTTGAAGTCATTATTTGAAATATTTTCCATTTGTACTCATAATGAGGTTCTGATCTTTTTATTCGCGAATGTTGCCTTTTATTGGCGGTTTGGGTTTTATTCATTTTTTCTGCTCGAATCTTTTTCACAAAGCATTAAAAAAGTAATGTTTTTTCTCCAAGTCAATGCAATGGAACCAACAGTTAATTTATTATCGAAGTCTTAGTAAAATAGCTAACAAATATCAGAATCTGTATTACTTGCTTGCTAGCAAGACTTCAGGTGTATATTGAGTAGCTTTTTCTATTCCCGCTCGAGTAAATAAGCTTTTTGTTCAATATTCGAATTTTTATTTAATGTGTGCCATGAAAGCGTTAGTTAATTGTGCTCTTTTGAAGTTGTGTGCATGCAACTATAAAACGGTTAAAGTATAACACACAGCTTTTCAGTTTTCTAATTGCAATTTGTTGCCTGGTCTTTCAAAGCTCTCGCATCAAAGTTAAAGCGTATTTTCTACGGATACGTTCATCTACACTGTAGTGCACGAAAATTACTCTTCAATTGTTCTGCTTTTATTTTTGATTATTTTGCAATAGATATTTTTTCAGAATTAATGAAACACAGTGAAAAACTAAAAAAATTAGAGATATTTTCAGTTTATAAATAAATAACTTATTTGTTTCCGAAAAATTTTGGAAATTACGTCTTAATAATACATAGCTGTTTGTTTATTATTTAGGGTTCTCTAAAAAAAGGGTGGGTATGTTTCTAAAAATTATAAAGTCCCGTTCTACCAAAGGGCCTCGCTGAAATCGGTTTCTATTTAATAGCTTTTAAAGTCTCTAAAAGCTTATGTTTCTAACACCCTCTATCATAGAGCAAAAAAACATTTTTAAATAGCTTCCAGCTGAAGCTGCAGAAAATTTATTTTGCTTTATCTTTGATAAAATGAACTGTTTTCCGGAAACGCCTGTCATTTCAACGAATTTTTAATTCAATTAAATCTTTTCTAATGAATGCTGCATGAACTTTTTGTAGTCTGATACATTATCGCCTAGGTCGAATTGCGGTTTGTTGCACTCGCCATAAAATCCCAACATTTTTTGCTATTTGAATGGAATGAAACATAATAATTCGGAATATTTCATGCCTCGTTTCAACAGGAGAGGAATAAGCAAATATTTTCAAATGTCCCAGGAGATAAAAATGCACCAAGGAAAAAAAGTCGGAAGAATAAGAGGACCAAGTCATTTTCAATTGAAGAAATAATTATTTTTAAAGAAAGTTTTTATTTTGTTGTTTTTATCACACAGATTTTACAGTGTGTTAAAACCGAAAACACTAACATGGGGCCTTGCAAACTCAAACAGCAAGCTAAATATCGATATCAAATTATACAAAGTACTTTTGCATTATTTATTTAAAACTTGTTTTAAGCGGCATTTGTAGAAATTATTTTTTATAGGAACTTACCGTGTTGTTTTGATATGCCAACATTTACCGGGACGCTCTGTATAGGTGCAAAATTTTAAAAACAGTTTGGTTCACAAAATCTCTAAAACGCATTAGAACTGACGCCAATCAGTCTACATCTACATTGACCCCAAACCAGTTGTATAAAACGATATTTTATAGCAACAATCAATATTTGTGCGTGTCGGTTATTTTGCGAAAGCCTCCACAGATTAAGCGTGAAGTTAAGAGAACATAAATTTTAGTTTAATTTCAGAGAAAGGTCAAATATGTGTTAATATTCTGTTAATTATCCAAATTATATTATTATAGCACGAATTACTTACATGGCAATCAGATTAGGATTCAAGGAAAAGCTTAGAGCCCGCACGCTACCGCCCAAAAGCTCGATTAAATTCTTCACGAGAGTCAAATAAAAACTGGTTTATCGAAGGGAACAAATAAAGCAATGGCTTTGGATTAAAATAACTTTCCTTTTGAGGAACAAAATTGGACCTGAAAAGCACGAAAAGTATGTAGGGTGAAATTTATTTCACATATATCAGTATGGAATTGTCATTTTTATAGCGTTATTTAAACCTTTTTAAATTTAATTTAAGAATTTCAGTAGCAACTTGATGATTATTTCAAAATATCAAATTGCTGTAGTTGACTGTGGTAAAACCGAACTTACTTGATCAGTTTAACTATTGGCGTTCCAACAGTCCGAAGTTTAAATAAAACATCTACTTATACTTTCACAAAAATATTTATTAGAAGCTAGATAATTTCACTATTGTATACAGCAACTGTAACTATTAAGATCTATTTACACTAAATCTAGGTGTTTAAACTTCTTCCTACCTGACTAGAATATGACTTACTTTGGTCCAGGAGTTGGCATATTTACAGAGACAAAACACTTCAAGGGACTAGCAGCTATTATGCAGATTACAAATTTCAAAAATCGCTTTATTTCAGTGACATACTGTTGTATTAGTGTATACATTATTTTACATTCTACTCAGTCCAGATAATTACAAATTAACAAGGTTTTTATTTGACTCTAAGCTAAACAAGTTTCTTAACTCAATAACAGCCTCTTAATTATTTAGGATTAGGAGCGTAGTTTATGCAGTAAACTCGCTTTAAAGATCTGAGGGGAATTGGCGACCAAACTAAATTTTAGAAAGTAAGTTTTTATCCTGAATTGCCGAAAAATGTTGCGTAATATTCAGTGGATGGAGCTTTTAAGTGGATAAAAAAAAGATTTAGCTGTTTGTGCTTGTTCTATTCGAATATCCTGGACACATTTAATTGGGTTACTTTACACCTATTCATAAATTTAAAGATTTTTGAAATACATGTTTATCTTACCTTTTGATGGACAAAAAACGTTTAAATTTGCTATTTTTTAAACATGTGAATTATAATAGTTCGCCTGATAAAATTTTGAGTGAATTTGAACTAAATTTGTATTGTTGAATGGATGGAGGCCTAATTTGATTAAAGGGAACAGCAGTAAAATCCCACAAATTTTCTTAATACTCAAGATTTCCAGCAATATTGGTATAATAACTTTAATTATTCAGTTACATCGTATTTAAGCTTTCGATGGGAGTGGAATTCTATGTGTTGCTTCATCCAACTTCCTGCCAAAGCTGCTTAAAATTCGCAACACTTTGCTAAGCAAATGTTTCAACATCCATGAGTAAAGCAATTTTATACTTACTGCCGTGAAGATTATGTTTGCTAAAAAAATGCAGTAGCTATTTTTAGAATAGTCAATTGATTTTGTTGCTATTTGCAAATCCCTGTGTCGTTTCTTGTGTCTAAATAAATAACGAGCAGCTTAATTGTTAAATGTTGAACTGAGAGGGAATGGCATTAATTGGTTTTAGAAGCGTGCTTTAATTAAAATTGAAGCCGCGTGCTATTTTCTGGAAACAGTAGAAAAAATCATTAGTTTTAACCAATCGTAATTAGGAACGTGACAAGATAACCATAATTGCCATGCGGCTTTTAAGGTCAGTATTAGCCATAAGCACAAGGCTCACATTTCCTTAAGATAAGTGGAACACCTTATATTTGACCAGAAAGTTTGAAACTATACCCGCTATGACTTCATAGGCTGTGATAAAACTTAACAGCTTTGTATGAAATTTCCTAAAACCCTACCTAAATATTCACTGCATTATATTCTATATTTTATCTATGACTAAAAGGGTATTTGCTTTTACCCCTTTCATTTCATATTTACAGTAATTGAGCTCTCTGTGCATGTTTTTACAGTGTACATACATACAATAGTCAGTCCTAAACACTAGTCTACAACATGAGCAAACTAAAAAAATACTGATACGAAACGGAGTGCGGCGAACGCATTAAAATCGTAAATCTGATCATGAAAAGGCCTTAAAAAATACGTATAGATTACAAAATATATTTAGCATTAGCGGATAAGTTGACTTTCGCAATGGCAATTTTAATTAAACGTGTATCATGTCGGGGAAGATTGTGGAAACTAATTCGTTGATCTCTCCAAAATATGTCCTTTTGTGCGAAAATTTAAATACATTCGTTTTCTATTAAACAAAATTTAACTTAATGATACTAACCGCTAAGTATAATTCAGTTTCATCAGACTTGAGAAATATAACTGCAGAGGGGCAAGCAAATTGAGACCCACATCACGTTCGTAGCTTCTCATCTTCTGAACGACAAACAGAATGACACTGCGGCCTGTAGTAATTTAATAAGAAGAAAATACACTTATTATTTCTGTGAAGATTCTAGAAACAACAGGGACAGACGGTCAGGAAGGTTTCCGTAAGAATGTCTGTTAATAAATCTCGAAACAAATTAAATTATTTACAAAACGTCGCTGTAGAAAGTCCTCCAGATGCTTTTGCAATTAGAATTAACTAAAAAAATCATTATTTTTATTATGGAATTCCAAATAGCTGTCCTGAAGTTTTTAATTAAGTGTGACCAGTATGCTCTTTGCTGTGCATTATTCAGTTAAAAATTCAGTCAAAAATTGAACGAATTTTGACAAAATCTTGTAAGATGCTTAAAATATATTTTTTTAAATCTATGGTTTTTTTCGTTAATTCAAAGTTTCCCATTGGAATATTTTTAAAACCCAGTTAAACATTAGCTTAAATAAATTACGAACTTACCCTGCATTTGGAAAATTAACGTTTCGAGAACTTTAAAATTCTAAATTTTTTAAATAAAATTTAAAAAAGGGTTAAAATAAAATTTCAAGTTGATATCTAAGTAACTTCGCACCAAGTTTTGAAATGTGTAACAATATGGAAACTCCATCATCTGCGCTCTTTTGTGTGTGATCGTAAAAAAATTACGCAACTTAAATCCAAAGCGGGGAAACACGTCGTCGTGATTTTGTGTTCAGTTTTAAAGTGAGAAAACTGTGAACTTGATCACTTCGTTAAAAAAGATGAACTAATTAATTATTTTTATACTTTAATCTGTTGTTCTTGTACTATATTAAAATACGGTTCGGTGTGCAATTATTGTCTGAACTCATTGGCTCCAACCTCGAATACCGAAACGGTTGAATGCCCAAAACAATTTGCCTATAATTTGCACAATGAACGAAGTGAACAAATGGTGGTTAACGCTATAAAAACAACTAGATAAGAAAACGAATACGCCGGAAATTAATAAGACCAAGTGAGTAGATTCAAAGAATAAAAAATATGTAACATAGCAATATAAGTAGACACTGTGCAATCCTAGTTTAAAAATAAATGAAGAGATTAGCAAATTTAACTTCAAATATAAAGTCGTCTCTAAGGAATAAAGGCATTAAATACTAAATCATGACGTCGGTTTCCTTGTAAAAACAATTACCTGACTTAGATTTAAAAAACTGAAATATTTACTTTTATTTTCTTTTGCTTATTTCTAACTGTCTAGATAAAAAAAATGCACTGGAGAATTCCTACATAATCATTAGTTACTAATTTTCTTATAATTTTTATATTCTTATTTCATTATTGGCAAAAACTTTATAATTCGCTGAAGGCTTGAAAGACCGGAAATTGCTTTATTGTTCATCGAGTTCAGTTGCAACATATTTCCAATTTTCAACTCATCTATAAGTAAAAGCTTTCAATTCCGTCGTGATTTGCAGTAAAATAATAGTTCTGAGGCTCAATAAATCATCGGAATACACGACGCATATTTGCTGCTCCCAGCTTAAACCGATTATTTACTGTACAGGTTTATAGGTTAAATGATTAAATATTGATAACATTTGCTCAGGCTACTTATTTTTTTATTATTTGAATATTATAAATTATAACAACGGTTATTTTAAACTTCTCCTGTGTAGAATCCTCTTTCCTTTTGGCCAATGTCAACATATTCCGGTTCGGAAAGCTCTTAACTGCGGTACCTCTCGACACGTAACTAAACGTTTCATCCGAGATGGCTTTTAAGTGTGGCTTTCCTCAATGTGTTGAGTTATTATGCGCCTCATATCTCAAATTACATAATTTAACTTTACATACAAAGCACATGAGCTGCGCTTCGCCACATAAGAGTACAGATCCGACATTTTAAGCTCGAATAAAGGAGCTTTAATAGAATCATAAACTTTGATGCAATATGCTTGTAACGCGTTGTGACTTTGGCGACTAAGGACAGTATCATTTTGGTATAGTCCTGACAAAGTTTTGATTTAGCGAAAATATTCTTAGTCGCACTGCTTTTAATTTAAATTCCGTTGTAAAAATTTCGGTTGCGTTAAGTTTTTGGCTTCCTATTTCGGTGTGATTTTTCGCCGAAAAAATTTCCTGCGTTGCCGCTTCTTTTCTTTTTTAAAGTGTACTTAAGCTCTTTTCCTAAATCCTTAAGGGTTGAAGATTAAAGGTGTTTGAACGTATTTACTTTACTTAATTTCTTCTCCTTTCAAATTAGTTTTTAAATTTTCGTTTATTTTAAATAAGTAAAAGCGACCATGAGAGGTTCAGTGGCACGCGATTTTTTCAATTTTTTGAAATAATCTAAAACGTTGCTGTAACGTAAGTTTGAAGGCGTTTTAGAACCTTCATCATGCACGAATATACGAGGGTCGTTTGGTAAGTCAGTGACTTTTTGAATTTCCCGCGGAGTAACTTTAAATTCAACATTATTCCCGTCAACTGTTGTCTGTAAAATATTTCATTCAAAAAGTCACTGACTTATAAAACTACCTCGCCTAACATGTCTCACGAAGAATCTTGAGTTATACCGAAAAAATGGTCTATAATAAAACAAATGACTAAAAATACTAAAAACATAGACTAAATTACAGTGTCATATGCAAGAAAACTGATAGCAAAAATATCTTTGGGCTTGTACACTTGCGGCGTGAATCACTAATCAATCTTTAGAAAAAAATGGGTAGGATGGAAAAAGTGTCCAAAGCCTTTGTGGTAGTTTCATCGTGCGTTAGAAGTGTAGTGTCGTCGGCGCATTGTAATGTGTACTATCCTTTGTTAAATTACTGTTAATCTGAATGTTTGGGTTTCAAAACGTGGTTGTAAATGTCATGACAGAAGATATTGCAAAAAAGGGGGAGAGTGGTCATCTTTGAGGAGGCATTTTTCAAGACGGAAGCAAAAGTGAAACGTCTTGCCAATGCGCACTTCAATTTATAGGTTTCTTTTGCTATGAATTATAGAATTCAGCAATTCAAATTCGCAAAGTCCTTTAATGTCCTTCCTTGTTCCAAGCACTACCAACAGTTTTGCGGTTTTTCGTTCGTTCAAATGCGTTGTTTGTATATTATTTGTCAAGTGTATTTGTTTTCTCATCAAGTCTGATCTTTACAACATGTTCCAACACTTTACTTAGTAGAGAGGGTAATATAACAGTTCTAGTGGTTTTGTACTTTTGTAATATTTAGTTAATTTTTTTGGCATGCGTATGACTGTACTCTTTTCTACTTATCGGGAACTCTCTTGTTTATATTTAATTGATTCATTTGATAATGGAGTTAAGTTTTTAAGGAATTTTCTTTTCAAGCTATTATGTACTATTTTAATCCCAAATGTTTAATTAAAGCACAAACATAATTAAAACTGTAGTTAATATTTTCATTGTTCATATTACACACCATTACATATTTTTAATGACATCGCTTTTAAGAGAATATCTTGAGCTATTACTCACTCGTGTTACCACCGCCGGTGTTACAAAAATTACCTTCCTCAAAATAACATAACAGTATTTTCAATTTGAAAGCGTCTCTAAAAAAGGGGGGCAAAACTTATCAGCTTGTAACTGAATATTGACATTTTAAAAACGTGCTGTTGTAATTTTGCACGTTATGAAATAACTTTCTTCGAATTAAAAATAAACTCTATTAGAACAGCTCAGCTTCAGCTCATTAGCTCTTCAAATCGCTGAGTAAAAAACTTAATGACTCATTATGCCGTTACTGTCTTCCAATTAGCATTTTTTTAAATCCAAAAGCTGCATTTCTTTTAAGTCATTTGATCTACCAATTTTGCATACGGGTTGTTGATGAACTTTGCTGATTAAAGCTAACAAAAATGTTAAGAGTTTTGATGGGCAAAATTTTATCTCTTAAAAAGTCGTTAGCGAATGTGCTGGGCTTTTGTGTGAATTTTCGGTTCATATTAAATTAGGGCCTTTTCATGATGGAAGCGAAACGGAAACCCTTGCAATATTGGGTTGAGTTTGATTTTCCGATCCACGATTTCAGACGTCCGTCGAGTGTAAATGTCATTCGGGACCGCCTATAAATGTTTGGGAAGTGTAGGCTGAAATTTCCTTGCTTCGAGACGCCGGGTAGTAAACACATGGGCCTGAAATAAATAAAATTCACTTATAAAAATTTGAAGCCATAAACCCGAACAGCTTCTGCAAACACTCTTAAACAAACTTTTGCTTGTGAGTTCACCAGTTCAGAGCCAATTAGTTTGAGATGGTCAATTATGATTCGAAGCTGTAAAAACATTTCCCAAAATGGAATTAAAATCCCATCAAATTAAAAAGCAATTGGGACATTTTTGGGCCAGTTTGCATTTATCTTTGAATTCATATTCTTGGAGACTCCCTTATTTCCGTCCTGGGAGGACGAAAATTAAATCTCACCCAGGATGTTAATGCTGCGAAGCCCCGGTTTGGTAATATAAAAATCCCTACATTATTCAGTCATGAGGCAACGATGTAATTTCCAATAAAATTAAACAAATTTGATTAAAAATTTCAAACTGTATTAATTATAAATTTGAATGAAAAAATTTCGTCGAGTTTTAATATGGGCTGAAGAAAACATCTCAAACGGGCTTAAATATTTATGAAACGTGCTTTTTGGCATTCACTCCCTATATTTATTTATTTAATTTTATAGCCACGAATACGATTTGATTCTTGAGTCTGATTTTAAATTTTCAGCTTTCGGTCCTAAGAGCTTCTTAATCGATTAATCGATCGAATAACATAAGAACAATTATCAACAATGTTGCAAGAGCAACAAACCAAACAAAAATGGCATTTTCAGGAAACAATTTTTACTCTTTTATCAGTATTTTATGAAAAGTAGGAAAAATTTGGTGGCTATAAAGCTGGTGAGAATTATTTTCACGATAGTATTGGCTGCCCTGCCGAATTTCATATTAGAGCTCAAGTGGAACTAGTAGAATCTCACGCATGTGATCATTTTCCGAAGAAAATTTTGGATGTTTACAACTAAATTTATAATTTTAACCTGATTTTTCGAGAGCAAAAACATCAACGTTATGAGAAGTCTGGTGATAGTTGTAAGCAGGCAAATAAACATACAATTCTGTTTTCAGAAAGAATCAAAATTGCGAACTATTTCTAAAAACAAATGGGTTTGTTGCAATGGAATATTTTCTGTTAGAAGTTCTGAGTAATGGAAGAACACTCAAATTAACTAAAGTTTATAATATCTGTGGAAGTTTAAGTGTACATATGAGACACACATATAAATTTAATGCTTGTTAATTTTACTTGCCTTCGAAGGTGAATCAAAATAAAACAAATTTTTCCACTTAATATGTAAGGGGCTTGCATGAATGACAAGGAAAATATAGATACTCCCCAAAAATATACGGGGACGTTTGAGAAAACAATTTATATCACTTTATTAGACATAATTTGCAAATTATTTGGATGTTTGATCAACTTCAGCTAATAGAATTTCAACTCTTAATTTGATTTTAAATTATAAAAACAGTAGAAACATTTTGCCCTTCTAAGTCACTCTCCTGATAGAAAAATTCCTTATTGCCAAGAGTGATTACCTGGACTAGGAGTTTTTCCAAATTTTCGACTCTCGTTCGTCGATCCATTCAGTCTGCTGTGTCTGCTTCCGCCATTTCTGCTCATGCTTGTACTTTGTCTATGAAGCCTGCAAGTAAAAAAATATATAAAAATATGAAAAAATACTTTGATGTTGACGAAATGAAAGATGCTTTTGGTAAATTCTAGAAGCTATTATTTTGTCGCAAAAACCTTTTTTTCAAGACTTTCGAAATCTATTTTCAACATACCGTAAAAATACGGTGAAAGGTTTCACGTGACACAATTTATTTTTGCCCCACTTAAAGGTACATTGTATATCTCAGTTTGAAAATATTATATTTTATTTCCGCAAAGCAGAACATATTATATTAATCTAGTTGGTTCAAATAGCGTCCTGTTATTTATTGCTTCCCCATATTTTATTATTAAAACATAAATATTTATAACTATTTATATTTCATTGGAAACTTTCATTCTTGGATGGTCCTAGAGGTTAATTTAAATTTAACGATTAGGTAATAAGGAATTTATAGTTGTAAACCATGTTTACTGTGTCAAATAATGGGTTGAAAAAAAACACAAAGTTTAACATACACGTGTAGTTTTTCGTCAATATTTTACATAAATTTCAAAATGGTCGAGAATAATTTCATTCAGCTCACGAATTAAGAAAGAAAATTCCTAACAAACAAGTTTAAAATTGAGATTATACACGCAAACAAAAACTTCGAAAAACGATATATTTATCATAATTTTTAAGAGTATGATACACTGTTTTTTACGAAATGTGGACTTGTCATGGCCACAGGCCACTTGAACAAGAAACTATTATTTTCTAATAACAAGTTTTGACTCAAAACTAGCTTAATACCAAATATTATTGCATTGCATTCCACTCCTACTCACTGATTATTTATAGTGAACGCACATTTAAGTTCAAAGCAAATCATAATAACTCAACAACAACGGTTTAATCGAATTAATTTTTTGATTGATTGAGTTACACTATATTACAATTGATTACCAACTGAACTAATTGAACTGTAAACCACGTGCATTACATTAATTAATTCAATTGTTATAAATGTGGATTGTCCATTAAACATTTGAACAACCAAATATTGTTGTTATAAAATAATAAATAACTTCGTAGTCCGGATTATTGCTACATTAGGTATTCTTTTGGAAGATAAAATATTGCTGATGTTCTGAATCACTATTACAAGTAAGTAATCACAAATAAAATTAGCAAACTTTCCCGAGCTAATCAGTGTTGGAAAATAATAGGGAGACTCTGCTTGACAATCTTGCCCCGAATATTTACATTCCAGATCAACATTTCCCTTTTTCGGGAGCCCAAATATTCGGAGAATATATCTAAATTACGTTCAATCTAAGCGTTACAGAGCAAAAACGCCTAAAATAAACTCGGGAGTTTCTTATGTTTTATTGGAGTGCTTGTGAAACTTTCCAGTTCAGCTTTATAAATAATGCTGTTTAAGCAGCCTTTTTGGAATTGAATAAATACTGATGTCAACACGTTTCGTAAATTCGTGTGGTAATGTAACAACAGCAAATATGTGAATATACTCTTATTCATAGATGTAAATTAAATATAACTGTCGAAGTAAACAGATTGTAGCGATTTCCCGAACGAAAACCCGCAGAAAAAGACAATCCCTAAACAATTCGTGACCGAGGAAAACTAACCCTATAAGCTCCAAGGGATGAAAAAGAAAAACATTTCCTACAAAAACTTAGCGAAATTAGTTGCTTGTCTTTCTACGTAAATTGTCTATAGGAATTATAGGAGAAACTTTTTTCGTTGAAAAGTAATTGCGAAACTGGCAAATAAAAAATTGGATATTGATATTGATATTAAATTGTGGAATGTATGGAATGTAACCCAAACTAACCCAAATAACCAAAAATCCGCTTGCTTTAGGGTTACATTGCTTAAAGACAAATACAGTATCAATTAAAATTAAAATTTATTGTAAAGAGTTAAAATAGAATAGTACTTCCTAAGTTTAGCATTTTTCCATATTCCTATATACAGGGTGATTCAACAATAAAACAAATAGAACGGAAACACTGCGTTTTCAGCATACTTCACGCAATATGGTGGTCATTCGCGTAAACATGATTTAGTCTAAAGCTTGTCTCTAGTTAAATTTGTCAGATTATCAACACAGTGAATAGTTTACATCCTATATATTTCACATACAGGGTGGTAACCGATTTAGGTGGAAATTATTACTCGAGTCTTTTAGTACTTTTCAATCTAAAATGGCCCTTTTAATGAAAATACTGAAAATATTTGCCTTTTTGTACATTTGTAAAGAAAATACATTACATAAAATAATATTTTATTTTCTGGTTGCGATTCGTAGCAATCTCCTAAAACGTTGAAACCAATTGAGTTTTACAATATCTTTTAAGCATCCTCTAGAATATCGTCTACTTTCCACAATATCAGAATTCCTTCGTGCGTGAATCCTCGCTTTTATATTTACCGTTCGAACTCCGCCTCGCTACAGGGAAATGCAATAGTCGATAATTTAAAGACTTTTCGCCAGAATTCGCGCACATCAAAGCGAATTGGATGTAGTGTTATTGTAATAGCCTCTTCGTTTTTAAGGAAAATTGGTCACCGGCAGTGAAAAGCCATACATGTTTTTTTCTTCTTCTTTGAACTGTTTAGAATAAAAGAAACCACTTTTCCTGTTCCTCCAATTTATCGGATATTGAGTAGGCTGGTTTATTCGAGGGGCTTCACGGTAAATAATATAAGGTATCATATATTCATAAAAAATATGAAGATTTATGAGTCAAATGTTACTTTTGTCGAATCCTCTGGAAAAGTTGAGTTTCTGAGGATTTTGGATCAAATTAATTGTGAGCACACTTATTATCGTTATTATTATTATATTAACATTATCGTCAAAGCACAGTTCTTAAGAAGTTTTAAAAATTATTTTGATTTTTAATTGTTGATAAATTACATTCGTTCTTAGTATTGGTTGACCTAAGTGCGGAAATTTTATTTTTCTCTCTAAAGTACCAATTTACTTTTCACGAGAGCCACGAGAGCAGTCGATAAGTGTATTATCGTTGAAATAGAAATGGGAAAAGAATGTTGTGATTAAAATAACTTTTTATATTATTCCATACCTTAAGAATCGAGYATTTAACTACATGAATTTTTTATTTGGAAATAGTGTGTAAAACCATAACAGTTTGTTTTACTGTTTCCTGCTACGATTAGATGCTATCAATTTATCGAAATGGATTAGTTTGGGTTCCTTCCGATTTTTTCCCGTAAAAATCTCCTAATAAAGACCGAAACTTTTGTATTAGATKCGGGCTATTTACTGYTCAACAAGGAAAAATARAAGAAAAAAATAGCATCTTGTGTGWACAGGATTTATTATCTTCTTGGACAGCTTTAATATACTTTTATAGTGGGAAACACGAAACCGGTTAGCGAGCCCAAAATGTTTGTTTTCACTTAAGTGTCGCAACAAARCAGGGCGGTTTAATAAAGAAATATACAATTTTTTTTGTTTGCACTATAATTTACCTAATATGTTGTTATAAAAAAGCTGATGTTCCGTTATAAAAAACCTTACACCATTCCATAATATGAGTACGCGGAGTTTTGTATGATTTTCCTTGGTTTATGAACTAATTTTAAATTATGATTAACAGGGTGTAAATGATTAAAATGTTCAACTGTTTCTACTTGTCTCTCGAAAGCAGCTTGAAGAATGGAAAAAATAAATTCAGATTTTAGCTTCTGGCTCGTTCACATTGGATAGTCAGACGTAATTAGGTCATTTCACTTTGCTTATTGTTGATTATGTCACATGCACTGGATCAAAAAATAAAAAATACACGGCACGTGATAAAAAATTTATACAAAGCTGTTGATATTGAGATTTATTGGCACCGTTCAATATTACGTTCGTAATAGGAAGAGTTGCTTCCACATGCGATAAAAGTATTTTTCCAAGCGGAAAAATATTGTCAGATACCGTAAAATGCTCACATTTTCATTCAATGCAAATGTGGCAAGCAACATATATTTGACAAAAATATATAAAGATAGACGTTTAAATAGAAGATAGTTTTCCATTAATTTACCGTGAGGCAGTAGTATGATATTTATTGCATTCTGASTGATAAATACAWTCTAAGAAGTGAGGTTTCTTTATACAGWAAGTGAAATTTTTTAAATTTTATTTGTGACAGGTACTTATTGCTGGTTCACTCACAATTTATTCCATTGAAAATCAACAACAATTGATTCCATTTTTCCTGTCGATCTAAAGCACTAGAAATATCCACGAAATTAAATCCAGTTCTGGTGACACTTTCTTTTAGCGCATTTTYCCAATTTTAAATCAGACGATATAAATTATAGAATTTCCCGGCATTTCGCCCACGTCCTCGGAGGATTCTAAAGGTCTGGGTCAAAAATGCACAAAAATAGCAAACTGGAACGACAGCCAGATGAATTATGGTGCCCGGGCGCATTTTTCGCATCCCTTTTTGAAACTGCATGTTAATATTCTTTTTGTTATTATGTAAGGATATTTATCAATTCCTTTCAAAGTGTTTTTATTTTCTATTTATTCTCTGCTAGAGACAAGATTTTTCAATTCATTGACTTTCTTTCTATAAGGTTGTTTTTATGCCACAAATAGCAAAGCGGAAATTTGAAGCAAATAGAACTTTCAATCATACACACATAATAGGTCTGGGTAACAATGTGAATTGCGCTTTTGAGTTGCTGCCGCCTCCGAAGTCCTTTCTCCGGATCTTTTCTTTTTTTGCCTTTTCACGGTCGTGTCGTTGTTAATATCGTTGTTGTCAAATATTTTTTTAAATATTAACCCATTGGGTTGGGTTTAAAAAATTAATTTTCGAAAATATAGTTGGAAGATGTTCTTCAAAACTAAGTCAAAGATCGTTGAGTTCCGCAGAAAGATAGAAGTAGAGTAGCATTTATTCATGTATTTGCTTAATGAGTACCTACATATTTGAAAAGCGTAAATTGGATCTCAATTGGAAATCGGATAAAATTACGTAATAATCGCAGAAAATTCTTCAATTAATAACTGATGTAAACTAATAATACGAATACTATCAGACTTTTGATATTAGATATTCGATTGTCTGCAACCACGTAGATGTTGCTATTAAGCTGGAATAAAGCCAATTTCACAAGAAAGAAAAACTGTGAAATTGCGCTTTGGCAGCAGAATGTATTCAAATCGTCTCAAACCTTTGTGAGCGCTTCGTTGCCTCAAGACAATTTGTTGCGTTCATTGAATAAACATATATGGAAATAGCTCGACGGAAATAAAAATACTAAAGATTTTATTTAAATTAGAATCAATTTCTATTAAAAATGTTATTGATTTGAATGTTCGCATCCTTCATGCTGAAGCGTGTTAGAAAAATTTACATTAAAAACTATTTTAGAATAATTTCTGTAAATCTGCCCTTTCCAAACCTGAAAACTTAAAAAATAAAATTTATAGCTTGGAAATCGGTTGTCACGAACCCACTAATTAGTATGATAATTTAATTGGCAGGCTAGTTATAAAAATAAACCTATTTGCTCTATATGTGTTAAGGATCTGCAGATACTTCAGCATATATTAGGATAGTGATCAAACATTTTTAAATGTATCTTACTACCAAATCCATTTTAATAAAACTGCTACTTTTAATTATTGAAACGGCTGACTCCAATAAATGGCGCAAATTTCAGTAAAATTTTCAATTTCAAAACAAAACTAATTGTTGACAAAATGTGACGAACGCTTAATCGCATGAACATTTATAAAATTATTTAAACTTTCCGATTAAATATTTGAAAATAATTTCAGATATAATTCAAAATTTCATAATTTGGTTTACGTGAAGCTGTTTGATATTCAAAAATATCAAAAAATGTCATATATAACACTATACAGAGTGTTTGGTTCTTCATAGATTTTACACATTCCTGTCACACAGCTCCCTCTTTATTTTCATTGTTTGTTCTTACTACCTTTGATTCTTTAGTGTTCATATTTAATATCTATGTGCTAAACGAACGTTGAGAGCAGAAGTAAAATTTGAAACTTCTTACTACTAAAAGTAAAATAAGGCCGACTTCTTGTCAAGTGCACGTGGAAATTCTTGGACAATCAGGCATAATGCAACATCATGGAAATGTGGAATTAGGACTTTTGGATTAAGCCGTACTAGGTTTACTTCGCAGCAGAAACTATTCTAATTCCAACTAAGGCAAGATAGAAAAGTTTATAATATACTTCGACTGAAACTAGTTAAAGTTACAAGACGCTTAAAGGCTCAGCAGAAGGTAGCTTTCTGAAACTGGTATAAATATGGGAAACTTAATAATCCGAGGTGATAATATAAGTGCTATGAATTTGATAAAATATCATCCGGCTAAATGTAGATTTTTTCCACTTTGCTCGTTGCAGAGCGAGTATTGTTGTTTATGGCAGGGGTGCACTTAAAAGCACTTTAAAAGCCTCATTATTTATTCAAGCCCAAGAAGGATTTCTGCTTGGCACATAGGCCAGGAAAACGGCAAGATAAAGAATCCAGGACTGATAAAAAAAATTGTGCGAAAGTTGTTGAACAGACGTTCGACGAAAAGTGATTTTCATATCTTGAGAGAGTCAGATATTTTAAGAGTAAAGATAATGGGATGATAAACATATATATATATGTCTTATATCTCTCCAGGAAAATGCCGACATATTTAGGGTCACTTTAATTGCGTTCAATTCATTTGGATATTTATTAGCATTTTCAGGAGTATTTGCAATTGCAATACATGCACAATTGCATTGGTTATAGAAGTTTCTTCCAACAACATAATATTTACAGTTTGAAAGCATGTTGATTTTCGCATGATATTGGTGGGTATTTAGTATTTCGCATTTCGTCTCTATTACCGTTACTTTATTAAAGAATCAGTAGTAATTGCGAAAATATTACAAGGCAAATAGCTTATTTTTGGTTATTAATTGACTAAGGAAAGTGATGTGAAATCACTCTACATAAGCATTAGAAAATAAATGCAGGGTAGGAGAAAGCCAAACTGATAAACAAACAGCAACTTCTAGAGGTAATTATCAATGAATGTAACATTACGCGTCTTATTCCAAAATGACTCCAAAGGGAAATACACACCATTGAAGAACGTTCGTTTATTTAGTTTAGTTAGATTTTAACTCTATTTTCCATATGTTTAACATTGTTTTATTTTTATGGATAAAAGCTAGAAGTGTAGAGTATTCCAAGGTGCGCGTCAAAATATTATAAAGGCCTAAAATAATACTTTTGCCAACGGAACGCTTCTGCGGTCCGCAGTGGAGTGCTTTTCAAAAGCGAGTTGATATTGTTAAAAACTTTTCCTCCTCGGGTATTTGTTCGAAATTATTCAGCCATCACACAATGCCATTTCATAGCTAATTCTTAAATTTAATAATCAAAAAAAGTTTTCAAATGCTTCACTTACCTAAAGCTTCTCTCTCCATTCGATGCGAAACTGTCCTCATGGGTGCCATCCGGTGATTCGCGCCCAGGAAAGAACAGCGAATTATGGCAAAACAGGAACAAGAAAAGTCTTTGAAATTTTTCACCAAAGATCACATAAATCACAAAGTTCACACTGCTGTTTATCGTCACCAATAAATTGCTGAGATTTATCATCATGTTTAGATCGAATACATCTTCGGTGGGTATTTTGAAAGTTTCCACAATGTTGATTACCATCGGTAAGAGATTACAGACGAAAAATACGGCCACGACACACATCAACATTGTGGCGAGACCAATTTCTCGCTGTTGAAGACGGGATAGTCGTTGTCGTTCTCGATTTGCCTTCAGCACCTGAAAATAACAAGTATATTGTTTTAGAAAAATATATGTTATTTAAGACTAGTTAATAATATGATTCAATATTGAGCAGGAAAAAAATGCTACTTTTGAAGGAAAAACCATTTGGAATCATTCTCGATTTAATCCAGGCAAACAATTTAATTATTTTCTTTAGAAAAATTATTTTAATTGTTTTGATAGACTGTCACTTTTGTTGTTTTCATTCCATTATAATATGGCTAAATAACTATAACATTGCAATATCTACTGCAATTTGCGAAATTCGGTTTTTAACACAGCTTTTTACTGGCATAAAAATTGGGAAGTTGATTAAAGAAAATCTCATAATCTTACTTTTCCCTTTGATTCTTAAGTGCAATTATATTTAGTTTCGTTTCCTTACTTTGCAAGACCGCTTGCATCTGAATAGGGATAATGAAGTCGTTACGTCTTACTTTACGCTTAAAATTACTGTAATGGATGTTGATTATACAGTTTGCGCTGTTATTTTAGCAGGAATAATAATTACTTTTCATGCGAATGAATAGTGATATAAAATAGCCAGATTAGGTTACTGATTGTTTGCTCTGTAAAGAAGTGCAGTTTAGAAAAAAACGTTTTCGAACAGATTAGTTGCTGCCACATCTGTCTTTCCCATGAACTTAACTCGATTTCAACAGCTCTAAGGTCATCAATTAATTAGAATAGAATAGATTTTTTTTACTTTGAGGTCTCATTTTTAAGATATTTGATCTCCAAAATGGCGACAAGTATTAGTTCTTGTTGTTTTTCTTTAAAACGGTGAAATATGGAAAATTCAATTTTGGTACTATACAGATTATAAGGTAATTGAGTGCCATTCTAGCATTCATGGTAGTGTTTTGTAGTTCAGTTTACTTTTATACAGAATAGAAATGTGGAACCCCTACTTTTGTTTTGTTCAGAACTTTTTTGTGTGCAATTGAACTTTTATCAACATATATTTTTTGAATTATTACATGTTATTTATCCACTTTTTTATCTCTTATGGTTTTTTCGTAAGGGCACTAGTTTGCTCCCTCATCCCATCTTCGTTATTTCTTTCCTTTGCGTGCTCTGCCTTTTATACAGGGTGTCCCGTAAGCACATGATCAAAAGGATACTGCGATAATCTTTGCATCGAAAGACGCAATCTGACCTAACTTTTATTAACAAAAAATGTCTGCCTCCTCTGCTATTGATGGTCAAAGTTCTTAAAAAAGTACCTTTTTTGAAACATTGGGAGAATGGTAGAATGTATTTTAGTGAAACTCGCTGTGAATTTGTTCGCATGTTAGACTCATATTTTGATGAAACAATGGAATTCATCCGTTTTGGACAAGTGGTGAATTCTTGAATGTCGTGCTACAAAAACTCCCAGAACTTGGTGGATGAAGTCAACTTATTTTTTTTTTGGTTGATGGCACTAATCATTTATTCACAATTTTGTGTTCTTTGCAAAATCCTGTAGCATTTATAGTTTTTGCGAAAAAAATATTTCTGTTTTCTTGCCACTTGATAATGCTAGACATTAATTTTCATCCACTGAAAGTTGATCAACTGTCAGATATCGCATATGTTAAACCGGCAACGACGATTTGTACAGTGATTAATCTGAATCTATTCATGTATGGTAAAAAGTCCATGCTTTATGCCGTTTCATGCAAACCCTTTTTAATCCGCCACAAGGGATTTTAATCATGGTCTATTGAGCACGACTGTTGAATGAAATTAAGTTAACTGCTCCAGAATGATTAATTAAATGAGTTTTCACACCGAGAGTCTGATGGAAGATTGAATAAATAAGATAATAACATCAGCGGGAAATCAAATGCGGCGACGCTTTCATGCAAGAGAAATAAGTGTGTCGAGAAAACCAAAATACTTTCAGAAAAGGTTAATGGCTGAAAAAATTCAGTTCATTCAGCTTTATTTTATTATTGTTTACAAAAATCTTTGATGTTGGACATGTTTTAGCATACCTTTGACCTTAAAATAAAGTCTGTAACGAAAAAAGCCCTCTACGGCTTGTTTACTGCGTCCCGGGCAAACTTATTCGTGTTAAATGAATAAAATGAAAACACCCTGCATATGAAACCCACACAATATTTTAACATTAAGCTTCATCTCTATGGAAATGAAGCAAAAGGAGTAAAAGTTAGCATTGCACCCAAAATTAAAAAAGAACTGACAAAGTATTGTCCGTAGCGAAATATGCATTGTATATTACATACGGGAAAGTTCTTGTTCAATTATAATGAGTGAAAAATCTGTGTGGGTTTACACCGAACCTATATCGTATTATGAATTGTTTCCAAATCTAAATGCTACGTTTTTTTTTCATAACGGTGCTATTTGTGTATGTTAAGATTTTTTAGCTTGAAAAACAACTTGAAAAAGTTTATTAAACGACGAAGTTATGCCAAACCAGATAGAGTCAAAGTCAAGACCGTCTTGAGACCATTATAAGAAAAAATATTAAATAAACAAAAAGCAGTTGTTTTTAGGAGAATTTCCGTGAACTAAAAATTTTGAAAGAATTCGTGAATCTATCCACTGTTGAAGAATGACCACATCCCTACGGTCCCATTTAGCTGGGGTAGATACCAAGAAACATTTTTACTTTTCGGAGGCACAAACTTTTATCAGGCCGGAAATTAATGGTATACAGTAATACTGGCTTTTGTAAGTTATCAACGGTTATGCCTTTGTGTCGTTTTTTAAGTAAGATTGACCGAATCCAAATTCTGAAAACTTTCGGTTAGTTAAATGTCGAACATACACTCGTGCAATCGAGATTTTTTCCACTTTTGTCCATAGGAAACAATATGCTCCCTGAACATATTTGTAAATTAAAAAAAATATATATTTTTGTATTAATTTAGATAAAAGTGTGAGCGAGAGGATGTGTTTCATATACACAAACATGTGCGCGTGAAACATTTCCCTACAACGGACAATTTGAACAAGATTTTTATGACCAATATTTTGAGAAATGAATGAATAATTCCACATAATTTTTAGTTTGTTGGTTTTTAGATATGTTCGTTAAACTCACATTTATTACGTTAACACACTTGAAACACACTTGAAAGCTGTATCTAAGCTTTGAGAATGTCGGTCTTTTTATTGTTCAGGATAAACGCAATTTCATTCTGCCCCAATTTAATTTCTCGGATCCAATGTTGATTTTCCTTAAATTTTCATTAATTATTATTAGTTGGACCACAGAAAATTAATAATATATAATAATAAATAATGAACAACAAGCTAAAAGGTACGAAAACAAAAGTTTCATTCAAGTGGGAAACAGAAATATAGAATTTATTGTTGTTGGCGATTTAGTGCTGTTTTCTTCATAAAAAATACTACCAAATAGTTGTAATTAAGTAATAACAAATAATCTTAAAAGTAACATTCAGACAGTGAGTTTTAAATTATCCGAGAAAAGTAAAGGGAATAGAAAGGTAGAAAAATAACGAAGTAAAAAAAAAATACAACGAGAAATGTAAGCTTATGAGAGGAACAAAAAGTGGAACACACAACAACTAAGATTGTTTAGACACCTGTGCAAAAAGGACACATGTGAAAACCTACAATGTGTAAATCTAGGAAGAAAAAGTGGTACTAAGGCCGAAGAAGGGGAGCCTAAGGAAACCATAATATCAGTCATCTTGGAAGCAGGAAAAACTACTTGCTAAAAATGCGTTTCACCACCTCGCTATAAAAAGTTTTTCTGTCTTATCCAGAAGTATTAAAAACTATTTTTGTTTTCCGAATTTCTGTTCTTAAGTCTCTTGCGATCTTTTCGTGATTGTATTTTTCTCTACAGTACACTTTTTCCTTTCCATTCTATTATTGTCGTGGTATTCGTGTGTACATGGTTGATAACTGCTTAACTTTAAATTATATGTTAGGTTTCTTTATTTATTCTTTTAGTTCATGGGCTTCATAGCATCAAATGAAACATACAGCTAGAAGTCTTTATTAATAATATTGTATTTTCGTCCTATTTGCCATGATTATTTTACTATTAGCAGAATAGAAGCAAATCAGTCCAATCCATAACCAAATTTATTTTGATAAAAGCATATAAAATGTTGGATGACAAAGCAAACTCTAGTCGACTTTTTTCGACACTCTCAATTCGGACTGATTGTTTAGAAACTTTTGTGAGCTGGATCACAGTTTCCACTTAGCTTAATACTTCAATCTAAGCTTTTTTCGGGAAACAAAAGAGCCCGAACTAACTGAGCTGCAAGTGAAGTGTAAATCAAACAAAATCGGTCGTAATGGCGAAAGTCTATTCAAAGCTTTTCGATGCCCGACCGATTCGAAAGAATACGGACATTGAGGATATCATGTGCAACGTATATCTGGTTTAGCGCATTGCGAAGCTATATTTATGTTCTTCGGGTGTGTTGTCATTGTATTTGCAGCTGCTCTCTGCTCTTGATTATAAAAATTTACGACCTTCGTATGTCTACTCAGTTGAAAATAGAAGGAAAAAGTTTTCTGGAAGCTTTGATTTCTACTTTAGCTTGGCACTGCCCCTGAAATAATCATCTTCTTTTCAATATCAGATAAAAGTGTCAAAGTAAGAAAATCTAATAAAATATTAAGATAGATAAATAACGATTGATAAATTGAGAAGTGACATACATAGGAAGCCTATGCAGGTATATTTTTGGTATTCATTATGAAAGTCTTAGTAGATTAAAATCTCCCTCACTACCACCCAGGAAAAGGAAAATCGGGAATTGTCGGGAAAATATTTGTTATCCTGGCCAAAATGACACATTTTATTAAGAAAAATTTGAAGATTTAGTACCTCTGGGATGTAAATATGTTTATCTGTATAAATGTGGAACGTCGAATGCGTTAAACTGTCGAAACCATTTTTCAAAAACTCCACTAATCGGTATTTTATGTATTTTTCTATCTGATTAAATTCAATTCCGTTTGAAATTTAAAAGACTTAAGTGGACATAATTTGTAAGTGTCATTCCGTCTCCAATTTAATTTATTAATAACAGCGCAACATGAGCATGAAATAATTTTGAAGGCATTTCAATCCAATATTCTTATTTTTGTGTTTTCTATTTTTGACTGAAATTATTTTTCAAACCTGCCTTAACAAGTTAAATGTCGGCGTGCAGTTAACAATACTACTTTTTTGTTAACATCAATTTAATATTTAAAAAATACAAAATTAAAGCAATATCATATCTATATTTTTTAAATTATTCAAATGCAAAACCATAAATGTTTATCTCCAGATTAAATAAAATACACTTTCAAACAAAAAAGCTCATAAGTACGATTTAATTCTAAAATAGTTGCTCTCATAGTCTCAAGTGCCTGTTTTGATGATTAAATTCCATCGACCATCAATTTATGAATCTGAAAAACCTGAAATATTTAAACCGGAAAAAGCTTTGTTAATGCTGTACTTACTATTTACACGTTTAGTTATGTTATGTGGAAGTTATGAATATTTAAGCCTCTTCCGAGCATCGCTGAATAATTTTAACGTGGTTGTTGATCCAGTCGCATTAGTTCAGGTTTACACTACATCAACAAATCAATAGCCATTCTACATTAGCATTATTATCGATGTGAATTCTTATTTTCACCACTGAAATACACTGTCTGAAGAATTATTTTAAATCATGATAAATTCAGGACGATAATTACCGGGCCCTTCAGACGGAAAATTTGAATTTATTATTAATATCCGGTAATATAATACCTGTTCGTAATTTCTCCCGAAAAATTTGTTATTCTGCTTTTGTTGTGCTCTCCACATTTTCGGCGTGTGCTGAATTATTCAAGAGGAGTCGTATTTTGGTGCAATACCAAGTAGAAGGTTCGGTCCACTTGACTTGGAAATATAACCCAAACAAGCCTGATTTCAGTGAAAAATATGTATTTGAGTATGATTGTGAGCTCAGCTTGAAATATATGTACTATTTTGAGTAGAATTAAATGTTCTGTAAATACATCTTGAATGCGGCACGCAGATTCGAATATAATTTATCGGAGAATAATATTTGTGTAAATAAATAGATGCGAGTGGTTTTATTCAATTGTATGGGACAAGTCAAAATACTTCAATTTTGAAATTTATTGCTTGACGACACAAAAGCCTGGATGGTCGGGATATTGTGTTGTGTGTACTTGTATAGTCTAGCTTTATTTTATTTTTTAATTTTAGTGCCGATTTTAATTAAGTTTTTTCCATCAATATTAGCATAACTTTAATCTATAATATCCGCTACTCGGCACGGTTTCATTCGCTCTTTAGAAGGGGATTAAGGTTTGAATATGCATTGCGATTATCTATTCCATCGACGCGACCACTAACATAATTATRTTTGAATATTTGCAAATTTWCTATATGCATTTTTTTAAATTATAAATCTCTCCGGATCGGTATTTTAGGGATTGCGGATTGTGTGGGGTTCCAACGAACTAAAACTAAAACTAAACCTGTTTGTTCACCTTTCATGTGTATCGTTTTAACGCAGCCAAAGTGTGATATTTGGTAGTTGAATCATCGTTGGGKATAATTAATATAATAAAYATATTRTTTATTACACAGTTTAATCATTAATTCATTCATCYATCYAGCCSATCYTCGTCCACTCCTGAACGTAGAYMTCTTCCAATTGTCTCCAGTGTAGTCGATCTTGGTCGGTTTGGATCCAGTTTTTCCCGGCGYGTCTSTGGATGTYKTCCATACWCCTCGTCTGGGGTCGCTCAACACTTCTTTCTGCTTTCTTTGCTTTCTAATTCTTTTGCTTTCTAATTGATTTCTAATTGCTTTCTAATTCCTTGCTTTCYAATGTCGCCATTGGACGATGGCCTTGGTCCACTTGACATCGTTTTCAATCCGTAACTTTATTTTATGGCCTAGGTACACATATTCATCCACTGTTTCAATATTAATGTTGTCTAGCTAGGATGACCTGGGTGTTATAAGGACTCATGACCTAAAGACCCACTGCTTGTGATGCTTCTTTTACCTCTTATTAAAAAAAGAGGAATATTGCTGCTTATTCAGAATGTATGTTTAATATACAGGCATCTAAATTACCCTTTTCTGAAATTTTCGCAAAAGTGACCATAGATTCATTAGGGATCAAGGAGATCTTGGGATAGGAGTGGATATTGATTGGAAAATTTTGGCCAGTCTAAACAATTTGCATGATTTAAATTACTATGTTTTAAGTGTATAGCTGTTATCCGGTTAAAATAAAAAATGTATCTAAATGTGCAAGATTGAAAGTCCATAAAAAAAGTTGGTAATAAATATAACGCTATGTGAAAGCACATTATTTACAAGGGTTTCAGATAACATCCTCCTGTTACGATAATTGGATTTCGTGTTCTACGTTCTTTATATCGAAATAATAATAAATGCCGAAGGTGAGGGATCCGCATTTTTTGTAGAAATTTCAATAAAATCATTTGTGGCAACACGGAAAATTTACAGGATCTCACGTCGGGAATAAAAAGGATGTCTGAAACGTCCAAGGGAACAAATTCAATCCATATAATAAATTTTGAACACACCCTTTCTCCGTTAATCTGTATCTTAATAAATGAGAAAATTGGTTTGAAAATTTTATGTATGATGTTGATTGAATTATTTCCCTTGGTCACTTTAGTCACCTTTCTCATTCTCGAAGTGGGACCCTGGAAAACAGCAGCTTACCCTGTCTATTTTAATAAAAGATTTCAATTTTGTGCGTGTTTTCGTCGCTCGTTACATAATAAAACTTCTTGGATGGTACGGAAAAAATTGCGATTATTTCTTGAGTGTAGCAACTCTTGAAGGAGCACTTTCAATTTTCCTATTCATTAATAAATTAATCAGCTATGTTAATAAAAGTATTCGCATTGTTACACGGACTAGAATTTACCTACTCGATTGAAGAATCAGTTAGCGTTTCAATCCATTTAATTATTTTATTATGTTTCCCAAAACTGGAAATGTATAACAATGTCGAATATGGTTAAAGTTTACCATTTTTGTGGATACTCTAATCGGGTCCCATCGTTTATATGGAAAACGCGCGGAATCCACGACGTTTTTTTTAATACAAGCACATTAACTCTCAGCTAGTCAAATTGAAGTTGTCGAAGAAAGTGAAAATTGTCGTTACTGAAGTGTTAATGGTATAAGTCATTCTGAGCACAATACTTATAAGATCGAATTATTTTTATAAGCAATGAAAACTCATGTTACGAATTGAGATTCTAAAGTGAAATTGAAAAGTTTCATGAAAAATTGTAGTTTTGTAGTAAATCTCGTATTTCATTCCCTTGGGAATTAAATTGAAAAACTACATTTTGAAACTAAAAAAGTCAAATTAAGGCACTGGTCTAAATGCTTTGGGTTATTACACGTAATAATGCACTTTTACCAATGCTGAAAATATGAAAAAAAAAATATTTTTTCTTATACAGGGTTGCTCATTAGTGCGTCAAAGTGCGATATCTCAGTAAATATGAACTTTACAAGAAAATACGTCCTACGAAAGTTTTTCATGTTTAAAAGGTCCACAGTCCAAAATTACTTTCCAATATACGGGGTGTATCATAAACGTGTGGTAGTTACCAACTTTGGTTTTTTAAATGGAATCGCCCCTTTTTTCATTCATTTTCAGATTTGTCGTCAAAATTTAAGTTAAGTTTGTGTCAAACGTTTTACCTGAAAAATTTACGATTTCCGCGTTATTCGTAAAAATGTGAAAGTTTTGTCAGCTACTGGGTTCCACAGAAATCGATGCTGTACACTACCCGCTGCGAATTTTGGAAAACAGTTTTCAGCGATTCTAACAGAACATCATGATCTA
>NW_026017986.1:0-1378 GCF_020466585.1 Dendroctonus ponderosae
GTATGTTCTTTTATCTCTGCCCATTTATTTTTTATACAGCTTATTGAGTAATCTATTGGTATATTTGTATATAATGATACAACATCCAGTGATATTGTCCGATGATTCTTTGGTATTTTTTGTTGTTTTATAAAATCACAAAAACTCCATGAGTCTTTAATGTAATATTGTGACTTTCCCAATACATTACTCAAAACTGCTGACAGATATTTAGATAATTGGTACGTTGGAGCATTTATGTTACTAACTATCGGTCGTAATGGAATGTTTTCCTTATGAAGCTTTGGTAGGCCATATATAAATGGTGCTCGGCCATTGTTGCAAGATAGTGTTCGTTTCAAATTATCTGTTATGAATTTCTTTTTATGCCATAAATTTATTATTTTATTTAGTTTTGTTTGTATATTGGTAGTAAGATCTTTTTTTCCGGTTTATATGTTTTTATATCACTTAGTAAGCCTAACATTTTCGTTTTGCGTTCACTTTTTAACATAATTACAGTTTTGTTACATTTATCTGCTGTTAGTATGCAAATGTTTGTGTTTTCATACACAATTTTTTTTGTTTCATTTATCAGTTCATTAACACGACATGCCATACTTTTATTTGTGTTTTGTTTTATTTTACCTTTGAAATTTGTTAAGATGTTACACAAATTATTTCTGATCTCGTTCTTTGCCTCATTATTTAATGAGAAGATTCCATGTTCAATGCTTGTTATGATTTCCGAAATTGGACCATAGTGAGACTTTTTTATGGAGAACCTTGGTCCAAGTGATAAGATGTATTTTACGTTGTTCGGTATGTTTAGTGAAGTCAAATTCTTTATTCAATTTTCATTAATGTTATATTTATCAGACTATGAAGGCTTTCACGGCCGGTTAAATCACATTTAGGAATGTTTTCCGGTCTTAGTCGGAAAGCACGGGAGATCACTTCGCCCACTGCCTCATCGCCTTTGATAATGTCCACCGCAGTTGTGGACGAAACGTCAGGAAGAAATTCCCATAGACCACTTCAAAGCCCGGAAAACATTCCTAAATGTGAATGTTATATTTGTTTGTTCTGCCATGTTTCTTTGCTAAAAGTGTTTCTAGTTTATTTTTTTGTTTTGCTTTAATCTTGTTGAACACAGTTTCATATTTTTGCTCTTGCTGTTCGTAAAACACCCGGTATATTGAAGAATTTTGCAAACCAAAAATAATATCCTCAGAAGACAAAGAAAAAGATCTGAAAGTAAAAGAAATCAATATAAACAGTATTTTATTGGCTTTGTGTCCAGAATGGACAAAATTAATACTCCAAATGTATGCCAAAGCTTAAAGCAGCAACAACGCTACACGTGTAAGTAAAAATATTTAAGTATCTGAACAAAGAA
>NW_026017987.1:0-1271 GCF_020466585.1 Dendroctonus ponderosae
TATCCTCCATTTAGTTGCTGCAGGGAAGGAAAAATCCTCATACAAAAGATGAAATTTATGCGAGTAACAAATATTAAATAACAAATTTCAATAAAGGATTTTAAAGCCGCCTAAAATACCTCCGTATTTCATCGGCCGCAACATTAACTTTCTGTAAATTTTGTTTCATCTATTCCCATTTGGATGTCCAAGGTTTCAATCAGTCGCGAAGGTCTAGGAATATCAATAACGTCACACATGCAATCAATTTTGGCAAACTTCCAAAACCGACTTTCAATAATGCTGCCCAATACAAACTCCCAAAATTTTGCCAATGAGTTTACGCCCTTCTGGCGTGGAAGTTTGTGCCAGTAGGCATTAAATAGTCGTATCTCCAATACAAGTTTAGGGCTGTTTTAAGATCGGTGTTCGCGAAACTGGGCCAAAAAGTCAGATAAATAATTAGGGCTTGGGAACGAGAGGAACTGGGACCATAGCTAATGAAGCTTAATGGACTTGAGTCTGCCATTAACAGCAACTAGAAATTTGACTCATTCAGATGAATAACTAACGAAAAATTCAACTTGCTTTAGCAAATTTTCAACTAGTCACTGTAACAGCGTTGAATCAATAACTTATTAATGGAACCACGCTGTACACTGTTAAAAAAATCTGGTTGAACTTTCAGTCAATTGTAATTGAAGTTTTCGCCACACACGTAACTTGAAATTCAGATACCTGTTATTGAAATTGGTCATGGGGGTCATGACCCCCCCATTCAATTATCTATCCAACGATGCCAAAACCTTCTTGAATTCAAGCATTTTTTGAGAAAACTGCCAACATTTCTTTATCGATAGTTCACTTTCTAAAAAGGCCATTTATTTCTGCCTAGAATGATGTACAAATGATCGCTCTTGCTCATTTTGCCTCCGAGAAATGAGCAAAAACGGGACGGAAAACATGCAATTTTAGCATAATCTTGCACCTAAGTGTCTGATATTCAAATTTTGCTTTCTGGATCAAAACTACTCGAATTTTCTCACTCACGTTGTTACGACTGCATCGACTTTTCAATTCTCTATCCAACGATGCCAAAACAAATTATGTGGCTCGAATGGTTCTTGAGAAACCTCGAAAAAAGCAGCGTCATGTTCAAGTGGATTTTGCAACTCAAAAAAAACCACGCAAATCTAAAACTTCTTGAATTCAAGCATTTTTTGAGAAAACTGCCAACATTTCCCCATCCATGGTTCACTTTCTAAAAAGGCCATTTATTTCCCTCTAGAATG
>NW_026017988.1:0-1341 GCF_020466585.1 Dendroctonus ponderosae
AACAGGTGATTAGTCAGGACAATCAAATTTGGGAAGAGACTAGAATTCTTTGTTCAGATATTTAAATATTTTTACTTACACGTGTAGCGTTGTTGCTGCTTTAAGCCTTGGCATACATTTGGAGTATTAATTTTGGACACAAAGCGAGTAAAATATTGTTTATATTGATTTCTTTTACTTTCAGCTATTTTTCTTTGAATTCTGAAAATATTATTTTTGGTTTGCAAAATTCTTCAATATACCGGGTGTTAGTTAATATTCTATGTTCATTTCATTTAATTAATGTATGATATACTGAGCTAAGATTGTCGGTATCCGATCTGAAATTCATAGCATTGTTATGTTTTTTATTCTGTATCATTTCATGGACTCTTCTCTTATTATAATTGCTCTCCTTAATCAGTATTTTTGTGTTATCAAAATCAAAATTATGCAACTTCTGTTGTGCATTGTTTATTTCCTTTACCATGCGCAAGTGCCTACCTCAAGTCCCTTTTTCCTCTTTTCTTCTTAATTTTGTCTTTTTCTTTTGCCAATCTTCGGATAAAGTCAGTTACAAAAGTAGGTCCTCAACCAATTTCTTCCGTGCACTTTTGACTTCGATCGGGTGAAGAAGACGAAATTTTTGCAATGAAATAAATCAACTCTTTCTACAGTATTACATTCCTCTTCTCCAGGTTGAATCAGCCTTAACCAAACTCAAAATACTACCGCCTTTTAGTAAGTTCACTCCGAAGCACCTAAATGCATTAAACTTTCAAAAGAAATGCTTGTTGGCAGCTTTGAACCGCGACTTTCAAAGTAATAAAGTATCGATCGTATGATCCTGAATAAATCTAAAATTCTCCGGCGGTTTCCTTTCCATGCCATTAGCTTCGAGTGAATATCAATTGCTTGCAAGAAATTAAGAATCGCATTATTAGCAGATTCATGCTCTAATTTAATAACCAAAATGTTCTGCTATATTCAATGCAAGAATCTTTTGCATTCTTCTACATAAGAGCCAAATGAAAATTGTCAACTGAGGCTTGTCTTGGTTTGTAGGAAACCAGTAGTTGGGTAAGAGCTTCGATTTTAAGACCGATGTTTTCTAGGCCCGCAAAAATTAGAATTTTGGGCCATTCTAATGAAACTTTCAGGATTTTTAGAGCCGAATCTCTTCTAACTGTGGCAAAATTTTACATTGGCTACCTGTGTTTTTTTGGCACATAGGATTTTTTTAAACGAACACGCAGTTGGGTGAGAGTTGTTGATTGGTTGAGTCCAATGTTTACTAGGCCGAAACAAAATATGCTTGAGGGTGATTTTAATGACAGTTATACCATTCTTAGAGCCAAGTGT
>NW_026017989.1:0-1286 GCF_020466585.1 Dendroctonus ponderosae
TGATAGACTAACATAAACTAATTGGAAGACTTACATATTCATTTCGCATAGAGTTCAAAACTAAAATTTAAAAATATATCGTCGCCGTATTAATAAAGCCGTGTTAATAACAATAAAGTTTTATTAAAATTTTATTTGTCGTAGTCGTAGTAAAGTATGCAGAGTAAATTAACTTGCCATTTTGCGGTTTCCGGTTATATTATTAAATTTTCGTCTGTATGCTACCTGCTTGTTATTGGAATGAGGTCTTTGCTGTAGCAATTTCAATGAGAGAAATCTTTAGTTGTCACGGAAACGTGCGCATTACACTTAAATGCGTCCAAGTTACTGTTTTGTTTTAGGCGAATACTGCAATAATTGCAATCATAAACTGCTTACTAAAATGGCTCGACTGAAAAAAAAATTTAAAACATCGGAGTGCGGATTGACTTATGGATGGTGGAGAAGCAAGTTTCTACGTCCAATGAGTATTATCACGGAAATACTGAGAAACAACCGAAAAACTGGAATTTGTCAAGTTTCCATTCTTATCCTTACCATATATTTAGGTAAAGTTTCGGAACAAGTGAGAGCTCCGTGCCGCGAAGAAATAGAAGCCGCAAACATTTAAACTAATTTTATCAAGAATTATGGATCGGTGGGTATAATGGGCGAGAGAAGAAAAACCTAAAATACAAAATATACTATATATATACGGGGTGATTCAAAATTAGCGTCATTCCTTTTAAGGGGTGATAGAGGCTCCCTTGGGGAGTACGAAAAAAATATTGAAAATTTTTTTTTCAAAATTTTCTAGAAGATATTAACAGTTGAAGATCGAATTTCAACTTTGTTATTAAGCATTATTTTGAAACTGTCCTATGTTTAATTGGTAGCATATTGGAATACTTAAGCATTCAAAAAGAAAAATTACCATCTTTGCTTTAAATTACGAAAATTTTTTATATCAAAAAAGTTCTCTACCGGTGGATAGCCCTTGTTAATAATAACAATAATTTGTCAAACTGTGACTTACTTTAAATTTCCCTTCACGAATTTGCGGATCTGCGATTAGTTTAGGGGAAATGCTACAGTAACATAGCAGAAGCTGAAAGAACTCACGCCAACAAAGGGCGTGGAGAGTGGTTCCAGGAAGATAGTGGACGATAGATGTTCGGGTTCCAAGCACAGAGGAACACGTATTAGACATAACCGAATCAGGGAGTTCCAGGGCCACTCAGAGCACAATAACTGGCACTTTCCCAAGCACCAAATAAATACCGAGGACGCGCTACGTTTCTACCACC
>NW_026017990.1:0-1372 GCF_020466585.1 Dendroctonus ponderosae
CTATCTTCTTTGACTGCTTGCAGAGCTTCCCATGTCCTTAAAGAGCAAATTTTGCTGATTTTTCAAAACTTTCTTGTGTGATCGAAAAGTCCAAAACGTCAGGATTTTCTAGAAAATAAAAGGAGTTTTAATTCAGCCCCAAATCAGAACAAACAGTACTAGAAAAGCAGCGCAAAACCAAACACTTTCTTTCTTTCTTTCTTATTAAATTAATATTAAATAATAGCACCTTTTCTTCAAAGTAGAACACCGGGGTTCGATTAATTTTGTCCCACATTTAGCACGTTTGCTCATACTTGGAACCGATAAAAATACTATTTCTAGCCGCAGTAAAGGGCGATTGGGGTTGATAAACCCTTCTTAGCTGCCTTCGTTCGGGCTGTGAATAAAATATGAAATCACTTGTGGAGTTCGAGTTTATCAATCAGTCTTGTCCAGTGAAAGGTTGAAACATTCAGCCAGAACATTTTGGGTGATTGAAGTTTGTTGAACTGAAAATTTCAGTTGGAATCTGTGAAGAGACCGAAAAGGTAAATAGTTCTTTTACTAGAGCTTTCTTGTCATTCCTCAAATCTCATTTTATGGCCATTGGTTGAAACAAATTAGTTAAGATTTTTCTGCAATTTTTTTGTCATGTAGAAAAAATACAGTCTTCTGTTGTTTATGAATTTAGAAGAATGATCGTCGTTTCGTGCAAGGGTAGCGCAAGATTATTGCAAAATGTTATGTTTTTCGTCCCGTTTTGCATGTTTCTCGGAAGCAAAATGAGCAAGAACGCTCGTTTTTACATCATTCCAGAGATTACTAAATGGCTTTTATTCGAAGTTTCTCAAGAACCATTCGAGCCACAGAGTTCGTTTTGGCATCGTTGGATAGAGAATTGAAAAGCCGATTCATTCGTAAAAACGTGAGTGAGGAAATTCGAGTAGTTTTGAGCCAGAAAGCGAAATTTGAATATCAGACACTTAGGTGCAAGATTATGCCAAAATTCCATATTTCCCGTCCCGTTTTTGCTCATTTCTCGGAGGCAAAATGAGTAAGAGAGCAAAATGAGTGGGAACGACCTGACCATTTAAAAGACTTCTACTTATTATATATTATACTTAGGTAAGGACGTGCTTAGAAGAAGTTTGGTGCAAGTGGGCATAAGTGGATGAAGGTGGAAGATTATGGGAAGTTATGCGCTTTTAAAATTATTTTGTCAAAATAGACAACTACATACTCAAAAGTTGTGGCTTTTCTGACAATTTTTATCCCTGCAAGTGAACTCTTTATTTCAGAACAATTCCTCGATGGGTAAAAAATTTGCTTTCTTCAAAAACTGTAAAAGCCGCAGGCTCCCCGGGATTGGCACTTGATGCAGAAAAGTCGC